>NC_050573.1:55739613-56039613 GCF_011100635.1 Trichosurus vulpecula | reverse complement strand
GGAAAATGAGTCAGAAGGGGCCGAGAATCACAAGTTACAAAATCAAGAATAAATTAATCTAGGGTGGCGGGAAAGGAGAAGGGAATAGGAAGAGAAATCAGCTTCAACTGGGTCCAGATGCCCTTGGGGTGAGCGGCTAGAGGTGGGAAGGGGATGAAGGGTGGGCCAAAACTCACATGCTGAGCTATACTGGACTGGGAGTAATGTGGGATGAGTAAAGGGGGAAGGGAAGGAAGGGGAGGGGAGGAAAAGGAAGCCAAGACCTTCTTCCAGCCCTATCCCAACTCGGATCAAATCACACCCTACCCTATTCATACCCACACATCCCTGGACAACAAGCACTGGAAAAGAGGGGGACTATTTGGGGATTGTTCCTTGGGGTCCAGTAGGGGGACTTTTCCAGGCCTAGAGGGACTGGCAGCAAAGTTGCGGGGAGCTGTTGAGGGGAGGGACTCCTGAATCTCTCCCTCTTCCCTTATCACTGAGGTGTCTGTGGGTTGAGTTTTGCAGAAAGGGACAACTCCAACTCCAGGGTGCTCTGGGATTTACAGAGCTGTACGGTCCATCTCCACCTTTAGGGGCAAGAAGCCAGCTTCCCGGGGCTCCATGGCTACCATGGAGGCAGGAGCTGGAGCCAAGGGCCACTCCAGGTCATCCAGGTAATTCTTGTCCCCAGAGATGCTCAGTGGCTGTGGGAGGTGGGCAGGAAAGGAAAAGAACAGAGTCCCCAGTGTGGGGAGAAGACCAAGTTGCCTCAGGAGATGATGAGCTCCCCATCCTTATGTGTTCAAGCAGAGCAGAGATGCCCACCTGTCATGGATTCATGCACAGGGCAGGGGGCTGGACTCAATTTTCTCAGAGGGAACTTCCAAATCTGGAATCCTATGGTTCAAAGGCAAGGGGAGAAGAGGAGAGACCCAGGTTGTGGGGAAGGGATAGGAGAGAAATCCTGGGCATGAGAAAGGCCATGATTGAGATTGTTGGGAGGGGAGGAGTAACAGGAAGCACATGAGGTACCTCCCTTCCCCGTCCTCCTAATCCCACATACCTGGTTCCGGATGTGCTGGTCTGGCGCAGTCACGAGACTGGCACAGCTGAGCCACAGCATGACAAGCACAGAAAAGAGGAGGCAGGAGGCCAGGATCCACTTGGGCAGTCCAGAGCGCCTACATCACAGCCCCCCCCCAAAGAAGGCATGGACTCAGACAAGGCTGTGAGCAGGGGGAAGGGCCAGGCCCTTTTCTGTCACATCAACAACATGACAAAGGAAGAAAACCAAGCTGAGAGTCTGGGATAACTCTGTCCTCTTGGTGGGCTGGGGGCGGGGGGAGAGGGGGCCAAGGGTGAATCCTTTAAGGTAGTCTATAAACTTGGGGAAGAGATAACTGAGTATTAATCATGGAAGTAGGGCTGAAATAAGTCAGTTTCCAATTAATCATCGGGAGGGGGTGAAGACAAGTCAGGGACTAGGTCTAAGGGGAGAGGAGGGGCAAAATAATGACTCACTTTCCCCCCAACTCTGAGAGACAAGAGCAGCCCCATTTTACAGAGGAAAACCTTGAGGATCAGAGGTTAAATTATTTGTCCAAAGTCAAAGAGGTAGTAAATGGCAGAGACAGGATTTGAACTCTTGGCTCTTGGCTTCTTTCAGCTATAATGGTGCTGCCTGATACTGAGAAACACAGCTAGACAAGATTCAGTCCAGGAATCACAGGACCAGGGTATCTTAAATCCAGAACTGGAAGGAACCTCTGAGGTCATCTAGTGATGAGAATTTCTAGCCCAACCCCCTCATTTTACAGAGGAATAACCTGAGGCTCCACTGAAAAGTTGTACCTACTTGGACATGCAGCCCAGGAAGTTGTGCTCTGTCTGGGATCCGGTGGAGGTCTCCTGGGTCATTTTGCCTTTAGTCTTCACTTTTTTCTCTTTAGGACCTAGGAGAGCAAAAGGACAAGGTGCCACTGCTCAGTGGGCCCTTTGAAACACATTCCAATGCTCAGTCACACTGTAGGGTGACAGGGTTCTAGAACCCGAAGCTACTGGACCCTGAGACCCTCCTGGGTGATGAGGCTGGAGACTCTGGGACCCTGAATAATAGATGGTTGAGAGGTGAACAAGTGATTGTCTGGACAACAGCTGGGCCCCATGGCTTCTGCCTCTCTTGCTCTGGGAGGTGCGGAAAGAGGAACCCTGAAAATGCCCAGGGACATCTGCCCTTTATTTCTCACCTGAATGGAGATCCACTGAGGAGGTCATCTCAGCACGGTTTGGAGTTGCTTCTGGCATGGGTGCTTCCATCTCAGGCTGTGACTAGCCAGGAGGGAAAAGACAGGCCAGGAGTGCCCATCGGAGGGCACAGAGGGCCTGGGGCTACCCTCCCATGAACCAGCTGAACCCATACCCAGGCTCAGTGTCCTCAGGGTGAGGTGTCTTTCCTATCCCTCTCATCTCTCCCCACTCTAAAACCACAGGATCTAGGAGTCAGGAAGGACATTAAAGAGCATCTAGCCCAGAAACCCCCTCCTGCATCATCCACATTGTCTGTCCAGTCTTTAGATACCTCCTATGATGGGAAGCTCACCACCTACCTTCCCTCCACTCTCACCTGGAAAACTACCATTTTCCCATTGTCTGCCTGTAGATAATAGGTCCAAGTGGAGGAGATGAAGCTTTGGGCTGAGCTGATCAACTTATTACACAGATTGAATAAAACATCCATCACTGAAATGGCGTCAGGTGGACGCACTGGTCTCTGTCTCTGGATTGTAGGGGGGAGGGATGGGAGAGAGGAGGAAAAAGAGACCCAAGTCACCAGATTATCACGGTAGCAATCATGCAACCACTTAAATAGGACAGGCTTTTTATAGCAGAGACGACCTGAGACAGAGAAAAGGGAGAAAATGGTTTTCAGTGGGTAAGTATGGGGGCCAGTAAGGAGCCCAGCTAGGCTGGAACACTAGATGCATACAAGGGAGCTGGGAGAGAATAAAGGAGAGAGGAAGGTTGGACCAAACCACCAAAATGGGGACCATAAACCTTCTCCTGAAGTCCAGGGGAAGCCACAGAGAGTATTTGAGCAGGGCAGGGATGGTATCAAAGCTGGGCTTGGTAAAAATGACTGTAGCAACCTTTTCAGTAGGGTTGGAGGCAGAGAGGCCAATTAGAAGCCTATTACAATAGTGCAGGCCAGAGATGAGGAGGTCTAGACCAAAGTAGGAATCATTAGAGGAGAAATAGGGGAATAGATGGGAGAAATGCTACAAAAAAAAAAAAAGCCTGGCTGCCTGTGAAATTGAAGGGAGGGTGGGAGCATTGATCAAAGCTAGAAGAGGCATCATTTCTCTGCAATGTCAGAAATGAGAGACCTACTAGCTTCAACCCCCTCATTTTACAGATGGGGAAGCTGATGACTAGGGTAGGAAGTGGCTTGACCATGGTCACCAAGTCATTTATTAGCAGAAAGTGGGCTCCCTTCCCCTGTACCCTGCAGCAGAAATGAAGCAAATTTCCCAGGGACCTGTCTTCACACCTCATGGTACTCAGGTGGAGGTGAAGGTGAAGGTGTAGGTAGAGGTGGAAATGAAGGTCTCATCGATTCAGGCACCTGCCTCAAGCATCCTTCAGTGCATGCCCACTGTTCTAGAGCCTGGTCATAGGCCTGCAGACAGGCTTCGGGAGTGAATGGTGGAGGATTCTCAATGTCTGGCCAGGCTGCATGCTCCCAGCCTAAGGAAGGGCCAGGCTGCTCCCCAGTCTGGGGCTCACTTAGAAGATTTAGAGCTGAAAGGAAACTTGGAGATCGTCTATTCTAAACCCCTCTTTTGTTTCCAAAAATGAGGCCTCCAGAAAGGAAGTGAGTAGCCCGAGATCACACGAGTAGCAACTAACACCCCATCCCACAGGTAGTGGCCTCCCTCCATCCCTACTCCCCATCGCAGTCTGACCAGCTCCACTCCTTGCTTCTCTGCTTCGGGTATCCCCTCCTCCCCACCCCCGCCCCACTCCTCATCACCTGCTCTGCACTCGCCCAGGGTGACGTTGGCCTCGGAGCTGCCCGTCACAAAGCGACAGATGGCGAAGAGGCGGCAGCCCCGGGCGCAGGCGTCCCGCAGCTCCTCCTTTGGGCAACAAGAAAGGTGAAGGGGGAGCCCAGGCCCGCGGGGGCCGCAGGGGCCTGAATGGGCCCCCGACAAGCGCTAGTCCCCCCAGCTCCGCCCCGCCCTGGGCCCTCACCTCCCATCGCAAACACGCAGCTGGCGGAAAATGGGACGCTCTCTAGCCCCGGCCGACCGGGGCCTGAAATTCGCCCGGCCGCCGGCGGGCCCCCTGCCCTTATCCAAACCCGCGCCTCTCACCTGCACTGCCGCCCCCGCGTGAGGAATCCAGAGGCTGCACTGCAGCTGGCACGAGCTGGTGGGGCCCAGATGCTGAGCGAACGGGTCCCCACGGGCGGCCGTGGCAAGCGGCAACAGCCCGGGGTACAGCAGCAGGAGTAGCATCAGGACCTCGGCGCCAGCCATGGCGAGCGCGGGGATTGGGGTCCGGGGGCGCGTGGGGTCTGGCCAGAGACAGAAGCAGCAGCTCAGTGAGGGGCGCGCGGGGGGCTGGGGTGTGACGTCATCGTCCCTGAGCAAGGGAGCTTGGGAGACAGTGGGGGGGGGGGGAATAGGGAGAGATGGAGACCAGGAACCAAGAGGCAAAGAATTTGGAGAAAGCGAGGAGGCTAGAAAGGAGCTAGGGGACCCCTTGCGTCCACTGATCCCTGCCTAACTCCTCCGCTTGAAGCCGGGGGGTTTCCATCGCTGCCTGCAGAAGAGTTGAGAGACTCTAAGAGAAAAACGAAGGGACTTGGGCCCGAGGGCATCTCTCGGCTCTTCCTCGGATCCTTGAGTCAGATGGATGGGTGGGGAAATATGACAAATTAAGAGCAGGGAGAGATAGAAGCGAGGGACAGAGACATTCGCCCCAAACGAATTCTTCCTCTGCCCACCATGCCCGACAAGAGTATTTGTACCTCGCAATATGTCCTGATCTGGCCCTAGACGCTAGGAAGAGTACGGTCTTCCCTATCCCTAGCCCTGAGGAACCCTTCACTCTCTTTGCTTCTAGGGCGGCGGGAGACCTGGACCTCCCTGCCACCCCCCGCCCTAGGGAAAATGAAGCCCCTGGACGTTGTACGGCCTGCCATGGGAGCCGCAGAACTGGACAAGGTGGTCCCAGTTCTGCGCAGAACTGGGCAGGGGCTTCCCAGACCTTTTCAGGGCTGGCCTCAGGCTCCAAAGGGGTTCTACCGCCCGCCACGTGCGCAGGTGCCGCCCCTTGATCTTCGAGCCAAGACTTTTGACTCGGGACTCTGAAGGAGATGCCCCAGGTCAGAGGCCGCCAAAGGTGCCTCCGGCTGAAGGGAAAGCAGAGGAAAGGGGCAGACTCCGGGCGGGAGCCCAGGAGTACTACCCCCTCCCCCAGCCCAGCTCCCGCCTTTCATCTCCCCCCGCCCAGTCCCCAGATGGCTTAATCAGCCGCGGCTGTGTCGGGCGCAGCTGGAATGTAACCTGCAAGCCCGCACATCTGGCTTTGGTCTCCTGTCTCTCCCCAAAGCGGCGGGGAGCGGGAGTCAGGAGTTGCGTGGCCCTCGGCCTCCCCAGGGCTCGCGGCCTCCCCCTGCTCTTCTCATCATCAGCTCCGGGACCGTGGAGCAACTAAGAACGCTCCCTTCCAAGCACTCCCTCCCAGTTTCTGTGATTGGAGTCGAGCGCCTGGAGAAGGCATTGAAGAAGCGTTCCCTTGTTTCCTGCCTCAGTTTCCCTGGTTCACGGATTGGCCTAATGTGGATCAAAAGTGGGTGGAGAACTGCGAAAGGAAGGGACCCTAAATTCCGTGGTCCTGGGCTCAGGTGAGCTCTCCCTTCCCCCCAGGCAGCCGCAGCAGCTGCCTACCCTCTGGCCGGCAACAGCCTCCCTTTCCCAATTCACCGCTCCCCCCCCCACCCCCGAGAGCTAGTCCAGGTGAGGGGGGCAGGGGAGCGCTGCGCGGCCCCAGGGTCGGATTTCAGGAAATCCGCCGACATTCCTCAGGGGCTTAAGAGGGAAAGTTTCTTCTGCGCCTCCCCTCCCCCCACTTCCTACCCCCAGGGGCGCCTCGCCCGTTTCTGAGCTGAAGCAGGGTTGGGGGCCACTAGGTCCTTGGAGAGTGGAAGACCCTATCAACTTCTGGGCAAAGACCGTCTGCGACGGCTCTGGAACTCCAGAACCAAGGCTGCTTTTGGATCTCTTGCCACTGGGCTTTTTCCCAGGCAAGTAACCTCGGAGTCGTGCTTCCAGAGGAATATCTGTGGACAAAGTTGCACGTGTCCAGGCGTCTCCCTGGGGCCGCGTCGGGACGACACAGTCAAGTCATCCGGGAAAAACCCGGGTGTCTCCTTCCCGCCCCTTCCCCCACGGCTCCAGCCTAAAGTTGATGTCACCCTTTGGGAGGGCAAGCTCCAGGATCTGGACAAGCCACTCTTTGTCCAGCGCCCGCGTCCTGTCCTCCCTCACCCTCTCTCCTCCAGGCTAGAGTGCAGACAGCCCGGGGGCAGGGGTTGGAGGCCCGGAGCTTTGCCCTACCTCGGCGCCATTCACCCAGCCCTCGGACAGCCGGCTTAAGAAGTGAAAAGGAGTGGAGAGGTCAGAGAGGAGCGGTAGCCACCCTAGGACCCAGAGTAGGGGTGGGGGGAGGGGCGGGAGCAGAGGCAGACCGAAGTAGTCACTTCGACCTCACCTGCCCAGCTTGAGCTCTTCTCTCCAGGATCCCAGATGGGGCGCGGGGGGGGTGGGGGGAGAGAAGAACTCAGCCTCTACCCCCTGCTCGGGGCCTCCAGCAGCTTTGCGCCTCCCAAACGCACGTAGTCCCCGACGCTTCCCCCGCTTCCCCCCTGCTCCTCCGACCTCCTGCTTTCACCAGCCTCCACCGCCAGGCCCTCTGGCTGGCTCTCTCAATCAGCAAGAACCGCTGAAGAACCTAAATCGCTCCAAAACCTAGTCTCGGTCCTAACCCCATAATAGGAAGAGGCTCCACCCGGGAGAGCTCAAGGCCCCGCGGTATCTGCGGGGTCCCAAAGGCGATTTAAAGGCTCCAGGGGCCTGGCGGGACTTTCCCAAAGAAAGAAGCTGAAGATGGTGCCCTGCGGGCCCTCCCCTAGCCAGCCCAGTAGCGCTGGGCCCCTGCTGGCACAGCAACCATCTTATTTATAAAGAGACTTGGGGCGGGTGAGACTTACTTAAGGTCACTCGCGCAAGCCTGACCAGACCCAGGCCTAGGCTCTTTCCCCTACTGGCTCAGCTGAACCCTTGATTTGCGCTACCGGGAGAGAAACCTAGGAACCTGAGAAGAGGCATCTAGGAGTCCTGGTCCTTTACAGAAACCTCGCAGGTTCCTAGGTCCTCCGACCAGGATCTGGAGCCAGATATGACCTCTCTTGGGGGGAGGGCTGGCGAGAAATGGGCAGTGGCTCTGGGTCGGAGTGGGGGCGGTGAATTCCTCCTAACTAGGGACCAGGCTTCGAGGACTTGGGTCATTATTTGAGGAATTTCTCCTACTCCCTGGGTTCAGTGAGGAGGGAGGGGTTAAGCAACAGGCTCCAGAGGTCGAAAACTCAATCCACCCAGCCACCCCTCTAGTCCCAGACTAGTTTGAAATCCATGGCAAGAGGAAGAAACCCCGGAGCACAGCGAAAAGTCATAGCAGCGGCAGGTCGGGACAAGCCAGATTTGGTGAAAGAAAAGTAGCAAGACCCTCTACTAGGAGAGGATATTGACCATGGGTAATGATCAATTGCCTTACTCAAATGAGTCTAAGTCATGGGGGCGAGGATTGATGTTTTATCGGTTCAGAAACGACTTTTCCTGACCCCATTTGGCGTTTCTTGGCAAAGATACTGGAGTGGTTTGCCATTTCCCTGTCTAGCTCATTTTACACATGAGGAAACTGAGGCAACCAGGGTTAAGTGACTTGCCTAGGGTAACATAGCTAGTAAGCCTCTGAGGCAAATTTGAACTCAGATCTATCTTGGCTCCAAGCCCAGTGCTCTATCCACTGAGTCACCCAGCTCATTATCAGGATAATAAGCATTTGGGAAACCTTGCTGGCATTTAGCAGGCAGACCCTAGAACAAGTCACTTGAGAGACAGAAGGATCCCAGAGTGCCTAAATTTTGCCTCCTGTCTGAGGGGCAGGGGTGTGGCACAGCAGGACAGTGGGTGAAAGTGAGGTGGGAAGAGGCAGGAAGAGCTCTTGTTTCCTGGACTTTGGAGATGGCTGCCATAGTAGAAGAAAACTGAATTTGCAGAGAGAGGACCTCCAAATTTGGACTCTACCTTGGGCAAGTCACCAACCTCTCTGAGCCTCAGTTTCTTCATCAGTCAATGAGCATTTGTCAAGCACACTTATTAAGCACATGTGTCAAGCATTATAATGGCAGCTGGGGATACAAAGAAAGAAATGAAACTAAACATTCTTGCCCTCAAGAAGCCATCTATATAAAATGAGGGAATTAGGCCTAGGTGATCCCTAAGGTATCTGCCAGCTCTATTATCCCATAAAGCCTGAGGCTTATGAACATACAATCAGTCCAGCCTCTTTTTACACACATTTATAGTTGATTAATAAATGTTGTTGAATGGAACGTTCCTTGAAACAACATTTGCTTTTCAACAAGACCTTAAAAATCGACTATTGATCCTAGGTAGGCTCTTTGAACTTGGAATGTCAGATCCGGAAGAGTCCTCTGAACAAAATGTCAAAGTTGGAAGGGGCCTTAAAATAACAGGACACTGAGTGGCAGACCTGAAAAGGACTTCAGAACATAGACTGTCAGAGCTGGGAGGGCCCTTAGAATACAGGTCAGAGCTGGGAGGTTCCTTAGAATGCAGACTATGAGAACTGGGAGGAACCTTAGAATGCAGACTATGAGAACTGGAGAGACCTTGGAGATCATTCAGTTCAACCTCTTCCTTATACAGAGAAGGAAAAGCAAGTCAAACAATGAACTCCAGCATTTAAGTGCTTTCTCTAGGGCTTCAAGGATCACTCCTGTGACCACCTATTGGGTTAGGCCCAGCCACCACTGCGCTCCCTCCTTCACCTTCCTTGTGTTTCTCCTCAGTAGAACGTAAGCTCCTTAATGGCAGGAATCTCTTTGGCTTTCCTGTTTTTATCTTCAGAACCAGCACAAAGCGGTCACTTAATAAATGTTTGTCGAATTGAATGATCATTTCTCATTGTTTCAGCTTCACTTGATTTCAGGCTGGGGGGAAGGGGGGAGCGCCTCATTTTTCTCCTTCCCTTCTCGCTTTCTTAAAGATGATCCCGGACCCGGGAGTTTCGCTGACTCCAGTAGAGGGTGCTGTGTCCGCCCCGGTTTGCTGGTGGTCACCGCTGGATGGTGCTGGCAGTGGGATTCACGGAAACCTCGATTGGAGTCGTGGCTCTGCCTTTGACTCACAGTGTGACCGCTGGAAAGCCGCTTTCTTTCTCTAGACCTCAGCTTCTCTATCTGTGAAATGAAGACGTTGGACTAGGTGATCTCCAAGGTCTCTTCTAGCTTTATGAATGCATAGACAGGGTATTCTCCCCTAAGCTCTGGCCGCGGTTTCTAAACCCGAAGCGCTCCTAACCCTCGGACCTCTTGGTGTCCTGATTCTACAACCCCCCCGCACCCCCGCTCTCGCCTCCTCTGGGACCCCTGGCCGCCTCCATCTTCCGGCTCTTTCATAAGACACGGCTGCAGGGCAAGGTGCCCACGAGTCTTCACGTCAGCACCGCTGACCGGCCGGGACTAGCGCGCCCATAGTTCTCCACTGACCCTGATCTCCACTCTCCTGATCCACGAGGCTGGGAGAAAAAGAGGGGGAATCTGCAGGGTCTGAGCTGGGGAAATGGGGAAAGCCTTGAACGTCTGTACGATCTAGCCGTTTGGCGGGTGACTGACCGCACTCAAGTCTCCGAGTCCCTAGCTGCATCTAGCTCTCTCCGAGCTGAGAGGGAGGGGCTCAAAGTAAAACCTCTCTTCTAGTCTCCCCATCCCCACCCTAGGCGGCCAATCCTAAAACCTATGGCTCTAGGCTGTGGCAGGGGGCAGGTGCCCCAAGAGCGCGCTCACGAGTCTGCCTGTTCCCCCTCGCTTCCTCCCTCCCATCCTCCACACCCGGCTGGCTGGGGGTGCGCTCCAGGCGGGGCCCTGCTAGGACCCAGCCCGGGGGGCCGGGGCCGGGAGCAGCCACGTCAAACGGAGGGAAGCAAGCCTGCCTGGGTCGAGAACCTTTCCGGGGAACGGGCTAGATGCAACGGGCGTGTATTCCAGGGGAAGGCGTGGGCAGGCAGCCTTTGCGCCAAACCTCCCCCCACCACAAACACACACCCCGGAATGGGACTAACTGGGCAACTTGAGGGGGAGAACCCAGATGGAGCTGTGTTCCCATCGCCCCTTGGGGTCACTGCTCCGTGGAGCTTTGGACAGAACTGGAGGGGGTGTTATTAAAGGGCTGCAGGGACCCAGCTAAAGGCGAGGAGCGGCCGGGAAATCCCCCTCCCCCCTAATGTTTGTTTATTGCAGAGGATTTTGCCTCAGAGTCGGCATCCCAAGGGCCGGAGGACAAGCCGGGGTGTGGTGTATGCGTAACGGAGTAGAAGGGTATGGGGGTCCCGGACTCAGAGGAAGAGACCTCGGGCGGAGAGTAAAATCGGGCGGAGGTGGGGGCGGGGAGAAAGTAGAAACGAAAACTTTTAAAATTTTTAAGAGGGAAAAAAAACGTTGCTCTGGGCTGTCGGTGCTACCTGCAGTTAGGGTGTGGGTGCACCTCCTGACTATTACTCACCTGCGCGCCACCCCCGGCCCTGGCCCTTACCCGGCCCGGCCCTCAAGAACCTTGCTGAGTGGATTTTTCCGAGTGGGGAGGGAGGAGAACCAGAGCCCAAGCACAGAAAAGGAGAGGGCTGAGGGAGAGGGGAGAAGCTCGGCCCAGAGGACATCTTTCCTGCAGGAACCCCCCGCCCCAGCCTTGCTCCTTGGGCGGGCCCAGGGGTATGTGTGTGCATTGGGGTGTATATGTTTCGGACCTCTTCCCCGAAGGCAGCCGGACCTTAAAACCTCTAGCAGAGCCGTCTTTCGTCCGGGGCCTGCGTCACGTCGGGGCCGCTTGGACTGAGGTAACAAGAGAAGGAGCCACTCAGCTAATGTCACTAAGTGGGTTTGCACTTTTCTCCCTCCCTTCTTTTTTTCCCCCAAGTTTTGTATCTTTTTCTCCCCCCTCTCCAGTGAACACCCCCCCACACACACCCCATCAGAGCATGTCGCTGGGGGGAGGGAGGGCGCAGGGGGAGGCTGGGCTGGGGGTTGGGGGGAGGCTGAGGAAGGGGAGGAGGAGAGAAAGGAGGAGGAAAGCGGGAGGGGGCAGTGGAGAGAGGGGGACAGTGAGAGGAGTCTGGAGTCCCAGCAGTGGAGGGCTTGTTAATTTCAGGCCCCCCCGGGGGCGGGGCAGGGCGGGGCCAGAGGCGCATTAGCAGCTTGTCAATTTCGGTTGCTCAGACTTGCCCCGAACTCTCCGAAACTTGTTGCGGCTCCGCGCGCCCGTCTCCTGCTCCCCTGGCCACTCGCCGCCTCCCGCTCCCCCACTCCCTGTTCCCGACTCCCCGTGGACCTGCTTTTTCCCCAGAGCTCCGGGGCCGCCGGATGCTGAGGGCTCCGGGCGGAGGCTCGAGGCAGGGCGCTGCCCTCCCCACGGCGCGGACCATGCTAGCCTTGGCGCTGCTTGCCTTCGGAGCGCTGCGAGCCGGATCTGGAAGCTGTGAGTACCTACCCCAAACCGTCCCCTACCCCAGGCACTCACACTCACACTCCCCAGCTCCAGGAGGCGCTGGGGGATGCTCCGGGCCAGGCTGGAGCCCAGCCTTCTCTCCTCCGTCCCCCTCCCGGCCTGCGGCACCTGGCTGGCCCGGGAACAAAGGAAGGGGCCCCAGGGAGCCCCCGCTGGGCCCCGGGACAGGGGGGAGGGAGGAGGAGGAGGCGCCAGCCCAGGGCGAGGCGGGATGGGCAGGCCCGTAGCGCAGCGCGCCTCAGGCGAGCTCAGGGGGTCGTCTTCTGGCTAGGGTGGGAGGTTGCGCTTAGCCGGGTACCGGCAGGGCACGGCCCTGGGCCTGGGCGCAGAAGATAAGACCCTATCCCCCGGCATTTTTCCTCCTTCAGCGGGTCCGCACCACCTGCGAGGCGCGCTAGACTCGGGGAGCACCGACCGGGCGGGGTTAGGGGTACTGAATTGGAACGGGGCAGCGCCTGGGGCCCTTGAGACTTCACCTGGTCTGGCTTAGCTGAGCTGGCGAGTCACTTCTGTCTCCGAGAAACGGGCCTCTTCCCTGGGCAATCCCCACCCCGCGAATTCCCCCCTCTTTTCAGCTCGAGGGCAGTCTTTGAGCCTTCCGGGGCTCCCTCTGCTGCTCGCTGCGGGAGTAAGGGGTAGGGGAACGCATCGCATCACCCCTCTTTGTAGCCTAGGGTCTCGTTCCGGCCTTGGTCCCCGGGAGCCGGGCCAGACCCTTTATCGCTGCCTCTCCTTCTGTCCTGGGCTTGGAGTACACCCGCTCCTTAGTCCCCCCAACTCTCCGACACCCATACTCGAGGGATCGGATTGAGCCCTTAGTCTCCCGATCTAGAAGCAGGGAGTGGAAGGGTGGGGGAAGGGGACCCAGAAGTGAACCGCGCCATGGACCGAGAGCCTTGGAAGGGGGGTGGGGGAGGTAGGGTGATGCTCAGCCTGGTCTGCCCCCTCCCGGGCTGATGAGATGAGCTAGGGGAAGGGGCAAGACGGGACAGTGCTGGGGGCCCTCTCTGGGCTCCGACTCCTGCTCCGCCTGGCTCCAGGCCCAGGGTCCCTGGGGATGAGCCTCTCCAGAATAGGGCTGCTTCCCCCATTCCTCCTCTCTGCCCGCCTCTCAGCCTGGGCAGTTTTATTGCCCAGATGGTATAGTCCTGAACCAGCATTACCCAACCTCATCCTTTCCTTCATCTTGGGGTTGGGGCAACTCCAAGATCGGTGCATTTCTCCATGCTGAACCTGTGAGACTGAGTCTGGGGCTGGGTGGGCACATACCACACTCAGACTCTGCTCAGTCACACCTCAGCAAAGGCATCTCCGTCCAGATTCACAAATGAACATATATACAAACACTCATCTACACTCACACAAACACACTGTCACACACAGACCCACATACCCTCAGTCACACACAGTCACCAAACACAAACTGTATTTGGCTCATACACACTCTTGGGCCAACATAAACTTTTACACACACTCCCACAAAATCCCATTCAGATTCAAATGTTCAGATAAACACAAACTTGGACACACAAACCTAGACACACACATAGGCATACAAATCTAGGCACAAAAAGAAAAAAGAAAAAAAACCATTGCACCCTCTTAGACACATTCTCCATCACCACAAACCCATGTCCTCATTAGCACCCTGAAGGGCATCAGACATTCACACCCTTCAAAACCTTCCTCAGCCCTGTGCTCACACCCCACCCTTGACTTGGCTTGTTCTCAGTGCCCTTCCCTATACCACTAGTCTACACTGGACCAGGTCTCAGTGGGAAGCTGGGAGAGAGAGAATCTGGGGGATGGAGGGAGAGGTTGGGGTGGCCTGGCCCTGGTAAGTGTCAGAGAAGAAGTAAATGGTGCAGGCAGGAGGGTGGGGGGAGCTTGGCTAGGGTTGGAGCCTCAAGAGAACCCCCGTAATCCAAGAGACAGTTCAGCCTACCTTTGTTCCCCTTCCTCTGTAGAGGACCAGAGGGAGGAGGAGAAGGGGACTGTGTGTCTCTGCAGAGGGGGTTGTTGTGTGTTTTCTTTAAGAAAAAAATTAAATAAAAGATCCTCACACCTCTACAATGTGTTTCGACTTTATGATGTGACTTAGCACCTGATCAGCAATCTGGTTTTATAGTCCAGTCGTAAAGTGTCCAGCAGGTATGGACCCAAATTCTGGGCTTGCCCTGTCTGTCCTGGGCCTCGCCAGCCCCCCTCCACCCGCCTCCCTGGCCCCTTCCGCTCCAATCTGAAAACTTCACACTTTTCCCTTTTAAAACACATGTTCTTCCTTTTTAATAACGGGCCAGGCTGTGGATCGGAAAAACATTGTTAAAGTCGCTGGCCCCGGGAGCCAGCAGTCTGCACAGCTCCCTTGCTCCCTCGCTTGCTCAGCTCAGCTCCCATCACTCTGGGTGGAAGGCTGGGGCGGGTGGAGGAGGGGGGAGATGGAGAGAGAGGAGCCCAAGCCCGAGAGGAGGGGAGCTCCCTGCCAAGAGAAGGGGGGTTGCCTCAGCCCCTGGGCCAGAACGGGGCAGAGGGAGGCCGAAGGAGTCATTGGTCCGACTTCTGGCTGCATTGGGTTCAGCCAGGTCGGGCAGGCAGTGCCGTGGGCTCTATAAATTTGTGGTTCCCCACCCCACCCCCGGGCTCTCGGCCACCCAGCCTCGTGGAATGTCTCAGCCGCCTCCTTTCCACGTCGGGAAATATAGTTTTTATGCATTGTTTATGCTCGATCTTCCGTTTGTTCTTTCTGGGGGCTGCTCTCTCCCCACTCTCCTCTCCCCCCCCCTCCAGCAGCAGGCCACAGGCCAGCCTGGCCGCTCCCCTTCTGAGGGACCCCCAAGCCAGTGCCGGAAGGGGGTGTGGGACTAGGGAGGGCCCAGGAAGCACTGGGCCTGAAACCCTCCTTCCTCCCGCCAGCTGAAGGAAAACAAGAGACACCCCCCTTCCTCAGCAGGCTTCTGGCTGGCACTGCCCACTGGTGCCCACAGATCCACAAAGGGAGGCCAAGACCCCCGACGGCAGCTGTGGCATCTGGGAGAGGCGCCACGTTGGGGTTGGGATAAGACAGAGGAGAAGAGGAGCCAAAGCGGTGCTGGGGAGTGGGCAGGACTAGAGTTAGGGAGGGCTTTGGCACAAATAGGACCAGAGACACCCCCTCATACACACACACACCTCCCACCAAGAGGGTCTGGACCCCCCAGAGAGCCCCCTCCAGTCTGCCTCCAGAAGGCCTCTCTTCCGAACAGCTCCCTGGGTGCCCTTGACCCTGAGTGGGCCAGGGCAAGAGGGGTCCCCAGGCCAACCCCCCTGGGGTGCCCCCGCCCCTGCCCGAGAGGCAGGAAGCAGTGGGTGGGCTGGGCAGAGGCGCCGGCAGGCGGGAGGGCGAGGGGGCTTCCGCGTCAGAGTTTCATGCTGAAGGAATTCCGAATTAGCGAGGAGGCCGGCTCTCTCTCGGTAACGCTTCTCTCACTGTGACCTCCAAACCAGATTACTGGGGCGGGCTTGGCTGCACACGGCTTCCCAACATGTTTTTCTGCTGCTCTGTCAGAAACCTCCTGTGCAAGCTGCCCTCCTTAACCGGGAAACCCACCAGGGCCTCCCGGGCCCAGGACCCAGGAAGTGAAGCCCCTTGGGGAGTGCTGCAAGGACAGGGGATTCTGCCCTCACTGGAATAGGGCTCTGGCCCTCCTCCCTTCTGCTGCCCCTCCTCTGCTCCAGCCGCCAGCCAGCACATCCGTCTAGCGCACCACTCGCAGGGATGGCTCAGACTTCAGGCACTCCCTGGACAGAGCCCCAAATTCAATTTATATCTCACGCTCCAGGGAGACAAAGCCCACTGCCAAATCTGCCCATAGAAATCCCAGTCATCTCAGATGTTTTCGGCCAGAGGATTGGAAGGAGGAGGCAGCCGCATCAGCTGGCTTGTCCCCAGTCCACCCCCTTCCCAAGCTGAGGGAGGATAGTGAAAAGGACAGGATTCTGCCACCCCCCCGCCCTCCCCACACACAAGAGAACAAACAGTAGACTTTCAGTAAGGGCTTACTGTGTGTAGAGTCCAATAATTGGTGCCTAGAGGAAACAGAGGAAAGAGAAACAAAGTATAGCCAAGATAGGCTCCCTGGCTGTCCTCAAGAGGCCCTCAATCTAGCAGGCTAGATGTGACTCACACAGGGGATTGGAATGCCCAATATTACATAATAAGGTCATCAGAAAGGTACAAAATAAATCGACTCTTATGTGAGAATTGAGGAGGGAGAGGTTATGGCATTTGACTTGGGTTTCAGATACTGGTTCAATTCACTGAACATGCCTTGCCCCATGGAATCTAGAAATTAGTTTCGTTCTCTTCTGGTGGGGATGGGAGGTGTCAGCCATGTGAGAGACCATGCCTACTCGGAGGATGGGTGAACAAGCAAAAACCATCCAGCCAACCTGAAACATTCTTGAGCAAGGCTGAGCTGTTAGGGTCTGCTAGTGGATGAAGGAGGAGCTGGTGGAGCAGTGTAGACCATGGGGATCCTACTGTGCTGGTGTGTTACAGTATCATCCCGAGTGGAGACTTAAATGACCTGGAGTCATTGTATCTTGGACCTGCTAGAGATCAACTAGTCCAATGCCCACATTTTAGAGATGGAAAAACTAAGCCCAAGAGAGAAATGACTTATTCAAGGTCACCTAGGAAGTTAATGGCATAGCCTCCAGGACATGAACCCACAGCATCAAAGAATTTTGAGCTGGAGAGGGCTTTGAAGATCATTTAATCCAATTTTACAAGTAAGCAAACTGAGGCCCAGAGAGGAGGATTTACACAGGAAACACAGAGCTGGAACTCCTACACAAGTGTACTGACCTCCATCCCAAAGTTCTTTGTGCCTTACTAGGCATCTTCCCTTAATCTTTTTCCTTAAAGCCCAAGCCATCTCTGGACTGAGGCGGCCCTCAGAGGCCTTGGGTTGAGCCCTCTGTCCCCCAGACCCCCTGCACTCCTGGCAGCAGGCTCCTAGGCCCCTGGGGCTGATGGGCTGTTGTTTCTCTGACCCCAGACCTGGCTGTGATCGTCCCCCAGGACCCGACGCTGCTCATCGGCTCCTCCCTCCACGCTACCTGTTCAGTGAGCGTGAGCGGCAGTGATGCACCCACGGCTGAAGGGCTCTACTGGACCCTCAACGGCCGGCGGTTGGCCCCCGAGCTGTCCCAAGTCCTCAACGCCACCACCCTGGGTCTGGCACTGGCCAACCTCAACGGCTCCAAGCAGCAGTCAGGGGACAACCTAGTGTGCCACGCCCGGGATGGGAGCATCCTCGCTGGGTCCTGCCTCTATGTTGGCTGTATGTGCTCCTCTGCCTTTCACCTTTCCCACCCAACCATCAGGGATGTCCCTGGGCACCCCCACTAGTCCCTATCTCCCATCCCTTCTGACCCCATGGGGCTCAGGAGACTTTAGATGCCCTGTTCCCGAGATGGTTTGAAAGGACTTTTGAAGTCAACTCAACCCAAATACCCCATCTCTGGAGGCATCTGAGACTCCATGATGGGGAAAGGGGGTAGCTCAGACCTGATCTGGTCATTCTGAGGTCATAGGGAACCTAAGAGTCAGGCAACAAGAATGACATATTTCCATCCTCCCACAAGAAGGAATCTGAGCTGCATTAAAGACCAGACTGCTTGCGCTTTCTCCCCTTTTACTATAAGCATAAATACTTCTGTCTGAAGGAAATACATGCCTCAGTGCCTTGCTGGGAGCAAGAAAGGGCTTTACATATCCTCTGAGCCCTCAGGGAGTGGGAACTTGGTCTGGGAGGCAAGAGATGCTGGCCCTTGGTGAAGGGCCTCGGTGAGACTGAGAGCATGCACAGATAATAGGATCTCAGTCCTCCTCCTCTGCCTCTGTTCAGGCCCAGAGCCTCAGACTAGCCTTCGAATCAGAGCCCTGGACTAGACTCCTTGATAACACCAGGACAGCCCCCCAGTTCCTGCCAGCCCCCATCCATATCCAGAAAGAACTTGGGCTGGTTTATATTTGTCATGTCCCAGTGTCTTTCAGGGAAATGGTAATTTGCAAAGGAACGGACACTGGCCTCTTCCTCTTCCCTCCCAGGGAGCAAGCGCTCCAAGACCCCAGCACAGACCCCGACACTCCGTAATCGGATCCTAGGCAGGGTCCACGGCTGCAAACACGTTTCCTTGAAATAAAGGAGGAATAAATCAGGAGGCGTCGGCTACCCCGGTCTCAGGCCCAGCTCCTTGGGGAGCCTTGTTCCGCTTTTGCCCAAGCCCTTGGCCCCTCCTCTAGTCCTCCATTCCTAGCATGGGGGCCAGGCTAAGATGGGATTGGGGGCCTGCGCTCTGTGAGAGTTCCTCTCCACCTTGCTCACCTTCATTTCCCCACCCTACCCCTAGTGCCCCCTGAGAAGCCTGTTAATATCAGCTGTTGGTCTAAGAACATGAAGGATCTGACCTGCCGCTGGTTCCCAGGCACCCAGGGGGAAACCTTTCTCCATACCAACTATACCCTTAAATACAAGCTTCGGTAAGTATGTGTGAGAAGTAGGATTGGCATTTCCCAAGCTACAAGGGGGACTGGGCTGGGAAGTGAGGAGTATGCATGGAGCCGTGGCCATGGAGCCATTGCAACTGTGGGATCCCACAGGGAGGGGAAGCCCGTTAAGGGTGGAAGATATCTGGGATTCCCATGAGCCTAAGCAGGGGCACATGGAAAGGGGCCATCCAGGAGGAACGAGTAAGTCTAGCAGAGACAGGAGGCAAATCCCTGGAGGAGGGGAACATAGGAAGGGGCCCAGGGAAGGGATTTCCTGGCAATGGGAATCGAGGAAGGTGAGGGGATACCAAAGGTGGTAGGACAGCCTGGGCTTCAGGGTGTGTGTGTAGGGGGGTGTCATTTGTCTCCCTAAACCAGGTGGTACGGGCAAGATAACACATGCCAAGAATACCACACCGTGGGGCCCTATTCCTGCCACATTCCCAAGGACCTGGCACTATTCACGCCCTATGAGATCTGGGTGGAAGCCACCAACCGCCTGGGCTCGGCCAGGTCGGAGGTGGTCACATTGGACATCCTCGATGTGGGTGAGGCTTTCACTAGGCCCTAGCCCCCTCCCAGGCCCCTGTCTCTTCATTCCCTCTCCTCACCTTGAGAGGACTTTGCCAACAGGATTCTAGGCCTCTGAGGATGGAGGACCAAGATGAAGTGGGACCCGTTGCCTCAGCAAGGCCCTAACTGGAGCCAGTCTTTCTGACCATCTGCTCCACAGGCCCATTAGGACCGTGTCTCTGCTCCTTTGGCCTGGCTGTTTGCTCCTCTCTTCATACTCTGTCCCATGTCTGTCAGCTCCCGGCTCACCCCTGTGTTTTTCTATTGGCTTGGTCCCCCACCTGAATCACTCTCTGATTCCCAGAACCCATCTGCCCCACTCTACTACTCTCCCTGGTCCCCATCCATCTGTCTCTGTACTCCCCTAGTCCCTCAGCTTTTCTCCACCTCCACCGCTCTGCCTTTCTTCCCTCCCTCCCTGGGAGGCTAAGTTCTTGCTTGGCTGGAGGGGGGGTTGGGGGTGGGGGGGTTGGGGCGGGGCATCCTAGTCTCGATCCCTGTCCTGGGGCCCTGGACACCCCACGGAAAACACCTGGCTCTGGTTTGCCCTCGGGGTGGGGCCCAACTCCTTCCTCTGAAGCCCCAGGTCTCTGCCCTCCCCCTCCCCCCTCCCTCCCTGATGGGATGGGGCTATGGCTGGGGCTGGGATTGGGCTTGGTCTCTGGGCCCCTCCCCCTCAGCCCAGGTGTGGGGGGCCCTTTGGGAGTGGGGAGGGGAATGGGAACAGGAGCCTTCAGGTCAGGGAGGAGCTGGGGAGACCCAGCCCTGGCCCCCTCCCTGGGAAGCAGCCGGACCTGGTCTGAGGGCAGGGGGGAGGACCGGAAGGCAGGAAATAGATGATCTGTGAGCAGAATTGGTCCTAATCTAATTAGGATGTTTCTCAGCCTCCCTTTCCCCCAGGCAGCCCCCAGTCCTTAACCCTTTCAGTGCTGGGGGTCCCCCCAACACACACAAGGGGGCAATGTTGGCCTCAGCCCAGAGCTCCTGAAAGATGTGACTGTCGAAGGAGGAAGGGGGAAAAGGGGACGGAGAGATCACTCCTCCAGGTGCAGAGAGCCCTGGCATCACACCCCACCTTGCAACCTCCTTGTCGCTTGAGCCAGCCCCTCAGAGATGGTTTCCTTATCTGAAAATAGAGGCAGTTTTCTACTGTATCCTTCAAAGAATTACGGGGAAGAAAGCTCTTTGTAAACCTGTAGAAATCAAGGTTGTGATCATGCCAGTTCCCAATGTGGGGCCAAGAAGCGTTCAAGTCCCAAGGTCTCGGTTCCATCCAAGCTCCCGGGAGTCACCCCAGTCCACTGTGGGGCAGCAGTGGTCTGGAACTCCCTTACTGCTATCTTTGTTGATTCCCATTAGGGTACTCCCCCAAGCAATACCAAGGGTCCCAGCCTAAGGTCCCAGTATAGTGTCCAACTGGTCAGGGTGTGGCTAGGGGGAGACCCAGCCTGAAAGGGATTAATTCACCCAATTCCTCACCAGTAACAACAGACCCCCCACCAGATGTCCATGTGAGCCGAGTGGGGGGTTTGGAGGACCAACTGAGTGTCCACTGGAACTCCCCACCAGCACTCAAAGACTTCCTTTTCCAAGCTAAGTATCAGATCCGCTACCGGGTAGAGGACAGCGTGGAATGGAAGGTAAGATGACATTTCCCGTCTGACCTTCAACCCCATCCCTCTGGGGTCTGATTATCTTTTTCTGTACTTTCTACACAGATACCAATCTCACAGCTTCTCTCTTCCTTCTCCTCTCTACCCACTCTTCTCCTTCCCTCTCTCTTCCTCCCTTCCTCCCCTTTCTTATCCTTGTCGTCTTCTCTCTCTCTCCTCTGTTTCTGTGTCTCTCCTCTCTAAGTGTCTCTGCCTTTCATTTGTCTCTTTCCTGTTTCTCTCTGCCTCTGTTTCTGTGTCTATCTTTCACGTCTCTGTTTCTGTCTCTTTGCCACTGTCTCTCTGTCTCTGTCTGTCTCTGTGTCACTGTCCCCATCTCTCTCTTCTTTCACAGAAAGCAGAATAACAGAACTGGAAGAAATCTCATGAAAGAACAGGATTAGAGTTAGTCGAGACCTTAGAGACTAATCCAACGTCCTCGTTTTACAGATGAGGAAACTGAGTCCCTGAGAGACTTAGAACATAGAAAATTGCAGAACTTGAAAAAACCTTAGAAAAACAGCATGAGGGTAGGGACCATTTCATCTTTGCCTCTGATTCTCCAGCACCTAGAACAGAGCCCTTAATAAATGCTTCCTTATTTATGAATATGGAAGAGGGAGGGACCTCATAACATGGAATATCAGAGCTATAAAGGGCTATAGAGAGACTGCCTAGTTCAGTTAATCAACCACATAGTTCAATAAATCAATAAAGAAACATTTATTAAGTACTTACCATATGTCTGGTACTGGGCTGGGTGCTAGGGATAAAAGATATAAATGAAGCAGCTTTGCCTTCCAAAAGTTTACATTCTGTGGACAGGGAAGGGGAGGGAGAGATAGAGTGAATATATATATATATATGTAAGAGCATATGAAATAGACACAAGACAGTAGGGGGAGTCGATAGCAGCTGAGGGGGTCAGGAAACGCTTCCTGGAGAAGGGGGCACTGAGCAGAGTTTTGAAGGGAACGAGGGGATTCTAAGAGGCAGAGGTGAGATGGGCATCCAGGCATGGGGGACAGCAGTGCCAGTGCATGGATGTGGAAAATGGAGGGTCATGTGTGAGGCCAGTATGGCTGAATGTTGTAGGGTAAGAAGGGGTTTAATATGCAAAGTTAGAAAGGTAGGTTGGGGGCGGCTAGGTGGCGCAGTGGATAGAGCACTGACCCTGAAATCAGGAAGACTTGAGTTCAAATCCAGCCTCAGACAATGACTAGCTGTGTGACCCTGAGCAAGTCACTTAACCCTGATTGCCTTAAAAAAAAAAAAAAGGTAGGTTGGGCCAGGCTGTGAAGGGCTTTCAAAGCCAAACAGAGGAGCTCATAACTGATCCTATTGGAAATGGAGGCGGGGGGGGGGCAGGTGGGGAAGCGTGTCAATAGACAGAGGGGTGAGCTGCGAGCTGAGATGATGGACAGGTCCAGGGGGTATAAGCAGAGAATGAAGAGATGGGCAGATAGGCACTGGAGTTTATTGAATAGGAGAATGGCACGATCAAATCTGTGCTGTAGAAAGATCACTGTGATAGCTGTATGGAAGATGAACTGGAGTGTTGGGGAGACTTGAAGCAAGGAGGTGCAATAGCCCCGGTAAACCGTGATTCAAGGCCTGAACTAGGGTGGTGGTTCTGTGAGAAGCGAGAAGCGGGCAGATGCAAAAGATGTTTTGGAGGTCGAAATGAAGAGACTTGGAAATTGATTGGCTATATGGGATAAAGGAGAATGAAGAACTGAGGATGACATGAAGGTTGTGGACTTGGGTGACTGGAAGGATACACAGCAATGGGGAGATTCCAAAGAGGGGTGAGTCAGAGGAGGGAGATAATGACATCTGTCTGGGACATGGGATGTTTGAGATGCCTATAGGGCATCCAGTTCAAAACAGGCACTGAGTGGTTAGACGGGAGTGCAGGAAAGACCAGCTATATAGATCTAGGATTACCTATATGGAAGTGATCTTTGAATCCGTAGGAGCTGAGGACGGAGTAGAGAAGACCCGGGACGGAGCCTTGGTGGAGGGGAAGGTGGTTATGATTAAATGAGATAATCATTGGGAAGCATATCGCGCAGTACCTGACATATAGTAAGCACTGTATAAATATTAGTTGTTATTATTGTATTACAAATAAACAGCCCCTCTCTCAGTCAGTTTCCACATCTGTAAATTGGAAATACTAGCATCTGCCTCATAGGGTTGTACTTGTCCAGTGAGATACCACAGGCAAAGTACTTTGCAAACCTTAGATCATTCTAGCATTTGCTAATGAGTACAATGACGGGAGTTTGTGATCTGATAAAGGCATTTTGGAATTTTGGATCTTACAGGTAGGACATTGTGAGTGACGTAAAGATCGACAGTGTATAAGCATTTCTGGGTATAAGCTAAGATTGGGTGGAGGTGATGGGACCTGACGAATTGAGAATGTTTCAGGGGAGCAGGGAGCCAGAGGGGAGGGGAAACTGAGCCGACTGCTGAACTCCTTGAGAAAAGAGGGAGAATGACATGGGGGCTGGTAGATAACTGCCATTGGAATCTCTCTTGGGTGAGAAATCTTAATTGGAATGAACCTCAAAGGAGAGATTTGGGGGGGGGATTGTGGCAAACAGAGAGTGAAGTGGCAATGGGGAGCCAAAAAGTATTCTAACTCCTCCCCCAGTACCAGGGATATAAGGGGCAGGGGGGAAAGGAGGGTATGAGACCAAGTGCACAAAATGCTAGAAACGGTAGCTGACAATGCAATGCCATCGGAAGCCAGGTTTTTCTGCATGCCAGAAAATGGAAGGGGCAGGAGAGGAAAAAGTCTGAACTGGAGGGTATCTCATTAATTAAGAAACAAGAATTCCAGAAGGCACAGGGAAGGGGGCAGGAAGAAATGAAATAAGGCAATGGAAGAGTTTGGCTGAGGAATGAGAGAGCAGGATGGGTTGAGGCAGGGGATCTTCCAGATGGAGAAACTGAGGCCCAGAGAGGGGAAGAGAATCTTCCAAGAATATACAGGTAGCCCGGGATGGTGCCCAGAAGGCCACCGCCTTGACTCGTAACCATGACATGGAACGTTTGCCCATGGTCCATTCCCCCATTCTCTGATGAGCCCTGACCTGTTTCCACCCCGGCAGGGAGTCTGGCGTTTCCCTGACCATCTTCTTTTCCCACCTCCCCCCCCCGGTCGCAGGTGGTGGATGATGTGAGCAATCAGACCTCATGCCGCCTGGCTGGCCTCAAGCCGGGCACAGTCTATTTCGTGCAGGTGCGCTGTAATCCCTTCGGCATCTACGGGTCTAAGAAGGCAGGAATATGGAGCGAGTGGAGCCACCCCACGGCAGCCTCCACCCCCAGAAGTGGTGAGGGAACCCCACTCCAGATCCACCCCACACCCACGGAGAGGGCTAGCAGAACGACAGAGGCTTTGAATCAAAGAGGCCGGGGGCTTAAGAGGACCTTAGAACATCGAATGTGAGGGCTGGAAGGAACCTTAGAACGTAGAATGTGGAATGTTAGAGCTAGACAGACTTAGGACTTAGAATAGAAAATGTCAGAGGCCTTTAAAATGGAGAATGGCAGAACCTCTAGGGAGGACCCTTAGAACCCAGAATGTTAGGGCTGGGGTGGGGGGGGGGCAGGCCCTTAGAGCACAGCATAGCAGGACCCTCAGAACACAGAATGTCAGAGCTGGGGGGGATTTAGAACCCACAATGTCAGAGCTACGAGGGCCCTTAGAACCCAGGATGTTAAAACTGAGAGGGCCCTTAAAACCCAGAATGTCAGAGTGAGGAAGGGGGCCCTTAGAACTTAGAATATCAGAGTGAGGAGGGGGAGCCCTTAGAACCCAGAATGTCAGAGTGAGGAGGGAGCCCTTAGAACCCAGAATGTCAGAGTAAGAGGGGGCCGTTAGAACCCAGAATGTCAGAGTGAGGAGGGGGCCCTTAGGACACAGACTGCCAGAGAAGAGCCTCAGCTCTATCCTTCCTTAACACCTGGGAGGGGGACAGGAGGGAGCTGGGGGGTGGTTCGGACTGGGAGGTGGATGCACATGGCTGCAACTCCACTCCATTCTTCTAACTCTGTTCCTGAAAGGCCCTGGCTGGGTGGGGAGTGCTGTGGAGGGGGCCTGGGGGCTGGGGCTACAGCCTTGGCCCGCCGCGTGCCCAGCACCTGCGTTTCTTGCAAAGGAGCCAGCTGGAGGCTGATTTCCCGCCGGGGAGGGAAGGCCTCGGCCTCCCTCGGCCTCCCTGCTGCAGGCAATGCCAGCACTTGTCAGCAGGTCCCCCCTGTTATTTATGACGTGAGGCTGATGTCCTTATCCGTCCGAGCGGTCCCTGGCCCTAGCTCCCACCATAGTAACCCATGTAGCCCAACCCAGCTCAGCCTAGTCCAGTCAGGGGGAGGAGACCACCTGCCAACCAAACACCAGGCCTTCACTACAGGATGGACAGTGCTGGGGGGGCCTGCTGTGAGGGGATCCAGCTGAGTTTGGATGATGGGCAGGAAAAGGGCCAGATAGCTCCCCACTTCTCTCAGTCCCTGAAGAAACCCTTGAAGCTAGGCATGAAGCCACAGGGCCAACCAACATGTTGTCTGGAGGTCTCCCTTGCAATGGTCCGACTTCAGTCCTCCCTTATCCCCTACTCTCTATTCCCGTCTCTTTTCCTTTCACTTCTTCCCTCTTTTCCTATGCCTCCTATTTTTTTCATTCCCCTCTCCCTATATATCTCTCTGTCCTAGCATCTTTCCATGTCTTCCTTTCAAATCTCACTATTCATTTATTCCTGAGT
Organism: Trichosurus vulpecula; assembly: GCF_011100635.1. Classification (NCBI taxonomy): domain Eukaryota; kingdom Metazoa; phylum Chordata; class Mammalia; order Diprotodontia; family Phalangeridae; genus Trichosurus; species Trichosurus vulpecula. The sequence continues at coordinate 56,014,220 of NC_050573.1, read as the reverse complement.
CTCTTTTTCTGCCTGATTCCATCAGTCTCTTCCTCTCCTTTCCGGACTGGGGCCTGTTCCCCCCCATCCTCTCCTCTCTCCCTCTTCTCTTCCTCTCTCCCCCTCTCCTCTCCTCTCTCTCTCTCTCCCTCTCTCTCCTCTTCCTCTCTCTTCTCTCTCCTTCTCCTCTCTCTCTTTCTCTCTCTCTTCTCTCCCTCTCCTCTTCCCCCCCTTCTCTCTCTCACGTGTGCGCGCGCGCACACACACACACACACCTGGGCTCAGCCCAATAGGGACTTCTGTTCTTTCTTTGTGGAAAGCTTAAGAAAGAAATCCCTTCAGCTTTTCTCAAGCCCAATGAACAAGGGAGTGAGGGGGAGATGCATCCTGCCGTGCTCATTCATTCACTCACTGCCCCCCGCCTCCCCCCACCTCTGGGGAGTTGATGTACACACAGGAGCTTAGACTAATGTGGACATGTGTGTCCATGGATACCTAAGCATGGCGATCAATGTCTCTGCACATGGACGTGGACACACGTGCACAGGGATGGAAGGGCATAAATCCACAGGGTTGGTAGGCACAAACACAGGTAAACATGCCCATGTGTGGGTACCTAGCCATGCTGGCATGCTTCTCATCCGGAGATGGGTAAAGTGCTAGGTCATATCTCACCTCATGATGTCTGCCACCCTCTCTGACCCCGCCCCGAGGAAACTCATCTTTTTTCTCCCTCTTTTCCCCTCACCTCATCCTGCTCTGTCTCTCCTCCCTCCTCCCCAGGCTTAAGCCCAAAGCTTGGAGTCTAGATCCCAGACAGTGAGAGCCTACAGCCCACCACTTTACCTGGGGCCTGGGTGGTCCCCTAGCACAAAACCCATACAAGTTTTTGGTGTGGAACCCAGGATAACCCAGAGCCTACCACAGCCTAGCCCTAGAACAACAGCCAGACCCTGAGTCCATGGTCCAGATCCCAAGACATTGCACAGGCCAGGACAGAAGCCAACCTAGGCCCTCTCTACACAGTACCTTCTACCTGATATCTCCACCCCTTCTCCCCCATTCCCCAGAGCGGCAGGGCTCCAGTGGGGCCTGCGAGCCTCGGGGAGGGGAGCCCAGCTCCATGCCAGTGAGGCGGGAGCTGAAGCAGTTCCTCGGCTGGCTGAAGAAACATTCCTACTGCCCCAACCTTAGTTTCCGCCTCTATGACCAGTGGCGAGCCTGGATGCAGAAATCCCACAAGACTCGCAACCAAGTAAGTGTGGCCCAAGGCCTATCCCCTTCTCTAGAATATGCCCATTGCCCTGCCTCCTTGTAGTCTCAGGACCCTTCCCACTGTGCAGCCCTACCCTCTACCTCTCCCCTAGGTGAAGCCTTTAGAAACAATCTCAGATCTTAAGATATATAATAGTAGAGCTAGAAGGGATTTGGGAGATCACCTAGACCACCACCCTCCCCATTTCAGAGATGGAGGCCCAGAGACTGGAGATCACCAGCCCGAGGTCACACAGCAAATCCATTCTCTCTACTGTTCCTCAGCCCTGAAGAGAATCAGGACCTCAGAGGCTAAATACTGGGGCCAGCTGTGGAGAGGGGCACCAGACTATTGGCTTCTGGCCGCTATTTCTGTGCCAAGGGCCAGCACTGACCCCTCCTGCTTTAAGACAATCATTTCTGGACCCTGGGCATGGAAGCACAGTGATCTTGGAACACACCTCCTCAAACATCACTCATGTTCTTTCTAGGCACAGGACGAGGGGCTCCTGTCCTCGGGCAGACGGAGCACAGCAAGAGGTAAGCAGGACTCCGAATGGGTGAGAGGGCAGGAAGGAGCATGGGATCCACACATTTCCCCAAAACGTGACGTGCCCATAAACATGTGCTTCCTCCATGCAGCCCAGATTTGCCTATTGCCTCTAAGTCCTGGGGTTAATAACACTCTCATCATGGACCCTGAGGCTGGCGCCTACAAACCAGGGTGGGCACTCTGCCCCCACCCCCATGTTCATCCAGAGCTTCTTTCCCTCTCTGCCTGTAGGTCCTACCCGGAGATAAACTGTAGCCATCGTAGGTCCTGGGCCAGGAGGGCATCTGCCTACCCTAATGCCACCTCCAAAGAGTCTATGAAATATGGAGGGAGGACATCTGGTGCTCCTCTACTCTAACCTGGGGATCCCCCCCCAAGTTTGAATCCAGGACACAAGATGCCCACCTAAGCTACAGCCCCTGCTCCTTGCCTACCCCTATGTTGCCTGGGCCCCTGTTCCCAAAATGGGCAGCCCAGGTATCTGTGGAGCCACCAGGCATCTCCTGCTGTCTGGCAAGGAGCTGTCCTTAAGGGCAGTGCAGGAACAGAACAAAGCAGGGCTTGGGGGCTTGGGGGCGTGGGGGCGTGGAGAGTCCAGGCCCCTGCCTCTTGCAGTACCCACAGCCCCTCCTGCTTCTGCCCAATTCCCTGTCAAAAGATTCTTATAAATAAACGACTTATTTTTGGTGAAGCTGTTTGTGAGTGACAGGGGGTGGGAGAAGACGAGGCATCTGGGCCAAGGCTGCTCTAAAAGGAACTCGGAATGCTAAAATCTCTGGGTCAGCATCTCTGCTGCAAGCTCCCTGAAGGGGATTTGGCTGGCCACTGCCCGAAGGCCTACAGCGACTGAACGGGGCAGCAGGTTGCACCTGAGGACAAAACCTTCTCCATTCTTTCTGGCTCTGGGAGCCTCAGACTCTTCCAAGGTTAGGGTCATGGAGGAATGGAGGGCCTAGTAGCACAGCAAACCTCAGGGATCAGCCCTGCCCCAGCCCCCATCAGATTCATCCTAGAGAGCTCCCCCCACATGCAGGTCCAGCCTTACTGCCCATTGAGTCAGAACAGACTAAGCCACCCCATCCCACATCCCCAGGCCTGCCATCAAACAATGGGCTCTAAAACCCAATCCGGACACTCACCAGGTGATCTTGGGCCAGTCACCATCCTGCTTAGAGACCTATGATTTTCCTCCACTGTGAGGTGAAGGGCTTGGCTCCAAGAGCCTCCAAAGTGGAGTCTGTGTTCTAAATCTATGCTCTCTCTCCCCTCTACTATACTTGATGTGTGAGCTGAAGACCCCCACCTAGACTTGCAGCCAGATCCCAAGAAGAAGGAAAGAAAAGAGGGAGAGAAAAGAGAACACTTTATTGTGGCAAACAGATGGGACCAGTAGGAGCCCAATGGGGACGTTGCCCTAAGGGCCAGAAAGAGATGGCCTCCTCCCCCTGCAGGGCAAGGTCACATCCAGAGGGGGTGAGGGCCCCGAGCAGGCCCTCCCATCCCCCAGCCCGGAGCCCGGTGACCCCAGAGGAGGCTGAGGGGCGCCTCTCCTTCTAGCGTTTCCCATCTCCCTTGGGGCCAAACATCACTCAGCCTCTTCCGAATCATACTTCAGGTCCTGGACAATCTCACTGATTACCTCCATGGTTTTAATTATCCTACAAGAGCGGATGGAAACTATAAATAAGATCCAGATGGATCGAATTATCCCGACCGTGCAGCTCGAGAAGGCCTGTTTATGGAACGCTCGGCCCTGGAGAAGGCTATTGAGCCCTCTGCAGGGTGGTAGCGCTAAGCAGGCCTGCCCGCTGGCCCGCCCACACCACCCTGGAGCCATGTGGGCCTCCTTCAGCCCCTCATTAGGAGGGCATCCCAGCCCCGAGCTGGGTTCAGGGGGGCACAGAAGGGCCGTGGGCACGCAGGGGATGGGGGTGGTATGGAGCCGGGCCGGAGGAGGCAGCTGGCTTTCTAGCTCTGTGGAGGGTGAGAGAGCTGTGGCCCCAGCACCCGCCCTCCCTGGGCTGAGGGCGTTGCACAAATGGTGCCCCGGCCCCCAGCCCACCAAGTCAGTGGCATGTGAGATGCAAGGAGGAGGGAGACAGAGAAAAGACAGAGAGACACAGAGGGGGAGCAACACTGAGAAGAGGGAAGTAAAGAGAGAAGTGGGAGACAGAGTGGAGAAAGGCTAAGAGCCAGAGCCAGGAGAGAGATGGGAAAGAGATGAGACAAGGGTCTGAGGAAGGACAGCTACACACAGGGATGGAGGGAAGACCCACAGAAAGAAACAAATCCCCCAAGGCAGAGGAGAGTGGAAGACCCCCAGAGTGGGAGTGCCAGGGGCATTCAGGAGCAGGAGTGTAAGGACAGGATCCAGCACCCCCCACAGTCCCCCAAAGAAGGAAGGATGTGTGTGTGTGTGAGTGCGTGTGTGTGTGTGTGTGTGTGTGTGTGTGTGTGACAAGGACATGATGTTGTTAACTGTGTGTTTGGGGGGGAGGTTATGTACATGTGTGTGTACAGAGAAGTGTGTGTGTGTGACTGTGTCAGTCTCTATATGTATGAAGAGCACTCATGAAGGAGGTCGTGTGCATGTCTGTGTGTACGTGTGTGTGTGAGACAAGCACATGAATATTGGTGACTCAGAGTGTGATTGTGGGGGGGAGGTTGTGTATGTGTGTGCACAGAGAAGTATGTATGTGTGTGTGTGTCAGAGTTTACGGATGAAGGAGGTCGTGTGCATGTTTGTGTGTATGTATTCATAAGGGAGAGACAAAGGGAGGGGAGGAAGGAGGAAGAAAGAAGGGAATGGCCATGGACTTAGAACATGCCAGGCCTTTTTTGTTCCACCCCAGGCCTGGACCAGCTCAGTCCAGCCTCCCCAGTGCAGCAGGTCAGCCCCCACCTCTGGCGCAGCTCCTGAACCTCCTCTCTGGGGGCTGCAGCCCCTGGCTCCTCTTGGGCCTTCTGCCGGGCCAGCTGAAGAGCTGCTGTCTGGGGAGAGGAGGAAAGCTCCCTGAGTTTCTTCCCAAGGACACTGCCCCCATGCATACCCACCCCTGCCTGCCTGGCCCCTTGCCCACCCCAAGGGAGTCTAGGGAAGAACCTCAGGCCAGTCAATGCGAAGGGGCCCCTGGAGAATGAAAGACTACAAGTGAAGGCAGGGTTAGGCTGAGGTCAAGGGTATGAGGGTCCAGAGGGATGGAGCAGGGCTGAGCCAGAACTTTTGGACTTAGGGGCTGGAGAGGAGGCTGACCAGCTCCAGGCGCTGCTGTTCCTGGTCCTGCAGACGGGCCAGGTGCTGGGCGAGGTCAGGCCGCCCATGGGTGTCCCTGAGCTGCTCCTGGATGGCCAGCACTTCTCGGGAGATGCCGGCAAAGGCCTTGGTCACCTCGTGGACCAGCTGCCGGTAGCGAGGAAAGTCATAGTGTGGACCACTCCTCAAGTAGGCCTGGTGACCCCTGCAAGAAAGGGTGGGGAGGAAGTGGGTGAGGGGGAGTGACAGGGTCTAATCCAAGCCCCCTCATTTCACGCAGGGGGAAGCAGGGGCCCAGACAAGCTAGACCCCAGGCAACCACAGTCACAAGGCATCATCACTTCTGCTCTGCATTTCAGCCTCCAGTTCCCTGGCCCTGGCTCCCGCGGGTCAGTCCCAGGCCGCTCCCCCTCCCCAAAGACCCCTGACCCTGACTAACTGGTCCAGGAGTCCAAAGGCCTCGGAGCGCTCTGCCTGAAGGTCCTGAAGCTGCAGCAGCAGGTCCCGCACGCCGGCTTGGTTCTGGGGGTGGGGGGGAGAAGTGGGAGGGCTCTGACCAGCGCCCCTGGACCCATCTCACTGACGGTTAACCCCAGGGAGGCGCAGTGACCTTGGGAAGGCTCTGTCTCCTTCCCTCCCACATCCCATCAGAGACCTCAAGAACAGGGATCTGCGAAAGGAGTCAGCCCAGGGAGTCTGCAGTCCGTCCTTCCCCAGGACTGGGGACCCCTCCTCATCCCCGTTCCCAAGAGGCGCAGCCCCCGCCTGAGCACGGGGGACAAGGGCAGTGGGTGGGGGGAACCCCAAGGAAGCCCAGTTCTAGGCAGGATCCTTGAGAAAGAGGGGGTGGGATGCCCGTGGCATCTCGATGGCCTGAGTGGGGGCAGCCGACAGCAGGCTGGGGGGGGGGGCGAGGCGCTGCGGCCAGTTCGTAAGGTCAGAGATCTGGAGCAGAGGCACCTCGTCTAGTACCACCTCCTCATTTAGCTGAGAGGGAAACTGAGGCCCAGAGAAATCATTAACTTGGTCAAGGTCACGCAGTCGTCACAGATGGGGTTAATTGGTCCCGAGGCTGCGAGGCTCAGCACTCTTTCCACAGCAACCCCAGTGGGCAGGGGGAGCTGCAATGCCCACGAGGCAGGTGGGCTGGGAGCAGCGAAGGTAGGCACGCAACTTTGCTTGTAGCGGCCACTGGGGGCGCTAGAGAGAAAGGGCGAGCCGGTACTGAGCCAGAGGGAAGGGGCGCGCAGGGACTCGGAGGCACAGGAGAGCCAGAGGAAAGGGGCCGGAGGAAGAGCTCAAGCGACAGCCACTGCGGGGCGCCAGGGGGAAGGGGCCCTCGGGGTCTCTCGCACAGCGGCCACTCGGGGGCGCCAGAATGAGGCAGCGGGTGGGCGGGCCTGTCAGGCAGGGGCGCACCAGAGAGGAGCCGGAGGTGGATGTCAGGCGGCCGCCACTGGGAGGCGCAGGAGCCCGGGGGCGGCCGGGAGGGGTCTCAAGCAGGGGAGCGGGTGAGGAAGAGGCCCAGGCAGGCCATCCCCGAGCTGTGAGCGCGTCCCTTCCCCCCCCCCCGTGCCCCTTCTCGGCGGCGGATTTCCCCCTCCCCTCAGCCCGCTCCTCTACCCTGGCCTCCCCTCCCCTCCTCTTCGCCCCACCGGCTCACCCCGGCCTGGGCCGGCTCCTGGGGCCCCGGGCCGCCCGCCCCTCCGCCTGATGACGCCGGAGCCTCTGCCTCGGCGCTCGCTCCCGGCATGGCAGGCCCCATAGACGCCGCGGCTCGTCCCGGCCCGGACGGCCCTGGCAGACTCCGCCTGCGCCCTCTGCAGGGCGGGAGGACTCCCGACATGCTGGCACGGTTGGGGCCGGAGGTCATCTGGGCCAACCCCCTCCACCCCCAGCCAGAGCTTGATTACCCTGTATCCGCACGCACCTGGATAACCACGTGCTCGCTCTCCCCAGTGCAAGGATAACAAAAAGGCAGCCTTTACATTACGCTTTTAAGGTGTGCGAAGCACTGCACAGATATCAATGGATCCTCCCAACAAGTGGGCGGAGGGGGGTGTGTGAGGTGTCCGGTGCAATTTCAGTCGGGGAGGCAAAGTTAATTACTCAGGACTACGCTGCTATTAAGCGTCTGCGGGAGAATTTGAACTCAGGTCTTCATATATCCATTATCCACAACAGGTGGCAGTCCATTGTAATGTGTTGTCCCTTAAGAACACATTCTAATGCATACATGTGTTTTTCTTTGTACCCCCAGATTCTAACACTGCTTGGCCTATGTAAGGGCTTAATAAATACTCGACTGACCAATCAAGATAAGATACTCACCAATAAATGAAAGAACAGGGACGGAGGAAACAAACATTTATTAAAATGCCTACTGTTTGGTTATGCTAGGTATTTTGCAATTATCTCACAACATCCCTATGAGGTAGGTGGAATTATTATCCCCATTACAATTGGGGAAACTGAGGTAGACAGAGGTTAAGTGGCTTGCCTAGGGTTACATAGCTAGTGTTTGAGGCTGGAGATTCAGCTCTCCCATCCTCCAGGCCAGCACTAGCCAATCGACCAACATTTATTGAGCACCTACTATGTGCCAGGCACCGTACTAAAAGATACTATCCATTGAACCATCTATCTAGCTGCCTGCAACAGTAAATACTAAATCTGGAGTTTGAACTCGGGTTGTGCACTTTTCATGTCCTCCCTTCGCTCCTCCTCCCCACACACAATGGTGCTTTTTCTGATTCTTAGAAAACAAAGGTGTTTAGCCCCCTTACTTTATAGATGAAGAAACTGGGGAACAGATTTGACAGCACCCAGCGCTGTAATTGGGAAACCAAAACAAAAAAGAAAACGAAAAATACTAGAGGGCCTGAAGGCAAACAGGTAATTCACTGTTGGAGTTATGAACTGGGCCAGCCATCCTGAAAAGCAATTGTCTTGTATGAACAGATGCAAAGGGAGCAGCAGAAAATATACAGTAATACCACAGACAGCATTGCAGATATTTACAATAAAGACTTGAGAGCACTGATACAATTCCAGAGGACTCCTCATGAAACATGCTGTTCACCTTCTGACCAAGAGCTGAAGGACTCAATGCAGACTGAGGCTTTTTTTTTTTGGACATGGACAATACTGGAATTTGTTTTATTGATCATATGTATTTATTACTCATGTTTGTTTTTTTCTTTTGCAATGAGGGGGTGGGAGGTTGATATTTATTTGAGAATTTAATTTAAAAAATTTTAAACAGTGGATGGTTGATTGCCAAAGTTCAGCCATCTCTTCAGCTGGGCTGGGATAACGTCTCAGCTCTCAACTTGAGGAAACAAGTGGAGGAGGTAGGGCTCTGAACTTGGAATTGGGAAACCTGGTGTTTTATTTTGCACTCAATGTGTGACCTTGAACAAGTCACTTTCTGCACCTCTACAATCCAAATGATCTTACTCCTGAGCCTCTTTCACAGGACAGTTATGTGTAGATTAAATCAAACAAGCATTTATTCAGCACCTACTGTATACCAGAGACTGTGCTATGTGCTGAGGATACAAAGAAAGGTAAAGTCTCTGTCATCAAGGGGGGGAAACATAAATAAAGTTACCTCCAGATTAGTGAAAGATGCAGGATGGCCTAGTAGAATAAATAAGGATTGCATTGGGAGTTGGGACACCTGGCTTCACATTCTGGCTCCAATACATACTAGAGCTTTCTGACTGGGAGTAAGTCACACATAAAATTAACCGTTAGAAACCTTGTGTTTTCCTCAGCATGGGGAAAGTAGTGGAAGTTGAGCAACTTGCCCAGCAACTATTCTGTCAGAGGCAGAATTTGAACCCAGTTCTTCTTAACTTTAAACCCACCTCCTTTATCCACTAGGCCAGTGGTGTCAAACTCAAACAGAAAATGGGGGCTGCCAACCTGTACGAAAAGTGAAAGGCCACATGTTGACTTAGAAAACTACACATATGAACATGACCTGTGTTGTGTTTGTTCCACTTTAACCGGCTGTCCTGGGCTCAGGAAGCAGCAGTGGGCCATACGTCTGACATGCTAGTTAAGGATGGCACTACCAACTCCACAGATCCACCGTGACCAAAAGGCTCCATAGAGATCTTGGCACCCAATGGCTGTACAAGTGTCACCCAGGATGAGGCCACAGGTCAAGTTAGAGCAGTAGAGCTGGAGAGTCCCTTCAAGATCAAGTCCAACCCCTTCATGTCATAGCCGAGGGCAGTGACAGGCCTGGTGACACAGGACCAGGAACCAGGAGTTTCCTATTTCAATGGGAGCTGCTGGCCCCATCCCCTCAGTGTGCCTGCTGTACTTCACAGTGTGACTCAGATTGCAGAGCTGTCACTAAACATGGGATGGAGGCCAGAGCTCAGCCTGCCCTCTTGGCATTGAGAACCTAGGTCTCTAGAATGTTCAGCTGGGGGACTTTTTTTATCCGTGGGAATCTCCCCCAATGACCTATCCAGGGACCCCGGAAGCACATTCAAGCATGGAAGAGGCACCCCTGGAGAAGAGAGACTCTTGTAGTCACAAGGGCCCTAGCTGTCATTTTCAGTTCCTGATGATCAGAGCTGTCCCAAAGTGGAAAAGATGCTCTCAGGTGAAGACTTCTCCCCACCAATGGAGTCTTCAAAGTGGGACCTGAACAAAGGCCACTTGCTGCTTTTACATCAACATCACAGGAATCTTATTAAAGGGCTTTACAAACAAGTACCTGTGTACTCCCAAATGCTAGGTACTATGTCAGAGTCCAGCTTGTTTTATCCAATGCAAGGCTCATTTTCAAGCTTAACAGTGAAGTTTTTCTTCGGTTTGGGGAGATCAGAGGATGTTGAGCACATGGGGCCAGTGGAGAGGGGTCATTCAAACCAACCCCACCCACAAGAGAAATCCTCTTACTGTATTTCCCAGTCTGTTACTCAGTCTCTCTGCTGAAAGATCTTGAGATAGGCACTCATTCTAGCTGAAGGGGTGGGAGGGAATGCTTGGACCCGGCTCTCAGCCACTGCTCATACCTCCAATGGTAGGACCTGGTCACATAAAGGCCAGGCCTCCTACTTTAAGGAGCTCAAACCTGGGGAAGCTAGGTGGCGAAGTGAGTAGAGCACTGGCCCTGAAGTCAGGAGGTCCTGAGCTCAAATCAGGCCTCAGACACTTGGCACACTTACTAGCTGTGTGACCTTGGGCAAGTCACTTAACCCCAATGGCCCTGCCCTCCCCCTCCAAAAAACAAACAAAAAAAAGGCCCAACCCCACCTTAGAGTGAAGGAAATAATTTGGCCAAAGTAAGCAATGGTGGCACAACTGAGACTGTCACTAACTTGTGTTACCAACCCCTTTCCCATTTTACAAAGTAGTCAAAGCCAAAGGGTAAGTCGATCAGAGGCAGGGCTACAAGAGAGGCCTCCCAAGGGCACAGAACTCTTCCGGACAACCTGCAGCAGGAAGCCAGGGCTGGCTGTAGTGGTCTCTTTCCCAGTCACCCCTCCAGCACCTTCCCACTCCTCTTCCTCCCAGAGGCTCCATCCATCAAAAACTACAAGTACAGAATGAGTTGCACAGACACAAGAGCTCCTGCTTCTCAACTAAAAGGGGATTTTATTGATATCACAGCCCCATTAAACCCAGGAACAAGGCCTTGTTACAACAGACTACTCAAGAGCACTTCATCAGTCAGGGGAGCCAAACCAAAACTGGGTCCCGAGGCTGGTCTTTATTTGACCTTCTTCTTGGGGCGCAGATTGTTGGTGTGGCCGCACTTCTTCTTACGGCAGTTTACAGCGCGGGGGTGCAGGCGGGCATAACACCTGCAACAAGGAGAAGGACGTTCACTTTGAGGGCTTCCTTCCCACACCTGTATGGAGGACAAGCCATGCCAGGAAGCAGGACGAACCCTCCCAGCCCCGCCTAGTCCCAGGCATACTTGCGGCAGATCATCTTGTCACAGTTGTACTTCTGGGCCAGCTGGCGAAGGGAAGGCTCAATGATGCCCCCTCGAAGACGTAGCACCAAGTGCAGAGTGGACTCTGACAACAAACAGAAATGCTTGTAAGTACCAATGATGTGCACGGGACCAAAGGTGGGAAGACTGCTCTCAATCTGATGGGGGTGGGGGAGGGGAATGGGAATGAGAAGCATAACACCAATAATCGTAATCTATATCAGGAGACAAGCTCATAAGAGGATCCCCAGCACAAGAGCACACAAGTGGATGGAGCCCTGGGCCTGGAGCCGGGAAAGACACAAGTCTGGCCTCAGACACTAGTTTTGCTACACCAAACAAGTAAGTCACTTCACCTGCCTGCCTCCCTCAGGCTCCTCAACAGCAGAGCAAAATAATAACACCTTACCCCTTACCTCCTTCCCCGCCCCACCCCCAGCTATTTTAAGGAGCAAATAAGATATTTGCAAAGCACAGCACTTCACCGTACTTAAGTACTTCTTCTTTCCTAATAAGTACTTCCTGCATTTACAGAAAAAGGGATGAGAATTCACAGTATGTTTATTTGAGGGAGGGATCTCCCCTGCCCAGGATAATAAAGATATGCTACCTTTTCAGGATAAGTTTCAATTAAATCAGTGTGAGATCATTGACCTTGGGCCACCTACTATAGGAAATACAATAAAAACACAAACACTGTCCTTATAGAGTTCATAGTCTATTGGGAATTAAAGGAATAAAGATTTCTAGAAAATCTTTTTAACATGTTCTTTCATAATACCACAAGATTGTTCCCCAAACCATTAAAAATGTGTTCTACAGCTCCAAAAAGGCTTTTCTCCCAATAGCCTTGGTGAGGTAGATCAGCACAAGTGTTAGTGGCTCAGAGAAATGACTTGCCCAGGATCATGAAAGTATTTATTTAATAGGTGCTGCTGGCTACAGAGTTCTTTTTACTAAGACCATGCTGCCCCTGTTTCGTGATCCCGAGGATATTATAGGGCACAACCCCCACCCACTACCCTAGGCAAAGACATAGTACAACCTTTCTGGATGTTGTAGTCAGAAAGAGTTCGGCCATCTTCTAGCTGTTTTCCAGCAAAAATCAGACGTTGTTGATCTGGTGGGATACCTAGGACGAATACCAAAAGCATGCTGAGTAAAATGGATCGGATGGTCCATCTCAGACTAGAGCAATTCTGCTCTGAATGTCCTATAATGGGTCCACAAAGGACAGGTAGGAGGGGGAAGAAGGTCCAAGGGCCTGATCTTCTGGAAGCTACACAGATGGGACACCCAGAGCCAAAGCACACTCACCTTCCTTGTCCTGGATTTTGGCTTTGACATTCTCGATAGTATCACTTGGTTCGACCTCAAGTGTGATGGTCTTGCCCGTCAGGGTCTTCACAAAGATCTGCATCTCTGCAACGCTGTGCCCGCTGCAGGAAGGTTTGCACAGGACACAGTGAATGGCTGACAATTTTACCAGCTACCATTCTGAGCTGCCCCTGACGGAACCAGCCAACAGTTTATTCTCTACCCTGGTCTCTCAGTTTCCTCCCAAGTTTCACCTGGTGCAGCCTCTCACCAGGGACCCTCTCCCTACTTTGGCCCTAACCTGAGCTTCTTTTTGTTTCCTGGAAAGTCCCGGCCTCTCCTCATCTAGGTCCAGCTCCAACAGGTTTCTGTGCCTCTCCAACCCCAGGAACCAGACACCCCATAGCCTCTGTGACATTCCGTCCTCTAGTATTAGCCCTACCCAAGTTCCAGCTTTTTCCCAGAGATTTGCCTCGATCCCGGCTCTAACTAGCTTCTCTACATTTAAGGAGTTTAGGATTGTCCTTCACCTTCAACACCAAGTTTTTACCTATTTTAAATGAAATCATAATGAGAAAAGAGACAGAATGCTATCGTGGAAACTAAATGTGTTGTCAGATGACTTGAACTCAAATGTACCTGTGGTCTGGTAAGTGACTTAACCTCTCTGGTTTCCTTAGCTCTGTGAGTGAGTGGGGATGGGTTTCTAAGGTTCAACTCTAAATTTTCTTTATCCCCACCCCCACCACAGCTTTTCTACATTTACTGCCAGTGCCCCTCTTCCTCCACGGATAAGGAACGGGTTCCATTGGTTTCAGGGCCCTGGGAGGTCCTTTCCCAGCCCTCTCACCCCACCCTCGCTCCGGTCCAGCCTGGCTTGACCACAGTGGCACTGCTGAAAAGGGCCACCCCTCATTTTACAGAGAGGGGCCACACTGCTGGGGTCCCTCTCCCCTCCCAGACCTGGACCCGGCTTCTCCATCCTGCCTTCTAGGAGAGGGAGAAGCGTGGGTCTGGTGATTTCACCAGTGACTCATCCCAGGTGCTGGCAGGGACAGCAAGCCCGGCCGAGGGCCGAGAAGGCACGGCAACGGAGGCTCAATGCCGGCTGGAGCCGCCTTGGTCCTTCCGACCCACTGCTAAACCATCCCGATGAGATATCCCCAAGTGGAATGGACTGCCTTGGCAGGGAGTGAGCTCCTCGTCCCTGGAGGGCTCCGAGAAGAGGCCCCGAGTGCAGAGGTGAGGTCCCAGAGAAAGCACCCGGGCCTGTCCCTGCTCGCCTCCCCTGCCCCCGGGCCTACACGGGCCTTCGCGCCGCCTGCCCGGCGCGGCCTCAGTCTCAGCCTCCCCACCCGGGGAGGCTGCCTCCGCGTTTCCTCGGGCACGGCCCAAGTTCCCCGCGTCGCCGCCCTCCCCGGGGCCCGGTTCCTGGACCCGACTTCGTGTCCCCCGGCCCAGATGCCCACCCCGACCCCGGTTACCAACACGCACCCGCTTGGCCACCTCGCCGAAGAGAAAGAGGCCACCGGAAGCGGAAACCGCTCCTTCGCTGCCTCTCCACGCCTGCGCGCCCAAGCCCCACCCCGCCGCAGGGAGCCGCGCGTCACAATCCAGCCAAGCCCCGCCCTCTGGGCCTCATTTCCGCTCCCACCGCGGCCATCTTTGAGGCGGGCACGTGACGCCATCCCGCGTCCTGGAGGAGGACTTCCGGCCTGTAGAGCTGCGAGTTGAGCGCACGTGAGAAGCTTCCCAAAGCAGCGTGAGACCCTAGAATCTTAGATTTTAAAGCTGGAGGGAGCCTTACAACTCACCGGGTTTTACAGGTGATGAAACTGAGGCCCAGGGAATAAGTGACATGTCCCAGACTTTGGGGTTATATTCAAACCCAAGTCCAGCGGTCTGTTACAGTACACGACTTCTAATAGGTCATTCACTCCAACTCTCCTCATTTTACAAACGAGGAAACTGAGGCTGGGGTAAGGGACTTGACCAGGGCCGTATGTGGCAAAACAAAGATTCAGACCCAACACCTCTAAATGCAAATGTGACAAGTACCAATGCGTGCTTCCAACTCAGAGATCTCCCATTCTTAACGGGGGAACTTTTCTGGGGGTCCTTGATGATCAGTTCAACAAGCGTTTATTTGTCAAGCTACTGATATGTACAGGAAATCGTGTTTAGGAATACAAAGACAAAAGTGAACCTTAGTCCCTGCCTTCCATTAGCTTACAGGGAGAAAGTATAAATATATACAAGATAGAGGCAAAATTGGCATAATTTTATAGGGGTAGCAGGAGATGGCTAGATTTTCAGGGCGAGTATTTACACCTGAGAAATGCGCAAATACTACCAATCAGGGCTGCATTTTGTTGTTGGCTGGCTGTCTAGACTTCAGCAAGTGATGGAGAAAAGTGTGCAGTCCTTGTAGAGCTGGTTGTTAAAACAGTTACAATGTATCCATAGGGGGTAAACGCTAGTAAGTGGGGAGAATGTGTAGGTTCACCATAGGCTCAGTGTCGAAGGTAACATTCATGCTTAGCCTTGAAAGAAGCTAGTGGCTGCAGTGTATTGCAGGCACAGCTTGAAGATGGGGGGACATGGACTACTCTCCAGTCCCCAACAAGTAATGAGTTCTTAATACAGTAAGCAGCACTCTGCTAAGTCCTAAGGGGGAAGGGTGTGATACAAAGAAAGGCAAAGAATTAAAATTTAAAAAGAAATGGGTCCCTGGCTCTCACAGAGCTCACAATCTAATAGAAGAGATAACATGCAAATAATTACAAACATACAAATCAAATCAACATGTCTTGAGTTCTTACTACATACCAGGCACTTGTATATATACTATATAGTATAAATGAAAAAAAACAATTTTCCCATTTAAAATTTTTTAAATTTTATTTTATTTTGGGGTTCTCTTCTCCCTCCCACCTCTATCCCTCCAACTCCTCCCTTTGAGAAAGCAAGAAAAACAAAAGCCTCGATTATAAAGACATAATCAAGAAAGACAAATTCCCACATTGGTCGTTTCCAAAAAAAGTCTCAGTCTATACTCTTGAGTCCTTCTTCATCTCTCTGTCAGAAGATGGGTGGCTTGTTTCATCATGCATCCGGTCATTGGGTTAATCAGAGTTCCTAAGTCTTTCAAAATTGTTTGTCTTTATATTGTTGTTACTGCATAATTTGCTCTGATGGAGGGAGAAATTGTTCCATGGGGAGGGAAGAGGGAAAAGTATCCTGCAGAATGTAGGATTTCAGGTTAAGGGCCCCTCTATGAGGTCACTAAGGTGGCTAGTTTGGCCCGACTATACATACGAAGGGGAGTGGTGTGTCACGGGACTGGAAAGATAGATGAGCCACCCAATAGGGGAATGGCTACATGGGAATCAGCAGGGCACATGGCAAGATGCCTCTATTGGGTTAAGCCCTGGTTTCCAGGTGGATGGCTGAAAGGGTCATGAAACTCGGCCATGGGGTTAAAGAAGTCACTCACCCACTAATCAAGAGAGCTGAGCCCCAGCCTGCTAAACCTGCTCAGTCACACTGAAGGTGCCAGCTAATATTCCTAGGGTAGGAGGGCAGCCATAGGGCAGATAGCAAGATGCCCCTGCTCCAAGGCAGGCTGGGCTTCTAGGTGGCTAAATGGGAGATGAAGCGTAGTCTCCCCAGATCTCTGCTATCTCTGCCTAAGGGCAAGAGAAGGAGGGTGAAAGCAGCCACTCTGAGCCTATCCTTAACAATGAAGTGCTCTGACATCGCTTCCCCACCCCAAGCACGAACTGCTGCTCCTCTAAGCCCTTTAGCCACCGAGTCACTGGAACATCCCCCTGGTCTGAGCCTCAGTTTGCTCACCTGTAAAATGGGGGAGTTGGGGCTGGATGGCCAGCTCTCAAATTCTAGATGATGTCCTTCCTAACCCTCCAGTCATTCACTCCCGCCTCCCCTGGTCATCTCCCCAAAGCCCAGCTGTCATCGTGTCCTTCCGCTGTTCAGGAAATAATTACCAGGGGATAGGGTGGGGGTGGAGGGGAGGTCCAGACTGCTCATTCTGGTATTCAAACCCTGCAATGCCTTCCCTCATGACCCCTTCTTCCTGGACTCCCAGCTCTCCCCCTTCAAGGCTCACCTCAAGCTGTACCTCCTCCAAGAAGCCTCCTCCCTCCCCACGGTTATTGGTTCAAGAATTCCATTCACCTTGTGTATAGAGCCCTTATTTGATAATTATGAACATGTTGTATTCCCTCCCTTCCTCCCTTGCCGTAAGCTCTCTGAGGTTACGGACGGATTTTTGTCAGTCTAGCCTCCCACTGACACATCCTAGCTGTATGACCCTGGGTAAGTAACAGCCTCTCGGCACCCTCGGGCAATTCTCACAGGTTTAAGTTACAGAAAAGGTGAAGACCTGCTTCAGTAGAGGGGTTCTCTTCAAACCAGTGAAATCCCAGGTCCCAGTTCCTATTCCTTCTCCCTGTACAGAGCACAGTGCCAGGTACTTCATGTTGATAAAAGCCTCAGCTTACCTGTCCAGCCTAATTTCCCACAACAGTCCAGTAAAAGGCTTCTCTGGAGCAAACCATCACAGGGGCTGGAAGAATGGCCTCCTAACCCCAGCCTAACACTTGGTGCCTTGGCCCGATCACATACCGAGCACAGACACAGTGAAACCCATTCTGACAAAACCAGACTCCTTCCAGTTACCAGCTCTTCAGGCTTTAGAAGCTCAACCTTTGGGCTGCCTTCCATCTGCTGCTGCTGCTGTCCCCAGCACTTTACTGGCAGTTCCAAAGGTCCTTCTGGTTCCATTGTTCTGCCCACAGCCCAGAACCACCCCTTTGTACCCACTCCCCAACACCCATTTGCTCCATTCTTCCCTGGGGGCACAGTAAGGAAGCAGGATACATGGTTCGGACTGACCCTCGTAGTAACAGAAAATTTTATTTATTTCCCCCATAGGATTTGGAAACTTAGGGTACAAAAATAAGTCAATTCAACTTTTATTTCCAAAGATGTCCCTACCCGCTGGGCTGAGGGCCCTGAAAGGGGGGTGGAGAAGGAGGCAGCGGCTTGGTGGTACCTTCTCCTCTCTCGACAGGGAAATCTATGGTCGCTGCTCTCTGTTCAAACACTGTCCGTAAGAGTAAGCAACTTCCTTTGAATTCCATCTCAGAAATATTACTTGTTTCAAAAGAGCCCTAAGGGTACCAACAGAAGAAAATACTTGGTGTTCAATCTGTGTTAAGTGTTTGCGCCTGTGTGAGCATGAATACACATATGGATACACATGAATACACATCTGTGCATGTGCCCGATAATGTGTTCTATGTGCCTGGGAGTGAATATGTGGATGGATGGATGGGTGTGTGCACATGTGTGGATGTGTGTGTGCGGACGTACCGTGAAGGAGGAGGTTTAGTGTAAGCACAGTTACTGGGCCTCTCAGAGTCAGGCCTGGCTCTGGGTTTCCTAAAGGGAACTACTTCACAGAATTATTGAGAACCAGCCTGTGAGCCAGGGCTGGAAGGGGGCATAGGACATTGCCCAGTCAAGTCCATGAGCCTCCTTTCTCGCACAGGGCTCAGAATAAACCTATGGGATGCTAAAACCCAGAGATGTAGGTCTGGAAAAGCCCAGGCTTGGTTTCATATGTGCAGAAATACCAGGAACTGGGGGTGGGGGTCAGGGAGGAAAGGAATTTGGCGAGAAAGATACCAGCAGAAAAGCATTAGCCAAAAAAAAATCTGGGGAAACCCACACCATGACCGCTCCCCAATGAGTCTGGCCTACCCCCCCATGCCTGGCTTCGTGCCAGGACCGTGGCTCCACGGCCCCCAAAGGCCAGATGAGAATCTTTTCTGGAGCTGTCTCCCCCAGGTTTGTTGTTCTAAGCCAGGGGGCAACCAGCCAGGACCACATTTCCAAGACACTGGAAGGTGGGAAGGCCCTCCTGTGTACCCTATGGTGCATTGACTCCTTGGGACCTGCGGTAGAAGGTAGCCCTTCCTACTCCTGGGCCCTCTCACCACCACCATCATCATCTTCATCATCACCTGTGAGGCTCTCTCCATTCACAGCTGGAGAGTCCAGCCGGCCTTGGGATAAATCTTCAAAATCGGGGCTCAGGACTGGGGAGATGATGTCTGGGCTCGTGTCACACGACCCCGTACTCTGCTCTGAGGTAGCAATGGTGGTAGCTGAGCTGGCCAGGATGGGGTCCACATCATCATCTTCCTCCTCCAGAATGGGAGACTCATGGATATCTGTTGAGGGCAGAGTCATCAGAGGCAGGTAAGTCACACAGGGCTAGTGAGGAATTCCTGCTGGAGGAACTAGAAAAGTGGGTTCTGGCATAAGGCCAAAGCTAAGTTACCCCTTCCTAAAGTAGGAAAGAAGACACAGGATCCATCCAAAGAAGCCTCCTAACTCTTCCCAGCCAGGAGGGAAATCCCTCAGAAGGAAGCCAAGAGGGCAGCGCATCTGCATCCACAGACTCAGCGCTATACCAACTTGGGCCCTGCTCTGGAACCTTGTAAAGAATCTATTCAGGTTAGGACTCAGAGTAAGCTGGGCTAAGATAGGAACAGGTACACCTTGGAGGGCCTGATGATGGAAAGTCATAGAATTCTACAGTGGGAAATGACCTTTGAGATCTTCTCTCCCTATCATTTTACAAACAAGGTAATCAAGACTTGCCTGAAGTCACAGTGTAAACTGTAAGTAAGCTGGAATATAAAATACCAGAACTGGGAAAGCCCATAGTCTACAAGCTGTAGGATTTCAGAAGAGGAGAGGAAAATTCAGAAAGGAAATTTGGAACACGGAAAGTCAGAGCCAGGAGAGCCCTTAGAACAGGGCTGTCCAAAATGTGGCCCACAATGTGGTTTATGCGGCTTGCCAACAAGCATAGAAATATACATAAATGTTTCAGTAAACGAAGCCGAGCTACCGCAGAGCTCTCACTAAAATGGCAGATCAAAATATATTGTCTATTGTTTCAATAAAAACCTAAGGTTGGACAGCCCTGCCTTACAATATAGGGTGTCAAAGCTTGGAAGGGCCCTTAGAACACAAAGTGTCAGGGTTGGGGAGCTGGAACCAAGATCATAAAGGGTCAGAGTTGGTTGAGCCTTAGAGACACTTACGACTAAAAGCATCTGGGTATTGCTTTGACAGTTTCGTTTTCAGAGTCCTACAAGGAAAAGGAGAAAAAAAAGCAACAATTTAAATTCTCCATCAAAGTCACTCTGGCGTCCCCTGTAAGGAGAACGCTCTTCCTCGCCCAGCCTATACTGTCACAGGCTTCTACAGTCTTGGCTGGGAGTTGAGGCTCCCAGGGCCAAAGTCCCCCATCCCCTCTGGGAGGGCAGGGGGACGGGGCAGAGCTAGACACCAACCTGAGCCTTCGGAAGATACTGTCCAGATCCTTCTTCATCTCCATCAGTGTCCTGGTATGGTGTGTGAAGCGCTCACTCATCTGCTGCATGCGGACGTTGGAGAGGTTATTAAAGTTCAAGAGCATTTCATTGGTTTTCTCAAATCGGTCCAGCCTGAGGGTGGGAAGACCAGGGAAGAAGGGAACCAGATTAGCAGGCCCTGGACCCATCTGAGCAGCCTGGATGCCCGGGTGGGAGGCAAGGTGGAAGGGGCATGGGGGAGCTTGGAATCAGGACCACATTCTGATAAGACCTGCTCTCAGATCAGTCTCCTGGGCAGAGTGTGATTAAATGCCCAAGATAATTGTGAACTGATCTTTGAAATTCTGGGAAGGAGAGGTCACATAATTACTTGTTTCAGGACCCCAAGAAAATCCCTCAACCTCTCTAAGCCCCTGTTCCCTCAAGCTGTAAAATGCAACTACTTGCATGACCCAGGATTGCTATGAGAATCAAATAAGAGGAACAAAAATTTTAAAGCACGATAAAATGCTGGATATCATTACTGCTGTTACTATTACAAATTGTGATTATCTATATTTCTGTTTTTGTTATCACACACACAGAACATACCCTGCCTGCTTGTCACTTTGGGTAGTACAAATCTTGTCATTATTCCCTGTTTTACAGAGGAGGAAATGCAGATCACAGAGGTCAAGAGAGAGAACAGGCCCTGTTGTGCCTGAATCAAATCATCAGAAGCTGCTGGTTAGCAAAGTGGTTAGAGCGCTTACCCTGGAGTCAGGAAGATCTGACTCCAGACTCAGCTTCAAACACT
Source organism: Trichosurus vulpecula (assembly GCF_011100635.1). NCBI lineage: Eukaryota > Metazoa > Chordata > Mammalia > Diprotodontia > Phalangeridae > Trichosurus > Trichosurus vulpecula. The sequence goes on along the minus strand of NC_050573.1, from coordinate 55,993,688 downwards.
CACTGGCTGTGTGACCCTGGGTGAGCCACTTGGCCTCTGCCTCAGTATCCTCAACCGTAACACGGGGGTAATAAAAGTAGCTACTTCCCAGCGCTGTGCGGATCAAATGAAACATTATTGTCAAAAGTGCCTACCCGCCTTTCTTCTTCTTTTTGTTGCGCCCTCCGCCAGGCTCTGTCTGCTCTCTCCTCCCACTCCCCAGATCCACTGGCTGAAATCCCACTCATCCCTCCTGGCTACTGTCACATCCTGTCCCCTTTTCTCCGCCTACTCCCAGTCAAAATAATTAATAATAATAATTAATAGTAATATAAGCAACTGACAAATTTTTATCAGATTTGAGTGTTTTGTAAAACACTTCTTCATTCGGGCCTCCCAACAACCCTGAGAGACAAGGTCAGGCCCATTTTACAGAGCAGACTGAGACTCTGAAGAAGGATATGACCTTGACCTTTCCTTCCCAGAATCTCAAAGAGCAGTTCACAGTTCTCTTGGGCATTTAATCACACTCTGCCCACAGCTGCAGGAGATGGATCTGAGAGCGGGTCTTATCTCCCCTACTCATGGGAGGTCAGCCCACACTTTTCCCAGGAAAATCAAGGTCCCTCACTGTGAGCCTCACTCCCTCACCTCACCAGCTGGGACGCCTTGCTTCCCTTTCCTCTAGTCCCTAAGAATGAGGTGTTGCTTCTCCTGGATGAAGCAAGGCCCTCCACACACTCCCTGCCTCCATCCCCTTCCCTCCAGCAGACTGCCCCCACCACCATTCTCCTCCTCTCTCTCATCTGCAGTCTCTGGCTATCTACTGGCTCTATCCTGTCTGTTTACAAACAGAGCCACGCTTTCCCCATCCAGCAGAATCATCAACATCAGTCGCTGAACGCTTCAAAGTTTGTAAAGTGTTTTACACTTAAAAGCCATCTCATTTAATCATCGTATCAGCTCTTGTGAGGTAGGTGTTATCATCAGCCCCATTTTACAGATGAGGAAACTGAGGCAAAAAAAGTTAAATGACTTACCCAGGGTCACACAGCTAGGAAGTACTGCAGGCATTAAGATGAGGCATGAGGATCAGAATTCAGGTCTTCCTGACTCCAGGGCCCACACCCTCCTTAAAAAATATTCCCTAGGAAATATGTTTAACATGACTGTACATGTATAGCTTATATCAGATTGCATGTCCTCTTGGGGAAGGAAGAAGGAAGGGAGAGGGAAAAATCTGGAACTCAAAGTCTTACAAAAGTGAATGTTGAAAACTAACTTTACATAGAATTGGAAAAAATAAAATACTGTTAGGTGAGGGAAAAAATTAAAAAAAAAATTCCCTAGGGGGCAGCTAGGTGGTGCAGTGGAGACAGCATGGGCCCCCTGGTCAGGAAGGCATGAGTTCAAGTCTGGCCTCTGACATTTACAAGCTGTGTGACCCTGGACAAGTCATTTAATCATGATTGTTCCTCCCCCCCCCCAAAAAAAATAAGAATACGTACGAGGCACTAATCTTTTTCCAGTCAAATTCCCTGAAAAAGTAGGGGCAGCTAGCTGTCTCAGTGAATAGAGCACCAGCCCTGGAGTCAGGAGGACCTGAGTTCAAATTTGGCCTCAGACACTTGACACTTACTAGCCATGTGACCTTGGGCAAGTCACTTAACCCCAATTGCCTTGCCTTCCCCCCCTCCAAAAATGAAAACAAAAACAAAGAAAAAGCTGTAGATACTCATTGGCTCCACTCCCTCTCCCCTCAATCACTCTTCCTGACTTTGCAACCCAGCTTCCAACCTTACCACTCAACTGAAAATGATTTCTATGAAGTTAACAATGAAAAAAAGCTGCACAACAGAATGGCCTTCCCTCCATCCTCATCTTTCCAAACCCTCCTTGCAGCATCCACACTGCTGACCATTCTCTCTTCCTGGCTATCATCTCCCCTCTGGGTCTTTTCGATGCCTCTCTCTCCTGAATCTTCTCCTCCAATTCCCCCAATTGTCACTGCTCAACCTCCCCATCTCATCTGGACTGTCCCAGACCCTCTTCTCTTTTCTCTCTATACTTGACCTCATTGCGCCCAAGGATGAGGTGTCCAATGAGCATCCCTATGCAGAAGACCTACCCATGCAGCCTCAGTCTCACTCTGAAGCTCCAAATGGCTACTGAACTTTTCCAAGTATTTATCCTACTGATATTTCAAATACATATATCCAAAACAGAAATCTTAGCTTTCCTGTCCCCTCCAACCCACCCTTCTTTCAAATTACCCTATTACTACTGATAAGGGTTCCTCATTCTTCCAGTCGTCTAGGTACCCAACCTCAGGGTTATCTCTGCCTTTTCCACTGTTACTTAACCTTGATAATTCACTCAGATACCAAACCTTGTCATTTTTCCCCCCACATCAAGTGGGTCTCAAATAAACCTCCCACTTACAGGGCTACCATTCAAGCATAGGCCTTCATCAACTCTCACCTGAACTACTGCAATACCATCTTTTGTCCATGTGACTTAACCTTTTTTTTTTCTTTTACATTATAGACCCATCTGGCAATCTGGTGAATTCAGCCTATGGACCCCTTCTCAGAATAACATCTGTTGCCTACATTTTATTGAAATAAATGCCATATTTCAATTAGAGGTTAGTGAAAATAAAAATGTAATTTTTTTCCATCCAAGTTCATGGATCCCCAGAAATCTAATACTATAAGGAGTTTGGTTTTTTTTTTTTATTTGACTATACATGTATTTTTTCTTACTTTTTCAATGGAGAGGGAGGAAGTGGTGAGAGGGAGAAGACACAGAGTAGCAAATAAAGTCAAACTGAATTTTGAAAAACCTATCCAATCTATCTACTGTTAATCTCAGGTTAATAAACTCAGATCTAGTCTCTCCCCATTCCAATTCCTCCTCTACTCAGCCAACAAGGTGATTTTCCCTAAGTACAGATCTGACTCCGGTGGGCCCCTACTTTCATTACTGTTCAGTTGTGTCTGATTCTTCATGAACGCATTTATACCAATATATGCATATGTTTTCTTCTCCATTAGCATGTAAACTCCTTGAGGGCAGGAACTGTTTCTTTTCTTTTTTTTTTTGTCTTTGTATCTCCGGTATCTAGCAAATTGACTGGCACACAGCAGGTAGGAGAAGGGGGAGATGGAGAAGGATAAGCATTTATATAGCATCTACTACCAGCACTGTTTTAAGTGCTTGTTTACAAATATCATCTCATTTGACTCTCACAACAACTCTGCTAGGTAGGTGAAGTTATTATCCAATTTTGCAGTTAAGGAAACTTGAGTCGAACAGAGGTTAAGTGATTTGCCCAGGGTCAAACAGACAGCAAGTGTCTGAGGCTGGAACTGAACTGTGGTCTTCAGGTGCTTACTAAGTGCTTCTTGGTGGGTGGATGGATGCATGGAAGGATGAACATGGATGGATGACTTGACTCACATGTTCTTCTGGGCCTGAATGATGGCATTTACATCCTCCGAATTCACCATGCTGAGGATCCGGTTGCAGAACACCTCTGAGGCAGAGTCGGGAGATTCCATCTCCTCCTCCTCCTCCTCCTCTGCGGCCTATAGACCAGCCAAAGGCAGAGGTTACTGGGACCGGCCAGGCAGACATGCATGCTCCTCGCTGACACTCTCACTCTTTCTCCTGACAGTGTCCTCAACCTGGAACTGTCTAGACTAGACTTTTGTTTTAGTAGCAGACTGCGTCCCCCAGATTCTGGGACTTCCCAACAGGCTGTGGCCCTGATAGGACCAGATGGTCCCCGCTGGGTTTTCTAGCCCTGCCAGCAGGCAGGCTGCCAGGAGGGGACTCTCTGAGCAAGGTCTTGACAGAGAAATCCCTGGGAGTGCCTGGAAACCCCAGGACTCCCCTAAAAAGACTTCCTCGGGACTTAGTATTCTTCTCTGTAAGTGGGGAGGAGGATGGGAAGTGAGTTTGCACTCGGGACACGCTCCATGCCGAGGACCCTCTTACCTCTGGCAGTTTCGGGGTCCTGCCAGCTCTGTCTTTCCCTGTTCCACGTCCCTTCCACCTCTGCCACTCTATGTTCTAGGGTCCCTCCTCGTCTGACACCGTATAAATGTTGGTTCTGAAGTCCCTTCGCCTTCTGCCAGTCTAGTCTAAGGGCCCTCTCGCCTGACCTCCCATATGTGCAAGTCCCTTCCCCGCAAAGACCCCACGCTCCATGTCCGGAGGTAGTCCGACCCCGACAGCCTAAGCCCACGTTTCAGAACTCTGTGACTCTTTCCAGGATCTCTCGGATCCTCAACGGACCAAGCACTTCCTATTATCCGGGGTCACAGCCCGCCCCGTACCGGCTCAGGAGGGAAAGGGCTGGGGACCGTCGCCAGATGTGTCCGGGCAGAGGTGCACAGCTGGGCGCCCCCACCCCCACTCCGCGCTGGGCCCCGGGAGGCAGCGAGCACTGTCCCCTCCCGGACCGCCTCCTGGCCTCCCCACTCCATCTCCCACCACCCCCGGACTCAGCTGCAAAGGCGGCGGCGGCGGCGGCTGTGGTGGCAGCAGCGGCACCTGCACATCTGGGAGCCTCGCACTTCCGGGATGGCGCTCACGCGCAGCAGCCTCGGCGCGGCCCCGGCGGACGTCACAAGCCGGGAGCCGGGCCCGGTGGAGGGGCGGAGCCGAGGGGGGGGGGGTCTAAAGGAGGAGTCAGGGGCGGAGACAATAGGAGGCGTGGCCCGTGGGAGGAGCCAGGGAGGCGGGTCCATGAAGGGGGAGGGCGAAGGAGGAGCCGGAGAGGGGCGGAGCCAGGAGGCGGAGGGGGTGGGGCTAGGGAGGTGCCAGGGGCGGGTCCTGGGAGGAGCCAGGACAGGAGGAGAGAGAGGAGGTGGAGCCGGAGCCAGGGAGGAGGGAAGGAAGGGCGCCGCAGAGGGGCCAGGAGGCCAAAAGGTGGGGAAGTGGCCTAATAGGATGCTTTTCTCCTAAGGAACTTGTGGCCAGTTCTTCCAGGAAACAGTTAGTCGTTCGTAGATGGCGTAGTGGAAAGAGTCGTGGGCCGGGAGCTGAGAAGAGTTGAGTTCAAAGCCAGCCTTAGGCACAGCTTAGTAGTTGTGTGACCTTGGGCACGTCACTTAATCTTTTTGTAAGGGTTAAATGAGGCAATGTTTATAAAGCTCTTAGTTGTTATTAGTATGATTAGATTATTTCCTTATCTATCAGATGAGAACATTGGTCTAGGTTTCATTGGTCTTGGTCCTTGTTTTATGTCATTCACCCCTTTGTCAATCAATCAGTAGACATTTATTGAGCTCCTACTGTGTGCCAGGCACCATACTAAGTGCTAGGGATGCAGAAAGGCAAAAGACAGTCCTTGCCTCAAGGAGCTTACAATCTAATGAAGGAGACAACATGCAAATAACTGTATCCAAAGCAATCTACAGACAAGATAAATAGGACATAATTAGCAGAGGGAAGGCATTAGAATTAAGAAGGATTGGGAAAGGCTTCCTGTAGAAGGTGGGGTTTTTGTTGGGACTTGAAGGGAGCCAGAAAAGCCAGGAGGCAGAGGTGAGGAGCAAGAACATTCCAGGGAAGGCAGACAGCCAGAGGAAATGCTCAGAGCCAATAGATGGTCTTGTTCGTGAACAGCCAGAGGTCCATGGAGTAAGGTGTAGGAAGACTAGAAAGGGAGCAGTCAGGTGAGACTCCCTTCTCAGCATAATGTTTCTAGGTCATTTAAATACATAGGATTACAAAGGAAGCCCTTTATATATATGCATATAGTTATATACAGTTATATATGTATATAAATATGTATATGTGTGTATATATGTATATACAATTATAAAAATGTTTAAAAATGTTACTGATCCCAGGTTAAGAATTTCTGGACTAGATGGTCTCTAAACTCCCTTCCAGCCCTGATATTTCATGTTCTTAGGGGGAAGAGAGAATAAGCATTTATTAAGCACCTACTATGTGCCAGGTACTGTGCTAAGTGTTTTAAAAATATCTCCTTACAGCAAACTTGGGAGATAGGTGTGCTACTATTATCTTCATTTGTAGTTAATGAAACTGAGGTTAAATGATTTGCTCAGGGTCAGACACCTTGGAAGTGTCTGAGACTAGATATAAATTCAACGCTCTATTGACTGTGCTCCCTAGCAACTCACCCTACCAGCTCACACATTGTCTTCCGGGTTCTAAGATCCTGATGTTCTGTGTTCTAAGGACCTTCTCAGCTATGAGCTTATCATTCTGCAAGATGAAATCGACTCTGAAGCTCATACCTCCTCAGCACCCTCTCTCCAAAAGTACCAATGATCTCTTAATTGCCAAAGTCAGTGGCCTTTTCTCTGTCCTTATTCTCATCGACCTCTCTGCAGTCTTTGGCCCTGTGGATCACTCTCTCCTCCTCAATACTCTTTTCTCTCTAGGTTTTCAGGACACTGCTCTCCTGGTTCTTCTCCTTCCTCTCTGACCACTCCTCCTCTGTCTTCTTTCCTGGATCCTCCTCCAGGTCATGCCCTCTAACCATAGACATCTCTCAGGCAATCCCTCAGTCCTGGGCCTTCTTCTCTTCTCCCTCTATACTACTTCACCTGGTGATCTCATCAGCTCCTATGGATTTAATTACCAGCTCTACACTGACGATTCTCATATCTACCTTTCCTGCCCCAGCCTCTCTGCTGACCTCCAATCTTATATCTCCAATTCCCTTTCAGACATCTTGAGCTGGATGTCCAGTAGAAATGTTCAATTCAACATATCTAAAATGAAACCCAGTCTTTCCCCCTAAACCCTCCCCACCTCCTACCTTCCCTATGACTGTGAAGGACAACACCATTCTCCTAATCCCTCAGGCTCACTACCTAGGAGTCATTCTGGTCTCCTCACTATATCTCACCCCCATATCCAAGTTGTTGCCAAGGCCTGTTGATTTCACCTTTGCAGCATCTGCTACCCCTCTAGTACAGCCCCTCATCATTCCACACCTGGATTATTGCAATAGCCTGCTTCGGGGTGGGGGTAGGAGTGGGATCTTACCTGCCTCAAGTCTCTCCCCACTCCAATCCATAGTCCATTCAACCACTAAAGTGATTTTCCTTTAGATCTAAACATATCACCGCTACCCCATTGCCCCAACTCAAAAAACTCCAGTGGCTTCCTCTTGCCTCTAGGATCAAATACAAAATTCTTCTTGGCCTTCAAAGCCCTTCATCACCTAGCCCCCTCCTACCTTTCCAATCTTCTTAAACCTGACTCTTGACAGGTACCCTTCAATCTAGTGACTAGGCTGTTCCACTGACAAGAGCTTCCATCTCTCAGCTCTGGGCATTCTCTCTGGCTCTCTCCAGTGCCTGGAATGGTCTCTCTCCTCCACTCTATCAACCTCCCTGGCTTCCTTTAAGTCCCAACTAAAATCCCACCTTCTACAGGAAGCCTTCCCAAACCCCTCTTCATTCCAGTGCCTTCCCTCTGTTAGTTATTTCCTATTTAGCCTGTATAGGGCTTGCTTTCTATATATATGTTTGCTTGTTGTCTCTCTTTGAGGATTAGATTAGGAGCTCTTTGTCCTTTGCTTCTTTTTGTATTCTCAAAGCTTAACAGGTCCCTGGCAGGTAGTAGGCACTTAACAAATGTTTTTTTTGTTAATTTATTTTTAGTTTTCAACATTCATTTCTACAAGATTTTGAGTTACAAATTTTCTCCCCATCTGTGTCCTCCCCCCACCTCAAGATGACATGTATTCTGATTGCCTCTTTCCCCAGTATGCAACCCTTCTATCACCCCACTTCCCTTTCCCCTTACTTTTTTGTAGGGCAAGATAGATTTCTATGCCCCATTGCTTGTATATCTTATTTCCCAGTTGCATGTAAAAACAATTTTTGACATTTTTTAGAACTTTGTGTTCCAAATTCTCTCCCTTCTTCCCTCCCCATCCACCCTCCTTGAGAAGGCAAGCAATTCAATGTAGGTTATACATGTATCATTATGCAAAACACTTCCATAATAGCCATGTTGCAAAAGACTAACTGTGTTTCCCTCCATCTTATCCCATCCCCCCTTATTCAGTTTTTTCCTTTGACCCTGTCCCTTTTCAAAAGTGTTTGCTTTTGATTACCTCTTCCCCCAATCTGCCCTCCCTTCTGTCATCCCCCCTCTTATCTCCTCCCCCCCTACTTTCCTGTGGGGTAAAATACCCAATTGAGTGTGTATATTATTCCCTCCTTAAGCCAAATCCAATGAGAGCAAGATTCACTCATTCTCTTTCACCTGCCCCCTCTTTCCTTCCAATAGAACTGCTTTTTATTGCCACATTTATGAGATAATTTACCCTATTCTGTCTTTCCCTTTCTCCTTCTCCCAATATATTCTTCTCTCACTCCTTAATTTTATTTTTTAGATATCATCCCTTCATATTCAACTCACCCTGTGCCCTTTGTCTATGTGTGTGTGTGTGTGTGTGTATACTTACAAATATCATCTTTCCAGTAAAAATGTAAACAAAACAGTTCAACTTTTGTAAGTCCCTCATGATTTCTCTTTCCTGTTTACCTTTTCAAGTTTCTCTTGATTCTTGTATTTGAAAGTCAAATTTTCTATTTATCTCCGGCTTTTTCATCAAGAATGCTTGAAAGTCCTCTATTCCATTGAAAATCCATATTTTGCCTTGGAGCATTATACTCAGTTTTTCTGGGTGGGTGATTCCTGGTTTTAATCCTAGCTCCTTTGACCTCCAGAGTATCGTATTCCAAACCATTCAATCCCTTAATGTAGCAGCTGCTAGATCTTCTGTTATCTTGATTGTGTTTCTACAATACTCAAATTGTTTCTTTCTGGCTGCTTGCAATATTTTCTCCTTGACCTGGGAACTCTGAGATTTGGCGACAATATTCCTAGGAGTTTTCTTTTTGGGATCTTTTTCAAGAGGTGATCAGTGGATTCTTTCAGTTTCTATTTTACCCTCTGGTTCTAGAATATCAGGGCAGTTTTCCTTGATAATTTCTTGAAAGATGATGTCTAGGCTCTTTTTTATCATGACTTTCAGGTAGTTCAATAATTTTTAAATTATCTCTCCTGGATCTATTCTGCAGGTCAGAGGTTTTTCCAATGAGATATTTCACATTGTCTTCCATTTTTTAATTCTTTTGGTTCTGTTTTATAATTTCTTAATTTCTCATAAAGTCACGAGCTGCCACTTGCTCCATTCTAATTTTTAAGGCAGTGTTTTCTTCAGTGGTCTTTTGGACCTCCTTTTCCATTTGGCTAATTCTGCCTTTTAAGGCATTCTTCTCCTCATTGGCTTTTTGGGGCTCTTTTGCCATTTGGGTTAGTCTAATTTTTAGGGTGTTATTTTCTTCAGTATTTTTTGGGTCTTCTTTAGCAATTCATTGACTCACTTTTCGTGATTTTCTTGCATCACTCTCATTTCTCTTCCTAATTTTTCTTCTACTTCTCTTACTTGATTTTCCAAATCCTTAAGCTCTTCCATGGCCTGAGAGCAATTCATATTTTTCTTGGAGGCTTTTGATGTAGGATCTTTGACCTTGTTGACTTCTTCTGGCTGTGTATTTTGATCTTCTTTGTCACCAAAGAAAGATTCTATAGTCTGAGTCCTTTTACACTGCCTGCTCATTTTCCCAGCCAATTGCTTGACTTTTGAGCTCTTTGTCAGGGTATGACTGCTTCCAGATTGGAGAGTGCTTTGTTCCCAGCTTCAGGGGTTTTGCACTGCTGTTTTCAGAGCTACTTCTATTCTGAGGTGGTATGATACTCCTCTCTTGGCCTGTGCTCTGGTCTGTGAGTGCGAGCACTCCTTTCTGCCATGTCACTACCAGGAGGATTCCCTCTCCACAACCACCACAAGCTCTGCCACACCAGTGCTCCTCTGCACCCAAGGACCACCAACCAGGACTGTGACCCAGATCCAAACAGGGCAAAGGAAGAGAATGCTGCCTCAGCACCAGCAAAGAGATCCCTGCATTCTGGCTTCTGATCAGCTGCCTGATTCTCCCCACTGTCTGTGGGCATGGAGCTCCAGAAGCAGCTGCTGCAGCTGTAGCCACCTCCACCCCCAAGGCTGGGGCCAGACTCTGCACTTCTCTCACCCAGGCCCAACAGTTTTCCCACTGACCTGCTCCTTTGTCTTTGGTGTTTGTGGGTTGAGAAATCTAGAAACTGCCACAGCTCAGTGATTCAGGGCCCCAATGCCTGGTCTTCTCTGGCCTGGTCTCTTCTGGCTCTGCTCCCAGCACAGTGCAACAGACCCTTCCCAGCAACCCTCCAAGCTGTCTTGGACTGGAGACTTGTTTCACTCTGTCATTTTGTGGGTTCTGTAGCTCTAGAATTTGTTTAGAGTCATTTTTTACAGGTGTTTGAAGGGATTTGCAGGAGAGCTCAAGCAAGTCCCTGTTTTCATGCAGCTGTCTTGGCCCCACCCCCCAACAAATTTGACTGACCGACTGACCAAAGGTCTGTCTTGTTTCTCAGGGCATTTAGATGCTCAACTGTTGTGAACAACCAGATGCCAAGTAGCCCTCTGGACCTTTCAAAGTCACAAGATGGCTGACTCCGCTTCCTTCACTGGTTACTTAGCAATCTGGAGTTCACTGTGGCAAAAAGAAAAAAGAAGGCGGAAGCTGGCAGGCCTTTTTGTTTGCTTGTTTACATTTAATTTTAATTTTTCTCAATTATATATAACATGTAAAATTATATGTTACATGGAAAAATTATACATTGTGTGTAAATTACATATTACACGTAAAATAACATGTGTTTTTATATAAAATCACATGTTTATATAAGCATATATGTATATATTCTATATAGTGTACACATATACATTTATATGTATACATATATGCATATATACATATAATTATATTAAAATTATATATTATGTGTTACATGTAAAAATGTAAACATTTTTAACATTCCTTTTTTTTTTATTTTGTGCTTAAGATTCTCTCTCTCCTTCCCTTCTTCCTACTTGAAAAGAGAAGCAATTTGATATAGATTAAACATGTGCAGTCATGCAAAGCAGTTCCATGTTAGCCATGTTGCAAAAGAAAATGTGGAGCAAAAAAAACCCCCAAGAATAATAAAGTTAGAAAAAAGTGTGCTTCAATATGGCAGGCCTTTTTGAATGTCTCCGTAACCAACCAAAGAGTTTGTTGTTCACCAAATGGTTAGCTGATCAGAACTAGTTACAGAATGTCTACACATGCCCCAATCTGTCCCTCCAAGGTGTTTCCCTTACTCATCATCACAGTTCAACCAGAGGTAGCTCCTTAGCATCCATGCATGGAGATACCATCTGAGACATCATGACACGATCACCAGGGCATGCACTAGCCTCCATTACACCTTACTCTCCATTTCCTCATTCTACTCAACTTCCATGACCTATCCCTTCATTGACAGCTCGGCTACACACAGAGATGGTCATACGTTGTACTTACCATCACCCACAAGCATTCCATTGCCATGCACAAGAACCCTGAAATTCCTTTATCTGATCATAATTTGAAAATTCACTCCGTCTCTCCCCAGTGCCTTAGTGCCTCCAACCCTACTCATTCTCACCATGATCTCCGGTCCCTCCACCCTCGGTACTTTTCCAGGACATCATCTCTGCCATCTGACTATATATACACTTTTCCTTTCCCAATCTAACCCATTGGTGAATTTGTTCAAAGATATGTTGTCTGCTACTTTTAATACTTTCTCCCTTGTCCTGTCATCATTCACACTTTGTCCAATCCCAATCCTGGATTGCACGCATGCATACATACACACACACACACACACACACACATACATACACACACACACACTCATTCCCCTATGTCCCATCAACTGTTTCCCTTCCTTCTACTTACATGCCACCGAGCCCAGTTGGAGGAAGTCTGGGTCCACCACAAATTTATTTCATCTAGTCTCAACAAGTCCTGCAGTCAAACAAAACAATCCTATTCATTAATTGACTTTCTATCCCATTTCCCACAACTATTGTTTCATAAATGTTCTTTCTTTATGCCTCTGACATTACACACTTCTGTCCCCCTCCCAGTTAAGTAAAGACCTGGCCTCATACTTCAATGAAAAACTGAGACTGTTGGCTGTGAGCTCCCTTTTTTCCCCTTCTCATCTTGTAAACCCCACCCCCCACCCTGCCAGCATTATCCTCCTTAACTATCTCCTCCTCAACTCCAGCCTTTGATGAAGGCCCCTCTCCTTCCCAAGGCCAAGCCTACTAACATGTGGTCTTGTTCCTATCCCTTCCTAACCCTGTCTTCTCCAGAAAATAACCTTGTTGTCAACTCGGTAATTTTCAGTCTCCATGTTTGGTTCCTTTCTTCCTCCCTACAAGCAGTCCCAAGTCTCTCCAACCCTTAAAAACCCTCTCACTAGACAAAAATCAAACCCACTCTCATCCCTATCTCTCCTTCCTTCCTTCCTCAGTCAAAATCCTTTAATAGGAGGGAATTGTATGGACAATGCAGAGCTGAGATGAAAGTGAAATTCAGGTCCATCGGTTTCACAAAATGTCTCATATTTTAATGCTTTAAATATAGGTTATGTGTTCCTCATTGGTTGTCTAGATGGGGCTCACAGGGAAGTGTACACACACACACACACACACACACACACACACAATCCCTACTTTTCTCCAAGGAAAATTTTGATTCTTTCCTGGAGGAAAGCAGAATATGCCAGTAGGCTGGCTGCTCTGCTTTCCTCAGAGAGTTGGTGTCAGACTAGGATTACATCTATCTTCTCCCAAATATTGCTAGTCTTGGAAATGATTCTTAGGTTTAAGCTGCTTCCCTATTTCTAGGTGGCAGTTGATGGATCACTGGACCCAGAGTCAAGAAGATCTGAGTTCAGATTCATCCTCAAACACTTACTGGCTCTGTGACTCTAAGTCACTTAACCACTGCTTGCCTCAGTTTTCTCATCTGTAAAATCTCCTTTCTCTCTTTTCTCTGTCTCTCTCCTCTCTCTCTTCTCTCTCTCTCTGTCTCTCTCTGTCTCTCTCTCTATCCTTTCTCCCTTTGTCTCTCTCCTCTCTCTCTTCTCTCTCTCTTTGTCTCTCTGTCTCTTTCTCCTTCTCTTTCTCTGTCTTTCTGTCTGTCTGTCTCACCTCTCTCAAGCTCTCCCACCAACTCTGATTCCTGTGCAGGTACCAAGTGTTCTCTCATTCTCCTCTCTACCAATGAGAAGCGTGTTACATAAACTTTCCAGACTTGAACCCCGGCTTACAAAAGTATCAAGGTCTCAGGAGAGCTTAATGCCACTTATGTAATTACTTCACGTTCAGGTTTTTATCAGTGTACTCTTGTGAGTCTTTTGTGTTTTTGGAATTTCTTCTTGGGCAGAGGAAATAAATAGCTGTCCTACATTTGATCTGCATGATACATTTGGACACCTTTCTAGTCCCTTTTTGGGGAAACCCTAGATATGAGTTAAAACTAAGCTTTAGGTGATTCTTTTCAGGCTGTGGGGGAAGGGAAGAGGAAGGTGTGTAACAACTCAGAGCGAAAAAAAGTCCCACCTCTCTCTTTAGTGGCTAGGCTCCCTCAGTCAGGGAGGGAAAGAAATAAGCATTTGTCAAGTGCCTGCTTTAGGCTAGGTACTATGCTTACCAATTTTACAAATACTATCTTGGTTTGATCCTCATAACATCCCTGGGAGATAAGTGTTATTAAAATCTTTATTTTACCAAGGAGGAAACTGAGGCAGGTGGCAGTACAGTGACTTGCCCAGGGTCATACAATATCTGAGATCAGATTTGAACTCGGGTCTTCCTGACTATAGGCTCAGTGCTCTTCCTCTGTGCCACCCTAGTCACTGAGGGGCCCCCCTCATCTTGGAGCTCATGCTCCCAGTCTTGCTGGACCCAAAATCAGGTACATCATGATCATTAGTCTCTGATCTATGTTCAGAAAAGGAAACAGAAAGACCAAAAATAAAGCATGCAGAAATTGGAGGTATAGAAACTCCCCTCTCAGGCTTGTCTGAGCAAGCTAAGCTGTTTGCCATATGTTTTTCCTGTAAGCAACAATTTTCTACTCATGTGGTTGTAGCTCATGCATGATATGAACCCTCTTATTTTCTGGGATGACTCTCTCACTTTAATTTGAACTTATTCTGGTATGTTTGAGGTTCCTAAAGAAGTAGTATTCCATGTCTACGTGGTCTTAGGGGTAACTGGGTTTGATGGGGATATAGGCCCACTACTTGTACCTGCAGCTCCTGAATCCCTACCTCAGCTCATGTATTTCCCATTTACATAAAATCAATCACTATAATACCATTAACTCTTAAACATGAAAATTTACTAAATAATAAGATAAAAGCAATAATAATCCTAACATTTATTCAACAGTAGAAGACTCAATGAAAATAATCATGGTCTGTGAACACACAAACCTGGGTTACATTCTACCACCAATTAATACTATCTAGGGGAGAGTGTACACACTTAATCATGTCTATAAGGAAAATTGGGCACACATAGAAACCTAACAGAAGCACCCAAGTGGAGAAACCCACACGCCTCGGAAAACTCACAGATCTGGTCTTGACGTTCTTGATCCTTTGATGAACAGTCTGTGCCACATGAATCCAGTTCTCTTCTAGGTGCTTCTCTTCTGGTCCTCACCATTCTCCTGCTGGATAAAACTACTCTTCTGCTCTCCAGCTGATGAAGTAAATGATGAGCTCTCTTCACTCATAGCCACCCTTAACAGGGCATTGATAAGAAGTTGTTATGCTCTTTCAGGAACATACAGTTTCCTTAAGCAAAAATACAGACTCCTAAGATATGAAAATAGTAAGGGATTCTGCTTTGTCCAATCAACTCCAAGCCTCCGTTCATAGCAAAACATAGCTCACAGATGAAAAACCTATCTTTCCTCTTCTGTTTCTCTCAAACCAGAGGGCACTAGAGGCAACAAGATGCAACACCATTGTCATCCCTGAATTTTATTCCTTTCTCTTGCATTTTAGGAACACCGTTCTTTACACAGCATCAGTATTTGACTCTCATCCAATGGGCATCCAGCAGCTGCTCTAGCCTGTCTCTAGACAATCAGCAAAGCAATGCTTTTCTTCCAATCAGCAAATTTCCAGCAAGGCAACTAAGGAGTCAGCTGTCACTGTTAGAAACCTTTTATATTTTCCTAGCTTCTGGTGTCCCTACCTGCACTCAACTCAGTCTTTGCCTCTTTTGTCTCTTCACATAGCTTCTTAATAGCTGAGAATGCCTCAGCTTAGAAACTTTTAGCAATCAGTGACTCATCTTTTCCTTATGAGATAAAACTCAAGGAACTCAGCTTTCTGTCAGGTCAATAGTCATTATGTAACATTTCCATTGTCCCCAAACAGTTCATTTTTTTTTAGTTGCCAACTTCAAAACCCTAAAAACTGTCACATGCAAACAACCTGATGGACCACAATGCCCTGGAACCATCACTGTTTCTGTCATCGTCTGACCTTCAAATAAGACTTCACAGTGCATTCATTTGAGGGGAAGTTTTCTTTTTGTTCCTCACAACAGTATGTGTCTCCTTCACAATTTAAATTTGGATTTCTTCACATTAGATTGTGAGCTCCTTGAGAGCAGGGATTATTTTGCCCCCTTTGGCAACCCCAGCACTTAGCACAGTGTAAGCCCATAGTAAGTCATTTTTTTAAACACTGAATTTTTATTTTATTTCTTCTCAATTACAGGCGAACAAAGAATTTTAGCATTCTTTTTTTTTTTAAATTTTGAATTCTACATTTTCTCCTTCCCTCCCCTCCCCCATCCTAAGTGCTCAATATTTATTGCCAACTGATTAAAGTTTATTTTTTATCGTTTTTCTTTACATAAATGTTCCTTTTCTGCCCCTTAGATGAAGGGAAGAATTCAACTCTTCCTCACACACACACACACACACACACACACACACACACACACACCCTTGGTATACCATGGTCTGGTCTATATGTCCAAGGAGGTATGGGGAAAAAAAGGATAAAATAGAGAGGGCAGATGCTCCCTATAAATAGTAAATATCTGTCCCTCTCAGTTGCCAAGCATCTTGTAGGTGGCTCCAGTCTCTAGGGACCAACCAAAAGAGTTCCCTATGTGCACTCAGTAAGGGACTAGGCTGTATGTCTACCTCCGTGGGAGGTGTCTTCCTTGACTCACTCTCACTCTCCACATCCAATCAGTTGTTGAGTTCAGTCATTTCTACCTTCATAACATCTCTCACCCATCACTGCTACCATTGTGGTACATAGCCTTCTTGACTCCAGGACCAGCTCCCTATCCATTGTGCCACGTAGCTGCCTCAATTCTAATTTGCCATAATTAGAGACTTCAGGAAATTTCTCTTTGGATGCAATGGTAGACTCTCTTGATTTAGCTGAGATATCTCACTCACAATGGGAGAGTTCATTCACTATGTGTATTTCCTGGCATATTCTAATCTGCATAAATTCTCTGATTTCCATTTGCCATTGGTTTAGATAAAAGGCTTTGCTCATCATTTATTACTTGTGATGGTCTTTTCTGTAACTAGCATTTGGTAGGAAGTGAGTCAAGCTTTCAGATACAACATAGGACGCTCCTTCCCCATTAAGGAATGGATTTAACTAGGAAAATCTGCTTGAATTTAAAAATGATTTCACCTAGATTAATCATATTTAGTGGGGCAAATAGATATAATACTAGATAGTATTTCCTGTCTGAGGAGAACATAGCAGATCAGCCTCCTCTCCTGTCCTCCTCCTGGTAGGAATCAGTCTCCTTTGGAGAGGAGTGCAAGAAACTCTGGAGATATCTATTCACACCTCCTAACACCTAACTCCCATTTAGACAGAACCATGTGGATATGCCGAACCTAAGTAGGCAATAGACACACACACACACACACACACACACACACACACATTTTACATTGGCATACTTTCAAAGAATATGGGAGGGGACAGGATTAAATCCATAAATCAAAAGGTTGGCTTCACTAAGGAAAATTGCCACCTTTTCCTTGGAAATGGAAGCAAAGACAAGGAATTTGAAGTATGGAACTGAGGAGGTGAGGCATAGCCTCTTTTCAGTGAAGTGTGAGGGTAAGGCTTCCACTGAGAGGTAAGGGGAAAGAGGGTTGACGAAAGGAAAGAAGTTTTGGAATAGGCGCTATGGGGAGTGGGGAAGAGTTAGTCAAGGAAGAGTAAAAGAATTAACATGAGGTATAACGGAACCAATAACATCCCCCATCTTGTTCAGGTGTTTCTGGAAGAGTAAAGAAAGTGAGTAGTCGGAGAAAACCTATTCATTTTGGGGAAAGGATGAACGGTGATAAGGCAAGGAGACAAATGACTCACAAATTCAAAGAAATATGGGAAGACTTATATGAAATGATGCTGGGTGAAGATAAAAGAAATAAAAAAAATATTGGCTCCAGCCTTAGGGCCAGGAGATACCTGTGAGGTCATCTAGTCCAACCCCCTCACTTTTGCCCCCAAAAGGAGAGATTCTAAGGTGAAATTGATCCTCTCAATAATGAACACAGAGGACTAGGTTAGAGCCAGGGAGAAGCTCAGGAATGCCCAGAAGCAGGAAAAAGGACCAGAGAAACGCCTGTAGAAAAAAATGTGACTCAAAGTGCCAACAATAAATAACTAGATTAGAGGCATGAATAGCAGCTAGGTGGCACAGTGAACCTGAGTCAGAAAGAATCATCTTCCTGAGTTCAAATCTAGCCTCCAACACTAGCTGTGTGACCCCAGACAAGTCATTTATTTAATCCTGTTTGCCTCAGTTTCCTCATTTGTAAAATGAGCTGCAGAAGGAAATAGCATTTTTCATCATGAGTCCTTTGGAGTTGTCTTGGATTGTCATTTTGCTGAGAACAACTGTTATTCACAATTCTTCATCATACAACATTGTCATTACTGTGTATAATCCGACTTCTTTATTTGGCACAACCTTAGTACCAGCAGAGATAAGATGATTTGTGGAAAGTCATATAAGTAGTAAGTTGAAAAGACAGCATTTGAAACCATGTTCTCTAACTTCACATCTGGTCCAGACGAATTCATACTATATCCTTGGTAAAGAAGGTCTAAAACTGGGGTGGGGAGCCTGCGGCCTGGAGGCCATATATGGCCCTCTAGGTCCTCAAGTGTGGCCCTTGGACAGTGCATATTTACTTTCCTCACTTTCTTTTCTTATGCTCTTTTGCTCCATGTAACTCATCAATTTGACCTATATGACATCTCTTGAATATGCTCCCATGTCTCCTCTGATGCTACCACCACCCTGGTCCAGGTCCTCATCCCTCTCATCTAGATTACTATAGTAATCTGCTGGTTGGTCAGCCTCCCTTAAGTCTCTCCCCACTCCAATCCACCTTCCACTCAGTTGTCAAATTGATCTTCCTAAACTGAGGGCCTGATTATCATTCTCTTACTCAATAAACTCCACTGGCTCCCTATCATCTGTGGGATCCAATCCAATAAATCCAATCCAATAAATATTTGTTAGCTGGGTGACAGGTAACATTTAATTTAATTTACATTACATTTACATTTAATACAAACTTGATGGGCTATCCAGATAGACCTGGATGGCTCTGCTATAGTTAGAATTGTGAATTCAAATGCGGTTTCAGATACTTACTAGCTGTGTGTGTTGGTAAGCAAAATGGCCTTTGCTTTCTTTGAGTAACTCAGTGTATTTCATTGAGCCTTGCTAGGTGCTAGGCCCCAGGCCCAGAGCCCCATTAGGTGTGGAACCTATGTGGGTGCAGATTGGTGACTGGGGTGGGGCCCAAGATGGGGCTAGCTAAGGGGAGGTGTTAACTCCAGAGCCATGCCCTACTGGGTGTTAACCTAATCTATGTGGATGTGAACCTCCCAGGGTCCTAAGGCCAACTCAAGAACCAATCACCAGAGCCTGGGCTCTGGTCATTCAGACGACCCTTGATGACGTCAAAAACTCTATAAAAGGAGAGAAGATAGCTTGAAGATCCCTTTTCTGTTGGAGCTCTTTGCGGCAGCAGTGGTGGCGCATGACTCTGGGCCAGCCCTTGTTCTGAGCTCTCGGGCTGAACCTAGATGTTGGTAACTATGAATTGTATTGGGTCTGTCTGTTGATGTTTGTAATCTGTTTCTATTTTGTTCTGAACTTCAGGGTGCCGGATTTTTCCCCTGAACTAAGTGAATGATATTTGTATGCTAAATTAAAGTAAGCTTGTCGTGGGAACTCTTTGCTGCAGCAGTGGTGGCATGTGACTCTGGGCCAGCCCTTGTTCTGAGCTCCCGGACTGAACCTAGATGTTGGTAACCATGAATTGCATTGGGTCTGTCTTGATATTTGTAATTTGTTTGTATTTTGTTCTGAAGTTCAGGGTGCTGGCTTTTTCCCCTGAACTAAGTGAATGCTGTCTGTATGCTGAATTAAAATAAGCTTGTCAACTCCTTCACCTTGCTTTCCTTATTAAGGCAGATCAAAAGAACCTGTGCTTTCCCAGCGTGCCAGCAGCTTTCTGGGTTCTGGCTGTGGGTGGATCTTACACCCCCACAGAAGCTGCTAGCCAGATTGTTGCAACACTGTGTGACCCTAAGCAAGTCATTTAACCCTGTCTGCCTTGGTTCCACATCTGTAAAATGAGCTGGAGAAGTGTAATGTTAATGGGATTTGAAGATCTTCCACACCCATTAATAGCCTTCAAGTGGAACCCATTGGGAGAGGGACTTGCCTTAGGGAGAAGCTTGCTTGTAGGAAGGCTCATACCTTTTGCTAATTTCAAATTAGGCACTGAGTAACAACAGTTGTGCTGCCCTCAGGCTCTGAGAAGGGTATATATACATGCTGAGGTGAGGTTTTGCTTTGGGGGCTCACTCATTGGAAGAATGTTTGTGTGATTTGGCAGGACAAGACTCTGGATAGCCATTCAGGAGCACACACCGCCCCCCCCCCCCCGCTTTGAAAACACAGATGTTGGTGCTTCTCTCTCTGGTAACTATGTATGTATTGCTTTGGTCAGACAGTTAGAAGCCCTGTCTGTTGCTCTGTGCTATTTTCTCTGCTTGTCTCTACATTCAGGGTGCTGACCTTTTCCCTGAATTAAGTGAATGATATATATGTTGGATTAAAGTAAGAGTGTTGACCTCTTTAAAAGCTATTTTTCCTTTAAAAGCAAATCAAAGAACCTGTGCTAGCAGGTTATACTAGGGTGCTTGCTATTACGAGAAGAAAATGGCAAACCATTCCAGTATCTGCCAAGAAGGGGTCACGAGGAGTTGGACACAACTGAAAAATTGACTGAACAATATACAGATACTGCGCTAAATACTAGAGATAAATTAATAAAAAGAAAGACAGTTCCTGTCTTCAAGGAGTTTACAATCTGAAGGGGAATATGATATACAAAAGGAGGCAGGAAGGGGGGTGGGGTGGGGCAGGATAGGACACCAGAGGGTACCCAGCCCAGGGCCCTCTTGTTCTGGGCAGTTGAAACCAAACAGAACTGAAGATGCAAAATGAGGTGGGGATCAAACACAAAAAAATCCTCTTTTTGACTGGCTGACTAAGATAGGCCTGTGTGTCCCATGAGGTAGGAATTTATAGACGCATCCAAAATGTCTTACCTTGCACCATGTTTCAGAAAAACACCTCCACCTTTGTAGAGATTAGGAAGACAGAAAAGCTGGTCATAAACACTCTTATTTTCAGGTCCTCCTGACTCCAGGGCCAGTGCTCTACTCACTGCTCCACCTAGCTGCCCCCTCACTCTTATTTTCAAAGCTGGTATGGGACTTGGAATTATAGTTATCAAACATCAGATGTTTGCAGTCTAGGGTACGATTTCTTGAGGGGTTTTCCTGGTTGAGGGGTTTTCCTGGGGAAGCAGGAGAAGGGGGAAGTAGTTCTACCACAGACCTAGAGGGTAACAGCTTAATTTGGGGCAGCTTAGCTTTCCCTCCTTATTATACTCTTATTACACAAAAGACAGTCCTGGATAGTGAATAGACATATTTATCAAGGCAAACAGCAAAACATTCCTGGGGAAGCCATACAGTTGTGAGGCCCGGGGCCTGCCACAAGTGGCACCCAACATGGGGCCCGAACCCACGACCCTGAGATTAAGAGTCTCATGCTCTACCGACTGAGCTAGCTGAGCAGAGAACCAGAAGTTCCATGTGCTCTGACAAGCCAGGCAGAGAACCGGAAGTTCCATATGCAACAAGGGCAAGACCCTTCCTCCTGGTCCCTTCCTGTTCCTTTCATATCGCAGGTCCCCAAGTTTACCTCGGCAGGCCCTGGACGCAGAGGTCCGAGGAGGGCAGGGGTCGGCTCTAACTCACCCCATTACACCATACAGACTAGTTTACCTGACAAAATATACAAGAGGAAAGGGGATTCTCTGACCTAAGAGGGAGGTGAAATATCAGCTCAAGTATGGAGAGAGATCTCATTGTAGTTGTCTACTCAGTCTCTGGGGGCACACTTCTAGAAGGCAAGAGATATGGGTGGTGGGTTACCGGTTAGACAGTCAACAAGCATCTAATGAGCACCTACAATGTACCAGGCCCTGTGCTAAATGCTAAGGACACAAAGAAAGGCAAAAACATGATCCCTACCTTTAAGGAGCTCACAGTCTAATGGGGACAACCTGCAAACAACATGTTCAAACAAGACGTTTGTATCTGTTTGTCATCAGATAGATTGGGGATAATCTTAGAGGAAAGGCACTAAAAATAAGGAAGACTTAGGGAAGACTTCTCACAGAAGGTGGTACTTTATTTTTCCCCTTATTTATTTAGTATTTTATTTTTCCCCAATCACACATAAAAACAATTTTCAATATTTGTTTTTAAATTGAGTTTCAAATTCTCTCCCTCCCTTCTTCCCCCCCCCATCAAGAAGGCAAGCAATCTGATATAGGTTATACATGTGTAGTCATGCAAAACATATTTCCGTATTAGTCATGTTGGTAAAAGAAAACATAAACCAAAATTAAAAACCCAAGAAAAATAAAATAAAAAAGTATGCTTCGATCTGTATTCAGACTCCATCTCAGTTCTTTCTCTGCATAGCGTGGATATAATTTTTCATCATAAGTCAGAAGGTGGCACTTTAGCAGAGACTTGAAAGAAGCCAGGGTAGCCAGGAGGTAGAGATGAGGAGGGAGAGAATTCCAGACATGGGGGGCAGCCAGGGCAAAGGTGCAGAGTCTGGAGATGGAGCATCTAGCACAGGAATCATTGGAGAGGCCATGTACCCTCATATCCTCCTCCCATCTACCTCTACTTCCAGGAGCCTACAATGTAACATCCAAAGTTCACACCTTGCCTCTCCTTCCCCATTTCCTTCCCTTCTTACTTTTGCTTCTTTCTCAGAAGCCCTTCCTCCAATAAGGAATCATGTCACTTTATACAGTGTCACTCAGCTTCAGAGGGACTGCTAGACAAACCTCTTACACTTATATTTGTATACCCAAATTTGTCTACACAAGTCAAAATAAATGTAGCAAGAGAGTGGGGGTTGGATTGGAGCATTTCCCATGGATCTGGGCCCTTTCTGCTGAGATATGTTCTCTGGTCCCTTACAAAAGGACATTCATAATCAGAGGCTCCTGGTTGGTCTCCGTGATGGGGGGCAGGGGGAGCTACATCAAAAACGAGCCAGGAAAATCTACCCCCTCAGGAGACCAGATAGAGGAGAGAAGAGAAAAAGCTTTCCTACTTTAAGGCTTTTACATTGGGATACAGTCAATGTCATCTTTTCCTTGGACTTCCCAATTTAGAGGAGGAAAGGATTTTTATTCCCTACCCACTCCCCAGTAGCAGCTACAGTGACTACAAGTTACCTGATGCGCAGAGCACTGCACTTGCCTGGATTAGCCTGGAACTGGACCCTAATTAAACACCTGGCTGCTGCTTCTGCTCTGCATTCTTCCCTGTAACATAGGGGACTAAATAGCTATTGTGAAAGATGGATGTCTGTTTCTAGCATTAGCTGCCATTCCATGAAAGGCCTATATTCATTGAATTGGTTGCCCATTGGGAGTGCTCCCTACAGCTTCTAAGAACATGACTGCCATGAGTTCTGGGACCTAAGTTGATGTTCAGACAATACAGAATATGTATTAACATATTCCCTCCCTCACTCCCCACCCCTCTCATTGAGAAGGCAAGCAATTTGATATAAGTTATACACATGTAGTCATGCAAAACATATTTCCGTATTAGTCATGTTGTGAAAGAAAACAGACTGAAATTAAAAACCCAAGAATATTCCATATACATTTGGCAGAAGAAAATGATGGCTCAGATTAAAGTCTTTCTGCTATTGTCCCTCCTATTTATCATCTTGATGTGACTTAAAAACTGTCAAAGGGAGTTTGACCAGATTGCTAATCTCCCAGGGAAACAAGCTCCCATTAGTCAGCTCCCTCCCCATTTTCCAGCCTCACACTTGTTACTGGATGGCACTTCCAACTTTCTCCTGATCGTTCAACATCCCAAACCCTACCAGTGAGGCTAACATCAAATACAAATCGGGGTTAATGTCTGCTAATAGAGGTTATATACACTCAACAGTGGCAAAGGAATGGACAAAAGTCAAAGGGAAGAAAGGGCAATCTTTGTGGGTGTATGTTGACTAGGCATAGCCAGCTGCCACAGAAACCAGAGCTTTCTTGAATTAACCCCTTCCATTCACAGAGTAGTGGAAACATTATCTTTATATAGTTTCTTTTATGTACATAGTCATAAATACTGGTCAGACTGTCCATGAGCATAAAATGTCATTATTTTATATTTAATCATTATATTAGTGTTTAATTTCTTGTGGTCATTGTTAATGTTTGTTAAATTTATTTAAATTTAATCTTTATTTTAATGAGGCACTAATTCTGGAAGAGTGTTACAAGTAAGGACAGCTGCCTTCTGGGCTCGGGAGAGTGGGAAGAAGAAATGGTCTTCAGGGGTAGCAGGATGATCATCTCACTCATCCTGGTCCAAAAGGCTTACCATTCTCTGGTCATAGCCATTCTCACCCATCTTAACTGGACTGTTCAGCCACAGACCGAGCAGCTACCCCTCTACTAATAAAACCACTTTTTTAGTCTTTGGAGAAAAAAGCCAAAATGCATAAATCCAATTCTAAGTACTTGTTTCTTCAAAGTCCACATGGCCTCAAGATAGAGGTGTCTATCAGCCTCCTCTGGGTCACAGATTGCTCCTGCTTGTTCTCGTGTCTTTCTTCCAGAACTCTCTGAGAACAATCCCAGAAGTCTTCCAACACAGTTCATGACCTCAGTGACCAGTGAAATTCTGGAAAAGTGTCTGAATCTTTTAAGTGTCAATACACACACATACACACACACACACACACACGTGTGTGTGTATATATATGAGATACCCTGTTTCCCAGAGCTAAGGCCCAGCAAGCAGGCTGTGCACTGAGCTTGGCATAACAATAATCCTTTGGGCTCTGGATGATCTCACCCTCTGGTAAAGCGTACTGCTTGGGCCAGTACCAGGTGTTCACTGAGGGATTTAGCTCCCCCAGTTTCCCAGGGTCATCTATCACATGTTCACAATCCCTGTTTCTTGTAATTGCCAGGCACTACACTCCTGTTCCCATCACAGAACTCTGGTTCTGTACTCTGTAGAGTAATTATGACCCCCGAGACTTAAGACAACAACTATTCCCAAGGGACCCGAGAATGCCTGCATTGTCCCAAGAAATGCCAACCATGAGAACTGTCTCAAGACCTAAGAATGATTGTGTTGTGGTCCAACCCCTTTCATGTATATAAGTGGCCCCAGCATTAGCAGCGTTAAACCCTCCTTCTTGGGGAGTGGAGAGATGGAGGGGTGGTCTGGCCCCACAGCCAGTATTCCCTGAGCCCAGCCACCTGGAACTACCAGCCACACCAGTCTCCCTCTGCCACACCCCCCAAAGCCCAGTCAGCTGGTGTCTCCAAGGTAACCTGTCTCTTGGCAGGTCCTGCCCAGCTGCTGCCTGGACGAGTCTGGATGTCCCTGCCAATGCCTAGATGGCAGTACAAAGTGGGGGAGCCAGACAGCCTCTGCCCTCAGTAAGACCACCCTTCTCTATTCTGGTTGCAGAAACTTATTAGCTATGCAATCTTAGACAAACTATCTTATCTCTGTTTGCCCCAGTCTCCTGATTTATAATTTTTATTATTTCTTTAATTGAATGTAATTGTTCCATGACTAATAACTCTGAAGTGGTTTAAAATATCAAAGGTAATAAGATTAATGATTTTTATATATGATAATTTGGAAATGTAATTGATATCATCTGAAGTTTATTGTCTGAGTTATTATTGTATTTCAAAATTGTATTGTATTTCTAAAAAAATTTGAGAGACCATTGCAAAACACATACGGCCGGACAAAAACTTCCCTTTTAATTTGGATGCTGTTACACGTGAACTGGGCTTTTAAAAGAATGTGATAAAAAGTGGCTATTTAAAAACTGTTAATTTAATTGGAATATAGTTATAAAACAGGTAATATTTATTATAGTTGCAGATTTTCATTTTAAAATCTTGGGTATTATGAAAGTGTATAAGGTGGTTTAAAGATGTAGCTTTAACATATTAATGATGAGTCGACTATTAGGTATTTGCAGTATGTCTGAAGCCCCAGAATACGGGTAGTTTTAATTTATAAGTAAAGGATTAGTGAAATGTTAACTGTTAGGAAAATATCAGGAAGATATTCAAGCCCTAAGCTGAGGTCAGTGGAATTTTGCTATTTAAGGTAAAAAATTCCTGGGACTATAATTTATTTTGAGCTTTGATTACTGGGATAGTTGTTTAAAATGTCATAAAGCCAATAGTAGAAAATGGCATGTGCTGCAGTGCTGCTTAAAGGTGGATGCCTGTGCCTGGGAAAGGTTGTGGCAACAACCTAGGACACGGCCTAGTAGGAGCCTTCTGACTCTGTTTCCCCATTGTGCTGTTTCTTTCTGGAAAGGAAAATTCCCACCTGGTTAATCCTAAGCCTTGCTTTTAACACTCTGTGACTCCGTGATTGGCTGTTAGATATGACTCACTCTCTCAGACCAAGGGCTGGCTGCATCTCGCCCTGAGGGTTCTAGGGGACCCTTTGAAGGGTCAGAGTATATCTGTTTTTAAAACTAAAGTCTTAAAGCCCCTATGCTGATGTATTCTACTGTTAGCCACTAGTTCATTTGATTAATTAATATTGATTAGCTTTTACAAAAGGATAATTACTTTGTACAAGGACAAAATTATAAACATTTTCCTAATACCTGATATGTGGGGCACACTCCTTTTACGTCTACCTAATCAATTCACTGGGGTGTTCAGGAGGACTAGCACCTCTGGTGTAAGGGCTTTCCTGAACCCTTTTCAAGGCTGCTTATCCACCTTTGGTCTCCTCCTTTCACCCAACTCTCTTACCTGTGGCTCCAAAAAGCACGCACAGCGGCCACACCCTGGTAAAACCATCTTGGCAGACAGGCTATACCAGGATGAGAGCAACCAACAGGCATCAAACCTGTCAGTGAGTTAGGGGGGTGTGAAGACTTCTGGAGGAATGGGCACATGAGAACAATTTATTTCTGCTAAGGTCATTCACTGCATCCTGGGACCTCACCAGTCCTCTTGACTTCTGTCCTGTTAGCGGACTTCAGTGACTCTGGAAGAGAGAATGAGGCTGATGACTTTGTGCAACTCTACCTCACTTAAATCCGAGTCATGCATGAGTCAGGACACCACCCCACAATGTCATTAGTCCTCTTGAAAAACGAAGGAAGAGCAACAATTATGTGCCTAGCACTGTGCTAGGTGATAGAAATACAAATACAAAAAAAAACAAAACGAAACAATCCCTGCCCTCAAGAAACTTCTATCTGAAGTAGCAGCACTGTGTGTCCATAGCCACGTGGAAACCGGCAATTTCTCTTCCTCCCTTAAAAGCCACCACGGAGAGAAAGAGATTCCATCTGTACGTGACTTCTACGTAGACATTTGGTGGTGGCTCAGCCGTCAATTAAAAGGCTTCTTGTTATCATACAGCAAGCGGACAGAAAACAGTCCAAGAATATTTGCACATGCTCTGAAAGACGAATGTTCCAGAAGAGGGTTTACAGAGGGTTCCAGAAGAGGGTTTACTAAGAGCCTTAACATGGGGGTTGATACCAAGGAATGTAGGTTGTGCCTTCCCAAGGGCTGTGCCCTCAAAAGTCAGTCTTCTCTCAGAATGTAATAAAAGAAAGGATAATACCAAGGCATGCATAAGTGTATTAGAGTAAGATATATATATATATATATATATATATATGTATGTATATATATACGTATTTATATCCATGCACATACATACATATGTCTATGTGCATGCATATATGTGTATATGTGTATATATAACAATTATATATATATAAACTATACATACACACACATATACGTTCAGCACTTTGTAAGCCTCAATGAATTATATAATGTCAGCCATCATTTTATCATCAGTGTTAAACAGGGAGAAGGGATGGGGAGGAAAAGCATTTCTATATCACCTATTACATACCAGGCATTATGCTAAGTGATTTTTTTTAAGAACGATAACAACAGCTCTTTTTATCATCTCATTTGGTCCTCACAACAACCCTGGGAGGGAGGTGCTACTATTATCCCCGTTTTACATTTTAGGAAACTGAGGTAAACAGAAGTTAGGTGACTTGCCCTGGGTCACACAGCTAGGAAGTGTCTGAGACCAGATCTGAATCCAGGCCTCCCTTTCTCCAGGCCCAGTGCTCTATCTACTGCACCATAAGCTACCTCTAACATCACCAAGCAGCGTTTGATGTCCAAGGGGAAAGGGTCTTGGAGGGTAGGTGGCAACAGACAGAGGGATTCTTTCGCTGGGAGGGAGCATTGTAGATATTAGGAGAGGTTGGTCCATGACAGAAATTGTGCATGGCCGTAGGATAATAGAATTCAGTGGTAGGAAGGACCATAGAAACAAGCAGGTTCAATTCACTCGTTTTACAAATGAGAAAATTCAGGCCCAGGAAGTAGAAGTGATTTGGGAAACCTCACAGGGCTAGCAAGTGGCAGAGCAGAGTCCAGTTTCTATATCCATTCTACCTTTCCAATGGAAAGAAGTTTGGATTTAGGAATACCTAGGTTTAAATCCAGGTTCTTCCATTTACTATCTGTGTGACTGCGGGCAAGTTCAGATACCTACAATCAGTGTGACCTTGGACAAGTCACTGATACCGGTTCCCCCCTCTTTGCCCCCCCCCCCAACTCTCCTAAATTTACGAATTACACACAGTGTTGAAGATTTGCATCACTGGAGAGAGCTTCCACGCTAGAAGTGCTCCCATACCAGTCCCAGGCAATTAGAGGTCTAGACCAAAAATAAAATAGGCCAGGCATGTTTTTAGGAGAGACAAAGGTGAAAAAGAACAGGTGTCCTCCTACCCTCAAGGAGCTTATATCCTAGTGGGTTGGGGAAGGGGTGTGGACCATAGCATATACAGACATTAACGATAGGAAGTAGAATGTGAGAGGGGCAAATCTAGGCCTCTAGGAGAAATCTGTGGACAAAGAGATCTTTCATCCTGGAGGGATTAAGTCTTTCTGTTCGGCTCCCAGATGGCAGAATCAGGAGCAGTGAGTCAGAGGCTGGAAAAAGGCAGACCTTGATAAGAGGAAAAACTTTCCAAAAGAACTGTCCAGAAGTGGAATGATTTGCCTGGAGATGTGGTGTGATCCTCTCCTTGGAGGTCTTTGAGCAGAAGCTGGAAGATCCCAGGTTATATATGTTATATAACCCCTCTTAATTCTAGTGCCTTCCCTCTCTTAATTATGTTCTATTTACATATGGCTTGTTTGTATCTATATTTGTTGGCTTGTTGCCTCCTCCATGAGATTGCAAGCTCCTCGAGGGCAGGGACTGTCTTTTGCTTTTTTTATATCCTTAACGCTTTATACAGTGTCTGGCATATAGTAGGTGCTTAATAAATGCTTATTGTGATGATCCTAGACAATTCTGAAGAACTTACAAGGAAAGGTGCTGTCCACCTCCAGAGAAAGAACTGGCGGAGTCTGAATGCAGACTGAAACATACTTTTTCTTTACTTTATTTTTCTTGGGTTTTTTTGGTCTGTTTTCTTTCACAGCATGACTTACATGGAAATATGTTTTGCTTGGTGACACATATATAACCTATGTCAAGTTGCTTGCCTTTTCAATGAGGGGGAAAGGGGAGGAGGAAGAGAATTTGGAACTCAAAATTTGAAAAAAAGGAAATTAAAATTGTTTTTACATGTAATTGGGGAAAAATAAAAGTAAATAAATACACATGGCCAACCATAAAAAAAAGTTTATTGATTGATTAATGAGAATTCCTTTTGAAGCATGGCTTGGTCCTGAGGGCCCTTCCAAGTCTAAAATCTGGTGCTTGTATAAGCAACAGTTCTGGAATCAGAGGGACTGCAATTAAATCTTTTGTGACATTTGGCAACTCATTTACCTCTGCTAGCCTCAGTTTCCAAATCTTGGCAAAGATACTGGAGTGGTTTGCCATTTCTTCTCCAGCTCATTTTACAGATTAGGAAACCGAGGTACACAGCGGTTACTTGCCCAGGGTCACACAGCTAGTTGGTTTCTGAGGTTGAATTTGAACTCAGGTCTTCCTGACTCCAGGTCCAGAGCTCTATCCATTGAACCACCTAGCTGCCCCCCTTTCCCTTACTTAGAGAGCCATCTCTTGTAGAAAAAAGTTAGAAAAGAAAGAGAAGTAGGTAACTCTAAGAATCTAAATGGCATAATAATTGCTAATCAGAGAGCGTTCTTTTCAGTAACATGATGAAATAAAATTTCTGGATTAAACAAAAATTGTTGTTATCTTGTTACTTTTTTTTTGGAGGGAGTTCGCGTTAAGTGACTTGCCTAGGGTCACACAGCTGGTAAGTGTCTGAGGTCGAATTTGAACTGGACCAGTGTTCTATCCTTAGGGCCACCTAGCTGCCACCTAGCTGCCCCTTACTTTTTTTTTTTTTCAAAATTTTCTTGTTACCTTTTTCAATATGGTTCAATGGTAAAAACCATTCATTTGGAACCAAGTCCTCATCTTGGTCTTCTTCCTTAATGTTTTCTGTCCCAAGGGCTGATCAAAACTCTTGGTTCCAGAGAAAAGAGGAAGAAACATACTTTTGTCTCTAGGTCAAGAAGAGGGGAATGCTGTATGTCCTTGTCAGCTGGGTTTTGCTCAAAATTCTCTTTCTTACAAAGGAGGAGACTGGGGGTGGGGCACAGGTGCAGCATGTTGGGAAATGATTCTGATATTTTAAAAAAGTATAAATGAACACTTTTATTGGAGGAAAAAGAAAAACAGAGTAGTCCTTGCCCTCATGGTGCACAAACACAGATAACTTCATTACATAAGTACATGGCAACCCTGATTAATCCATTTCATTCCTCTAGGGCTGTAAAAGGAGGAGGTTGGACTACATGGGGTCTAAAGTCCTTTCTGCCTCCAAATGTATGATCTTTAGGCAAGTGGAAGTGGGGGTGGGGGGGACGGACGGACTAGGAAGGGACCAGAAGGTTAAGTTATTTCCATTCCACTTATTCTAAATGTTGCTTGAGTATTCCACCGATTTCATTTAAAACAAAAAATGATATGAATATATTTTAAATATTTTCATGTTTCATATGTGTATATATTTCATATATTTATAGGTATATGTTTAATGTATTTTATGTGTTTGTTTCATACATGTATCATATAGACATATAATTAGATATATGAAATTATAAAATACCTATTATATGAAATTTTATATGTACATATATAATGTATGTCCTCGTCAGGTGAGTTTTGCAGATGGGGAAACTAAGGCACAGAAAGGATGGGTGTCAAAATAGAGCTCAACTTTGCCTCCAAGGAAGGACCCAGAAATCACTGATACTGACTACCTGGGGCCACACTGCTCCCGGAGGTTCACACCGGGTCAGGGATATGCAGGTAAATGTTTAACAAAGCACCCCACAGGGGTGGGGGTGGGGGCGGGAGGGAGGGGTGTAGAGGGGAGGAATTGCAGGACATCCTAAAGTTTGAGTTATTAACATGTTTTCCATCATTTTCTAGAATTAACATAATAAATCAAGCGCTGGCTTGCTGCGTTTGCCCACTTCCGAGGTGTGCACTTTTCCGCTGTAAATGTAACAACCGGCTCCCTGAGCCGGTGAGAGTTGACCCCAGCACAGCCCCGGATGATTCCTGGCCCCGCCCTCCAGGCCCTGGCCTTGGACTTGACCTCCGCACCCGCGCATTTAGCCTCTGTCCCTTTAAGAGCTTGAAAAACCTTGGAAACCAAAGCAGGAAGGAGGCGGGTCCTCGCGCCTAGAGCGATACTCGCTGCAACCAATCCGAGAAGCCTTCCTGGCCGGCCCAACCAATGAGCACCTTGGAGGGCGGGCCTAAAGCAGCTGATTTCCCGAGGCCCGGCAGCAGCTGCTGCTGCTGGGTGGTGGGGGGCCGACAGGACCCCGGGGGTCCCGAGTTGGTGCCACGTGTCCCCGGGGGAGCCAGGCTGGGACTTTGGTAACTCCCGGGGCCCGGGCTGGCGGAGAGGGCCGGAGTGGGATGACTGCTCGAGCCCGGAGAGAGTTGGGGGTTGGAAACGCGGCCTGGGAGCTGGGATGGGGGCGGGGGACCCCCGGGGAGACCCTGGCCCCGCCGTTGGGGCCACCCGTGGCCTCGCGGGCTGGGGTGGCCTAGATTTATCCCAGGGACCCAGGCGCCCTGGCCCTGCCTATACAGCTCGGGCTGGGCGGTAGGAGGGGTCCCAGGGGCTGGGGGGTAAAGGAGCCCTTTCGGGTGGGTAGGGGCGGGGGTGTGGGCAGAGCCCCAGACCTGGACAAGAGCGTAGATTTAGAGAGAGGAGGGCCCGAGGGCGTCACATCGTCCAGTCCCCCAACCCCCATTTCACAGAGGAGGAGACTGAGGCCCAGAGTGGGAACAAGGTCATCTGTGGGTTGGTTGTCAGTGGCAGAGCTGGGATTGGACCCCAGAACCCCTGATCCACGCCCCACACTAGATGGAGGTTCAGTGATCACCCCAATCCATAGAGCAGGGGTTTGGCCTCAGGCCTCTCATTTGAAGGCAAGGATTAGGGGCTTCTGGGTGTCCTCCATCCCACCCCCCACCTCCATACCTGCTGGCAATCCCCCCAGCCTCCCCAGCACAGTTGTTCGCAGAGGTCATCTCCTCTGGTAAATGTTTGACCTGTCAGATGCTGTCAGCAGGCATCCCAAAGGCCATATCCTGCTCCCCATCCCCTTCCCTTCCCCCAACACCACCCCCTCCTTGAGTGGGTAGGTGGCCTAATGGAAAGAGCCCTAGAAGGAGCATCTGTGGTCTGTTCCCAGCTCAGCCACAGACTGGCCAACTCTTTGGCTTTGGACAGATTCCTCTCCTCCTTTCCACCTCACTTTTTTTTTTTAATCTGCAGAATGGCAGGGATTCGGTGGTCACTGAAGGGTAGAGCTGAACTTGAGGGGCTATCTAATCCCAGTTCCTTCATTTTTACTGAGTCCCGGAGAGGTAGAGTAAGACCTGCCTAGGGTCAGATGACAGAGCTGGGCTTCATACCTGAGACCAAATACAGTGAACTGTCTGCCCCCTCTTAAGGTTTTTCCCAGCTCTGATACTGTATTCTAAAGCCCCTTCACCCCTTAGTATCAGGAACTTGATTCCACTACAGTACCCCCTGTCCCAGCCAGGGAAGGTACCAGGACAGAGACAGCCTTGGTGGGCTTTGTACTTGGTTACTTCTCTACCTAAGCTGTTTCTATTCCTTTGTTTCCCTTGGCCTACCCTTCTCTCTCTGTCTCTGTCTCTGTCTCTGTCTCTCTCTCTTCCTCTCTCTCTCTCTCTCTCTCTCTCTCTCTCTCTCTCTCTCTCTCTCTCTCTCTCTCCCCTCACCAGAAGCATCTCTCAAGAACCATGGCATCCAAAGCTGCACCCCCCACTGCAGACCCAGGCCCTGTTTCTCCACCACCTTCTGGGGCTGCCCAGCTAGATTCTGGTGAGGATTTTGAAGTTCTAGATGGAACTGACGAGGAAGAGGAGGAGGATGATGATGACCTGAGTGAGCTGCCCCCCCTGGAGGATCTGGGAGCAGCCCAAAATGAGGGACCCACTGAGCCTCAACCTTCAACATCTGAAGAGACAGGGCATTCAAGCCCCCTCCAGGAGGAATGGATGGATATCTTGGGTAAGGGAATTGGAGCTTCCAATCTTGGGGCTGGGTCCGAGGCTGGGCATGGGTCACTTCATTCATTTGTTCAACAGACGTCTCTTACGTGTTCACTGTCAGTCACTCAACAAACATTTATTAAGTGCCTGCTGTGTGCCAGGAACGGTATCAGGTGCTGAGTATCACAAAGACAAAAATAAAATGTTCCCTGCCCTTTTAGTAGCATATATATTATGTGCAGGACACAAATTGAGGCATTACTGGTTGGGGCCAGGTATGTGTGGTCCCTTGGTTGAAAGAGGAGAGTGGCAACTAGGATGATGATGACGATGATGATGATAATAACAGCTAGCACTTATCTAACGCTTTAAACATTTTACAGACCTCTCTTTTGATCCTCGTGACACCCTGGGAGGTAGATACTATCATTGCCTCCATTTTACAGATGAAGAAACAGAGGCAGGCAGAGGTTAAGTGACCTGTCTAACGTCACACAGCTAGTATGTGTCTGAGGCCAGATTGGAATTCACATCTTCCTGACTCCAGGCCTAGCACTTTAGCCATTGTGCCACTTTAGCTTGAGGGAGAGATAGTCTCCGTCACAGAGATTACAACAGATAAAAATACACATTAGAATGTGGTAAGTACAAAATAGCAGTGCATTGTCATTAGTTCAGTGAGGGTGAGAGGGAGGTGGGGTGCTGTCCTAGCAGTCTCCTCAAGAGCAGGGTCTGTCTTTGGCCTCTTTCTGTATCTCTGGTGCTTAGCACAGTGCCTGGCACATCATAGATGTTTAATGAATATTTATTGATTTATTGACTTGAGTTGAGAAAACTTGGGTTCAAGTTCTCTCTGTACTATTTGTGTGATCATGGGCAACGATCCAGTCTTCCTGACCCTGTGTTTTTTCTTCTGAATATTTCTATGACTTTAAAAAAAAAAAAAATATATATATATATATTTCAATCAGCAAAAATCTGCCTTCATTCCCACCTCCCTTTCCTCCAGGTTGAGAAACAAAGAAAAATAAAACTCTCGTTTACAAATGTGTTGTCAAGAAAAATGAATTTCTGTATTGGCCATGTCCAAAAAATATGCCTCATTCAGCATTCTGGGTTCCTCACCTCTAGATTTGGATGTGAGGAGTAAGTTTCATCATGATTTTTCTGGAATCTGGTCATTAGTCTGTTGATCAGAGTTCCTTAGTCCTTCAAAGCTGGTTATTTCTCACGATATTGTTATCATTATATGCATTGTTCTTCTGGTTCTGCTCACTTTACTTATCATCAACTCATACAAGTCTTCCCAGGTTTCTTTAAAACCATCCCTGTCATCTTTTCTTACAGCACAGTAATAGTCTATCACGTTCATATCCCTTGATTTGTTCAGGCAGTCTCCGAATTAATGGGCACCTCCCCCCAATTTCCAATTCTTTGTCACTGCAAAAAGAGGTTCTATAAATATTTTTGTATATCCCTAGTTAGAGTTTGTTTTACTTAGGGCTAATGCCTCTCTTAATTTACCCTTCCTCCTATTTACCCCTCTCCCTTCGTATGTATTGTATATACTTCTCTCCTTTAACCAGTTCAGATAAAAGTAAAGTTTAGGTGTCACTGGCTCCCCCTATCCCTTTCCTTCTTGTTTATATAGACCTCTACTTGTGTACCTTGAATATGTGTGAGTTAATGTTCCCTAACTTTTCTTTCCCTCCTAAGTGTACTCTTCCTTTCCCTTTCCATGCCTCTTTTAAGATCATTAAGACGTAAGAAAACCACTCCCAGGCCCTCTGTCTAATTAGATGCCCTCTCTGCCCCCAGATGATGATAGAGCTCTGAGGGGATATATCTAACATCTCCCCATGTTAGAATGTAAGCAATTTTTCCTTGTTTATTTCCTTATGATTGTTCATGTTTACCTTTTTGTGTTTCTTGACTCCTGTGTTTGTACTGAAGAGTTTCTACACAGCTGTGGTCTTTTCATCAGGAATGCTTGGAAGTCCTATATTTAATTCTAGGTCTACTTTTTCTCTCATAGAATTATTCTCAGTTTTTCTGGATAAGTTATTCTGGGCTCTAAACCCAGTTCCATGGCTTTCTAGAGTATTATATTCCATGATCTCTGTTTCTTTTTGTGGTGGCTGCTAAATCCTGTGTGATAGCTTCTCAATACTTAAATTCTTTCTTTCTGGTTGCTTGCAGTATTTTTGTCTACTATGGAAGCTCTGGATTTTGGCTGTGATGTTCCGGGAAGTTTTCATTTTGGGGTTTCTTTCAGAAGGTGACTGGTGGATTCTTTCTCTTTCAACTTTGCCCTCTGGTTCTAAGAGATCTAGGCAGTTCTCTTTTATGATTTCTTGAACTCTTTCTAGGCCCTTTTTTTGGTCATGGCTTTCAGGTAGTCCACTATTTCTTAAATTACCATATTTCCTACATCAATTTTTGAGGTGAGTTGTTTTTGTTATGAAACACCTTATATTTTCTGCTTTTTTTTTTCCAGCCTTTTGACTTTGTTTTAATATTTCTTGTTGTTTTCATGAAACTAGCTTTTCAGGGAGTTTGTTGCTTGGGCCAGGTTTTGACCTTTTGTGCCAATCTCCTAATTGCCTTTCCAATTCTTTCTAACATAGCTCTCATTTCTTTTCCAATTTTTTCCTTTAGTCCCTCTCATTTGATTTATAAAAGCATTTTAAAAATTCTTGCTCCATCTTTTCTAGGAATTCTAGTTGAATTTGTGCTTAAGCTACATTTTCCTTTGAGGCTTTACTTGTAGATGGTTCAGAGACATTGCCGTCTGGGTTTATGGCTTGAATGTGCTTGTCACCATGATAGCTTTCATGGTGGGATTCTTTTTTTGTTTGCTCATTTTTTCAGTCTGCTTCCTGATGTCAGACTTGATGTCAGGGCCAGACTCTGCTTTCTTAGAATATTGAGTGCTGTGTGATTCTAGGATTCCAGGGACAGCTTAGGCTGGTTATTCGTAAGTTTTCAAGGCTTCCAAAGTAATGTGTTCCAGGGCACAGTCTGGTCACCATCCCCTTGGTCTGAGCTCCACGGTTTCCTGACTTGGGTTTGGGTCTGAGCAACAGGTGGGTCGGCCTTGGGTTGGAGTTCGAGCAGACATGCTGCTGGGCTCAGTCACTGTCAGCCCAATGGACTTTGGTCTGGGATTCCTGCCCTGATTATTCTGTTACAGGTTTCAGAGTGGGCTGCAGGCTAGAACTGAGACCTTGAACCCCTCCTGGGGTCAAAGTCATATAGCTGCTGCTGCTGCTGCTTGCTTCACTAGGACCCATGACCATTCCTCACCCTGAAACGTCACCCCTATGCACAAGTCTCCTCAGTCCTAAATCTGTGACCCAGAGCTCAAGTGTTAGGGGTAAGTGCCCAGCAGAGCTGCCAGGTTGTCTGCTGGATCTCTGACATCTCCTTGTCCTGGTGCACACATTCTGCCTGTGATACCATGCTCTACGAGGCCCTTCCCGGCTAGACCTCATCCCCAGTATCCTTAGACCTCTCTGCCTGTCTTCCACCTGTCTCTGCTTGTGCTAACCTGGGCTGGAAAAATGACTTACTGTGATTTTTTTCCTTGTATTTCCCAATCAGGATTCCATCTGGCGTGTTTCCCAGATTTCTTTGGAAGAGTTATTGGGTGGGGCGGGGGGAGGGGAACTCATTGTACTGTAGATTTGTATCTACTCTGCAACCTGAAATCTTAGAAAATTTCTTGAGACACTGGGACTAAGTTATGTGTTCAGGGTCACCCAGCAGTAGGTTTTCAGAGTAAAATTTGTCATCTTGTTGACTCTGAGGCCGCTTCTCTGTACCTAACACCATACATGGCTTCCTTTTCTTTTTGATTGACAATAAATAAAAAGCCCAGTAGGATCTTGTGTTCTGTATGCCTTTTAGTCCATTCTATGATGGTAAAGATGTGGTCTGCTATAGAATATAGATTGGTGAAAGCCTGTCTGTTCCCTTTTAATACCTTTATCAATTATTCCTCTCTATGTGAAGATGAGTCTCATACGGATTTTATTATGGATAAGACAGTAGATATTTTTCAGTAAATTTTTTAAGATAAAAATAAGCCTGTGATTTTCCCCCCCAAACATTCATTAGATCTCTCATTCACTAACTCTCTTAATTATCTAAAGACTTGATTCCTCGACGTCCTGGAAGTCCCGTTGCGTCCAGCATTGACCTCTTCTCTGGATGCTTGGTCTAGTCCTTTGACACCGTTTTCCTCTTCTTCTCATAGTTCATAGAGTCCTGTGATATTAAGAGTCCGGTGGTGGAGGCTCCATCAAGAGTTTGTTAGAGAAAGTTTTAGAAATTGTTTTCCATTTTTCATCTGTTATTCTTTGTTTCATCCTAGAATGACATAGACATGATCTGTCTTAGATGGTTCTCACATCAAGTTTTCTGTAACCTTGGCTTTTTTTTCCTCCGCTACTTTTCCATGTCTTATGAGTCTTGTGCCATCCTCCTTCTTAAGTTTTTATAAAGAAGTTTACATTTTAAAACACTATGGCCCTTGCCCACATATCCCTCTAGTTGGCAAAGAGATCAAATTCTTACTGGCTGAGGTGCTTTTGAGGGTCCTTTAGTTTCCTTTTTGTGGTGGTAACCATTTACAGTGGTTAAATTTTCTTAAGAAATAGCCATAATCTGTGTCCATGTAAGTTTTATCCATTTCCCATTTTTTTGGCATCAGTAACTTGAGTCAGGTTGGAGTTGCCTCAGTCACATGTCATATCATTCCACTTTATTCCTTTTTTCTCTAATTTGGTACTGATTTTGGTCTTTCCTCTAACAAATCAGTGATCTGACTCTATTTAGACATCTGATTTAGAAACGGCTCCCAAAAATAGTAACTCGTTATTTGCTACCCCTTAATAATATATGCTCAATTTCATGTTTTGTGATGTCATTTGGTCCTTGCCACATCTAACGCCCCTCCAATTCCCTTTTTGAAAAAATCTGTCTAGTAAGTGTGAGGCTTCTCTGTAGTCTTCAGGCCTCTGGCTTGTTTATTACTCCTGAACCATGTTTTCCAATGTATTTTTCCTTTGCCCCTCCTATGCATTCCTTTGTATTGTTGTTGATAAGTATTAAGGTACCCATTTTTTTTTAGATAGTCTTAGCAAGTTTGGCATATGTTTTCTCTGTTGCTTTAACCTCTGCTCAAATATTGATACATATCTTGTGATTATCGTCATCGTGATATTTTTGTAAATGCTTGTCGTGAACACTGCAGGATGAGATGATCCAGGGAGATAGCCAGGCCATTTATTTGCCTCTTCAAGGCAGACGTTTCAGCTCTCCCTCCTGTTTAGCCGCAGCTTCCTTTTGTCTTCTGGGTTTATTTGTGTCAAGACTGTCCAGATTAACAGGGTTTAATGTCCCCAGTTCCTTGGTTAGTAGACAAGGATTTCATGTTTAATGTAGTGGTGTCAAAACTCAAACAGGAACGAATCCCCGCAGACTGCCTATTTAGAAAACCACAAAGTAGCATTCTGGTGTATTTATTATTTTGTTAAACATTTCCCAATTTCATTTTAATCTGGTTCAGGCAGGGAGTCCTGCTGAGACCAGACTCGAAGTTTTTCCAGTTTGATAGCACCTACCATAACTTAGTCTTCACAGGCAGAACCTCCGAGAACTCAGAAAGGAGTGGAGGGGAATCTCTTTTGTTTTATTTGTTTTGGGGGGGGGTTGGCACATTTTATTTATGAGCATTTATTATCACTCTCCCACTTGCCTTTCTCCTCAATTGAACAATAAAAAATTAAATCTTCATAACGAATAGGCATAGGCCAGTAAAATACATTCCATATTGCCCAGCTTCGTTCTACATTTTAAGTCCGTCCACTCACAGGCAGGAGGTAGGCAGTATGGTCCATCGCCAGTCCTCTGGATTCATGGTTGATCGTTGCATTGCCAGAGTTCTCAGATCTTTCATCTTTCAGGTGAGTTGCCTCATCCGTAAGACGGGGACAATAACAGGGCTTTCCCCACAAAGTTATTGGGCCAAATGAGATAATAATTGTATAGTGCTTAGCATGACGCAAGCGCTGTGTCAGTGTTAGCTGTTACTACTATTTCAAAGTTGGTTCTCTCTGTGGTGTCCGTCTATAAGTTATTCTCGTAATTCTGCTGAATTGACTCTACATCAGTTCATGGAGATCTCCCCAGCTGCCTTTTGAAGCTGTCTGTTTTGTCATTTCTTAGGCCACAAGAACATTCTTTTACCTTGACACACAATAATGAGTTTAGCCATTCCTCACGATGTGGGTACCCCGTCCCACCCCCCCCGCCCCACTGTTTCCAATTCTTTGCCACTACAAAAATGGTTATTATTAATCGTTTTGTACGTATGGACCTTTTTCCCAATGTTTTTCTTGGATCTCCTTTGAAGTATAGGCCTCTGAGTGGTATAGTGGGGTCAAAGGGCATGCCCAGTTTAGTGAGTTTGGGCAGAGTTCCCCACTACCTTTCAGAAAGGCTGAAGTAGCTCACAGCTCCCCCAGAAGGGAGGGAGGCTTTGTATAAGTTCTTGTGCATACTGGGGATAAAAATACTTGTATTCAAATAGTTAATGTAAAGCGCTTTGCAGACTTTAATAAACTCACTAAATTCAGGTGTTGATGATGATGATAACAACACCACTTCTCCTTGGGAGGTTGGAATTTATACTTCAGGAAAAAGGGAATTAAGGAGTCAGTCAATAGTAGGTTTATTAAGCACCTACTATGTGCCAGAGAGGGCAGCTAGGTGGCACAGTAGATAGAGCATCAGGCCTGGAGTCAGGAAGACCTGAGTTCAAATCCAGCCTCAGATACTTAATTAGCTTGGGCAAGTCATTTAACCTTGTTTGCCTCAGTTTTGTCATCTGTCAGATGAGCCAGAGAAGGAAATGGGAAATCACTCCAGTATCTTTGCCAAACCCCAAATGGGTTTTTTCGGACGCAACTGAGATGACACAACAACAAAATGTGTCAAGTATAATGCTAAGTGTTGAGAGACTTTGGGAGACTTTTGAGCAGAAGAGTGACCCTGGCCCAACCTATGCACAAGGAAGATTAGCTTGGCAGCCTTCGAAGGGGGGACAGAATAATAACATTCCTCTTTGTATATTGCTTTAAGATTCACAGTGGTTTTCTCACAAGGGTCTGGTGAGACGGGTCCCACTCTTCATTCCACAGAGGAAGAAGCTGCAGCTGACACGGAGCGACTTTCCCAGGCCTACACAGCCCAGCCCAGGAAGGTCTGAGATGGGGTTTGGACCTCCAAGTCAGGGCTACATTTGTAGGGGCACAGCTCCGAGGACTAGGGAGGTGACGGTTCCACTGTCCCCTGCACTTTGCCCTTGTCCAGCCTCATCTGGAGTATCATGTTCTGGTGTGGGAGCCACATTTTAAGAAAGATGTTGATAAGCTGCAGAGTGTCCAGAAGAGGGCAGCCAGGATGGCAAAGGACCTTGAGTTCAGGTCTTAGGCATAGGAAGATCTGGTGAGGGGAATGGGGATGTTTACCTTGGAAATGGGATGGGATCCTTGTTGTCAGGGATTTGAAGGGCCATCATGTGGAGGAGGGGGCAGATCCAGGAGCAGTGTGGGGAAGCTCAAAGAGGCAGATTTAGGCTGGATGTCAGGAAGCATCTTCCTCACACGAAGAGGTGTCCCATTGCCTCAAAAGACAGTAAGCTTCCTGTCCTTAAAGGTCTGCATGCCATGGATAGACGGCCCTTTGTTGGGTATATTGTAGCGAAGATTCCTTTTGGGTGTAGCACAGCCTGGATGGCTGTTGGGAGGCTCCCTCTGACCCTCACTTTTTGGGATTTGGTGAAGTCCCATGTTCTTGACCCTCTGTTCTGCATTGTGCATTGTTGAATTAATCATCTTTTCTCAGCCCTTCCTTCTGGCGGTGCTTACTTGGTCCCAGTCCAGTCTTGCCCCCAGTATCTCAGGCTCACACCTCAGCATCAGTCCTGACTCTGCCTTTTCCCGCACTCCCCAGTCCAGTCAGTCTCAGTGCTGGCTGTTTTACCCCCAAAACTTTTCCTCATGATCTCTTCCTCTCCAACTCCTCCCAGGCCCCATCCTCCTCTTTTCCCAGCAGCTTCTATGCTCTAGCCGTAGCTTTTAGCATGGCGTCCAGACATGGACTTTTACTTGGGTGAGGAAGGGGTGCAGGCTCGACTCACAGAATCGTAGAATGTATGGAGGGAAGTGAGGGATCCCAAGACTGGAAGGGTAGGAAGGTTGTGAAGAGCCTCAGAGGCCAAACAGAGGATTTTATATTTGATCTTGGGGCCAATAGGGAACCATTGCAGTTTATTGAATGGGAAGGTGGCATGGACTGACCTGTGCTTTGGGAAAATCACTTTAGTGGCTGAATGGAGGACAGATTGGAGTGGGGAGAGACTGGAGGCAGGGAGAGCAGCCAACAAACAGGCCATTGTGGTAGTCCAGACGAGATGTGAAAAGAGTGCGCACCAGGTAGTGGCTGTGTGAGTGTAGTGAAGGGGAGATATAGACGTGTGTGTGTGTGTGCGCACGTGCGTGCATTCATTGTTGTTCCATCCATCATGTCCAACCCTTTGTGACCCCATTTGGGGTTTTCTTGGCAGAGATACTAGACTGGTTTGCCATTTCTTTCTCCAGCTTTTTTTACAGGTGAGGAAACTAAGGCAAATGAGGTTAAATGACTTACCCAGGGTCACACAATTAGTAAGTTTGTGAGGCCAGATTTGAACTCAGGAAGATGAGTCTTCCTTTCTTCAGGCTTAGCATTATATCTACTGTGCCATCTAGCTGATATATATGTGTGTGTGTGTGTGTATAAAGACATCCATACACACATATATAGATATATGTGTATACATACATATATGAGAGATGTTATAAAGGTGTAAGTGACAAGATTTATCAACAGATTGGATATGTGGGCTGAACATGAGTGAGGAGTTGAGGTGGCACCCAGGTTGTGAACCTGTGTGACTGGGACAAAGATAGTGCCCTTGATAGTAACAGGAGAGTTGGGAGAAGGGGCAAAGGGGAAGGAGGGCCTAGGTGGAAAGAAAATGAGCTCTCTTTTGGATCTGTTGAGTTTGAGGAGCCTGTGGGATGTTCCAGTTGGAGATGTCCAGAAGGAATTGATGATACAGGACTAGAGCTCAGAACAAAGACTAAGGCTAGAGGTAGAGATATGTGAATCATCTGCATAGAAATAAGAAATACATTCATAGCAACTGGTGAGATGATCAAGTGAAATAACGTAGAGCAGGGATTCTTCACCGTCTTTGTGTCCTGGACCTTCCCTTGGGCAGTCTGGTGAAGCATATGGACCTCTCTTACAAATGAGATTTTTTTTTAAGCCTTCAGAATGAAAAGAAATGCTGGACTTTAGTTAAAGGTTAGTGAAAATGTAATTCTCCCCCCCCCCCGCCCAATTCATGGACTCCTTGAAATCTATCCATAGAACCTAGGTTAAGAACCCCCTGGTATAGAAGGAGAAGAAAAGGCCCAAGACAATGCTTTATGGTTGGAATATACTTTATTTTTCAACATTTTTATTATTAAATATTGCTTAAGGGACTCATGTAGGACCCCGCCCCCCATCAGTGTAATCCCAGTTGAATCCCCCCACAGTGTACTATTCCTGAAAATAATGTTAAGTGAAGCAACATCAAGACAGTAATGGAGGACCTGACAGTCCCAGATGCTCTGTCCCTCTGGGAAAACTGGTCATCATGGATGCAACAGTGGACACTATTAATTGACACTCAGAAGGATTTGATGGGAATCTCCTCCCTGGTTCTGTTTTTTAGTTCTCCATCAGGCAAGCCATGTAGAGACCTGGGATAGGTGAAAAGAGTGGCCATGATTTAAAAAAAAAAATCCAATTACATGTAAAAACAATTATTCCAAATTCTCTCCCTTCTTTCCTCCCTTCCTGTCTCCCAAAAATGGCAAGCAACCTGATATAGGTCATATATGTGCAGCCACGCAAAACATTCCTCCACAATAGATATGCCATAATATGAGAGAAAACACAGACCAAAAGAAAGGTAAAGAAAGCAAACCTCCCTTCCCCCCCAAAAAGTGTGCTTTAATCTGCATTCAGACTCCATCAGTTGTTTCTCTGGATTGGATACCATTTTTCATCATGAGTGCTTCAGAATTGCCTTAGATCTTTGTATTGCTGAGAATAGCTAAGTCATTCACAATTGATCATCAGTACAATATTGCTGTTACTGTGTACAGTGTTCTCCTGGTTCTGCCCATTTCACTTTGCATCAGTTCATGTAAGTCTTTCCAGGATTTTCTGAGAGAATCTTACTCATCATTTGTTGTAGCATAATAGTATTCCATCACAATATGCCACAACTTGTTCAGCCATTCCTCAATGGATGGACATCCCACAAAAAGAGCTGCTATAAATATTTTTGTATATATAGGTCCTTTTCTTTTTTGGGATACAGACCTAGTAGTGGTATTGCTGGGTCAAAGGATATGCACAGTTTTATAGCCCTTTGGGCATGGTTCCAAATTGTTCTCCAGAATGGTTGGATCCACCAGTAGTGGATTAGTGTCCCAATTTTCCCACATCCCCTTCAAAATTCTTTTTCTGTCATATTAGCCAATCTGACAGGTATGTGGTGGTACCTCAGAGTGGTTTTAAATTGCATTCCTCTAATCAATAGTGATTTAAAGCATTTTTTCATATGACTATAGATAGCTTTGATTTCTTCTTCTGAAAACTGCCTGTTCATATCCTTTGACCATTTATTGATTGGGGAATGTCTTGTATTCTTAGAAATCTGACTCAGTTTTTTGTATGTTTGAGAAATGAGGCCTTTACCAGAGAAAATTACTGTAAAATTTTTTTCACGGTTATGATTACTAATTGTGTCTTTCCCTCCATCCTATTTTCTCTCTGTTTTTCCTTTCTCTCTCTCTTTTCACCCAGTCTCTCTTCAAAAGTGTTTTCTTTCTGAACACTTCCTCCTTTCTGAACACTCTGTTCTTTTATCTGTCGTTCTTTCTAGTTTCCTGTGGGGTAAGATAAATTTCTATACCCATCTGAGTGGGTGTGTTATTCCCTCTTTCAGCCAATTCCAATGAGAGTAAGGTTCAAGCATTGTCTACCACCACCGCCTCCATCTTCCTTCCACTGTAAGAGCTTTTTTGAACCTCTTTTATATAATATGTTACCCCATTCTGCCTCTTCCTTCCCCAGTCTGTGAGTGC
The DNA here is from genome assembly GCF_011100635.1 of Trichosurus vulpecula. Lineage (NCBI taxonomy): Eukaryota > Metazoa > Chordata > Mammalia > Diprotodontia > Phalangeridae > Trichosurus > Trichosurus vulpecula. The sequence continues at coordinate 55,949,187 of NC_050573.1, read as the reverse complement.
ATCCCTCTTTCTCACCCCTTCATTTTATTTTTTTTAAATATCATATTATTATAGTCTACTCACACCCATGCCCTCTGTCTGCGTATACCCCTTCTAACTGCCCTAATAATGATAAAGTTTTTAGGAATTACAAGTATTATCTTCTCATGTAAGAATGTAAATAGTTTAACCTTATTAAATCTCTTTTACTTTCTCTTTCTTATTTATCTTTTTATGCTTCTTTTGTATATGAAAGTCAAATTTTCTATTTAGCTCTGGTCTTTTCATTAGGAATGCTTGAAAGTCTTCTATTTCATTGAATATCCATCTTTTCTCCTGAAGGATTATATTCAGTTTTGCTGGGTAATTGATTTCTGGTTGTAATCCTAGCTCCTTTGCCCTCTAGAATAGCATATTTCAAGCTTTCTGAATTTTTTTAATGTAGAAGCTACTAAATCTCATGTGATCCTGGCTGTTGCTCCATGAAATTTGAATTGTTTCTTTCTGGCTGCTTGCTGTATTTTCTCCTTCATGTCGGAGCTCTGGAATTTGGCTATAATATTCCTAGGAGTTTTCATTTTGGGATCTCTTTCAATAAGTGATTGGTGGATTCTTTAAATTTATATTTTACCCTCAGGTTCTGGGATATCAAGACAGTTTTCCTTGATAATTTCTTGAAACATGGCATCCAGGCTCTTTTTTTGATCATGGCTTTCAGGTAGTCCAGTAATACTTTAGGAATTATTATCTCTCCTGGATCTATTTTCCAGGTAGGTTGTTTTTCCAATGAGATATTTCATATTTTCTTCTGTTTTTTTTTATTCTTTTGATTTTATTTTATTGCAGAGTTCCCAAACTTACTTGGCCTACTGGCCTATTTAAAAAAAAATTACTCAGTGCTCCCCTGGAAATCTCCTTTTTTTAACCCTTTAATGGTTTTTTTTTTTAAATTTGCATCATTTCAAAAAACATATAATTTTTTTAAACGACACATCTTAAATTTAATAATTTATTTTAAATTTGTGGGGTTTTCTGGCATTGAAATTTTGATGACAAAATACTGTGTCATGTAACTGTATAGTGTCATGCTGTAAACAAGTCATTACATGCACATAGTCCTGCCTATGCATGCTGGACTTTCTGACGACACACTACATGCTTGCCTGCCAACACTTGCTTATTAAGATCTGTTGGTGGACTTGACCACTGATTGGTTAAAACTTGTATTTTGTGTGTTTATTTGGAAAATAATGTAATTACTATGACTTTAGCTCTGTCACACAACAGATGAAACATGTAAGAATGGTTTTTCAAAATTTTCTTAACTTTCCTTATGCTTCCACTGCCCCCTTATTTTTATTCAGTGCCCCCCAATTGCACCTGAGGATACCACTGGGCCCCCCACCACCATTGTTCCAGTGCTCCCTCCCCAGGAGCCAGTATCACCCACTTTGGGAACCTATGTTTATTGTTTCATTCTTTTGATTTTGTTTTATTGTTTCTTAACGTCTCATAGCGTCATTAGCTTCCACTTGCCCAGTTCTAATTTTTAAGGAATTATCTTCTTCAGTGAGCTTTTGTGTCTCTTTTTCGATTTGACCAATTCTGCTTCTTAAAGAGTTCTTCTCTTCAGTGAATTGTTGTGCTTCTTTTATCATTTGGAGTATTCTATTTTTAGGGTTTTATTTTCTTCAGTATTTTTTTTCTTTCTTTTTTGGCAGGGCAATTGGGGTTAAGTGACTTGCCCAAGGTCACACAGCTAGTGCATGTGTCAAGTGTCTGAGGCTGGATTTGAACTCAGGTCCTCCTGACTCCAGGGCCGGTGCTCTCCTCACTGTGCCACCTAGCTTACCTGCCCCTTCAGTATTTTTTTCTACCTTATTTATCAAGCTCTTGACTCTTTCGTGATTTTCTTGCATTGCTCTTACTTCTCTCCCTGATTTTTCCTCCACCTCTCTTATTTGATTTTTGAAATCCTTTTTGAGCTCTTCCAGAAATTTTTTTTGGTGGGGGGGAGCCCACGGGGGCTGAGACCAATTTACATTTTTCTTTGAGGCTTTGGATATAACAGTTTTGACTTTGTGGTCTTCTTCTGAGTTTATGTTTTGAACTTCCCTGTCATGATAGTAACTTTCTATGGTCAGGTTCTTTTGTTCTTGTTGTTTGCTACTTTTTTCCTGCCTATTTCTTGACTTTTATCTTTATGTTAAAGTTGAGCTCTGTTCCTGAGTGGAGGGAGCACTGTCCCAAGCTTCAGGTTTTTTGTGTAGCTGTTTTCAGAGCTAGTTCTGGGGGTCTGTAAGTTTAAGCTTTTTCCAGGGTGATGTGATCTAGGGAGAAGTGTGGTCATTACTCTGTGGGCCTGTGATCTGGTCTAGCAACCACAAGCACTTTTTTCCACCCTGGAATTATGACCAGGGTGCCCTCTCCTCTATGGCCATAAGCTCTGGTGTGCTAGTATTCCTCCTCCCCCTGGGATTCCAACCTGGAACCAGCAATATAATAGAGTCCTGCACTGGGTGCCCGCCAAGAGTCCCCTTTAATCTCCCTCTGATCAGTTGTCCAACCCCCTTATTGTCTGTAGACTGAGAACTCTGGAAGTCACAATTGCAAATTCGGTTGCCCCCATGCTGACCTTCTAAATTTTCTTGGGCTGGAAAGTTGTTTTACTCTGTCCTTTGGTTGGTCCTGCTGCTCCAGAATTCGTTTTTAAGGCATTAAAGTAACAAGGGAAGGTAGGAGAGCTCAGGGGAATCTTGGCCTTTACTCCAGCATCTTAGCTCTGCCCCTCCCATTTTCTGGGTTAATGGACCCAGAGCATCATTGCTGCTTTCACATGGTATCCATTGGCCTTGTGTTCCTGTGGCTAGTTTTTGACAGGTGTTATATCTCTTTAGAAGCTGCTGGGATAAGAAAGCAGTTCAGTTTATGTGTCCCAGAGAAGATTGCTGGGTCCATGACTGTCATATGCTTCTACCTACTTATACCAGCAGTCAGCAGAAAACAGAAAGCCAGCATTGTTACTCAGTGGAATGCAGGTGGTGACCATTTATAAAGAAGTGTGTGACATCCATTGCAGACTATTCTCCATATAATTGGGTCCTTCCTCAAGTGTTGAAGAGAGTCAATGCCTTTATGTTCTCTACTGGAAAAGAGGATCTAGCATTCCCAGTCGACCTCCTAATTTCTCATGACTTCACATCAACTGTTGCCTGGATCAGTTCCCAGCTATGGGCTCACAACTTCATTTACGTCCTCTTCACTACCGAATTTTAAGTTTCTTGGTGTAGAGTTAGCAGAATGGGTTGGGGTGCTCTTTCCATTTGTCTAGATAACAAGACAAACTGTAGCTGACTCTCTTGATCGTTGCATGGCTGGAGGAGTGATTCCAGCAATGGCCAAAGAGATTGTGGGCTATCGCGAATCATGTTGGGAATACTGTCGGTCCATACTGCCATACGTAGGGACAAACAGTCTTCAGGAAGCAGCTAACCTAAATCCAAGAAACTACCCTAAGTTAGCAACAGCAGTAAATTGCTGTGAAGAAGGAGAGTGCTCCCACATACACCTGCTTACAGGCATCTGAGAGGCCAGGCAGAGCAACTGTTAACGATCGCCTTGTTAAACATGGGCATCTCTGCAGGATCCATGGAGGGGTCGAAGAAGAAGTAACATGCTAAAACTGATTGCTCACATCCTGCTGAGCTCAGAGAAGAGTGACAGGGGCTGCTGGTGCCTGATAAGGCACCTTCAGCCTTTTCTTTTCGTTCAAAGCCAGGAGGAGCCTGTGCTTTATACTTTACTCACAGCAGCGTCCATTTTTTGTGATCAGTGGTTTTTTTTTTGTTTTTATTGAAACCTTTTGTTTTTTACATCTCAGAAATCTCCAAATACATCTCTCCTTCCCATATCCCCTACCTAGTAAGTGAGCCTTCCCTCATAATAAACATTTTCTAAGGAAAAAAAAAGTTCAGCCAAACCTTTGGGGTTTGTTCTGCGAAGTTTAGATTCAGTCAAAGGGCTGAACTTGAGGACCAAGAGGGCCACATGTGGCCATGAGACTGCAGGTTCCCCACCCCTGAACCAAACCAATGCCTCATTTGGATTGTTCCATACCCATAGTCTCCCACCTTTTCAGGGAATGGAGTGGATTACATTTTCCCAACTCTTCTCCGGAGTTAATCTTGACCACTATATTTACAGAACATTCCATCTCATTTCGTTGATGCTTCTATTTACATTGTGGTTGACATGTTCTCCTTCTACTTACTTCATTCTACATCAGTTTGTGTAAGTCTTCTCTTGTTTCTCTGAATTTTTCACATTCACATCATGTCTTACTGCTTGGCAATATTCTGTTGCTTTTCCGTCTGTTTAGTCATTTAACAGTTGAAGAGCATCTACTGTATTTTCAGTTCTTTACCACAGCAAAAACTGCAGTGTGGCATCTGGGGGTGATCTGAGGATGGGATTTTTTGCCAGTTTAAGTTGTATTCATTTCTGTAGCTGGATCACCACATGTGTTACTCTGTTGGTTCTGCTTCGTCAGCTCCACATCACTTCCTGCCAGTCCTCATTTGGAGGCTTGAGTTCATGTCCCACTCGTGGGGATTCTAACTGGATGTTGATTACCCCCTCTTGGTTTTTCTCACGGGTGCAAATGAATGCCGGAAGGAATTGGGGAAGTGTTGCTAAAAAGTATGTTGCCTTAGAGAAGAAGCAGAAGCTCTTGGGGCCACACATGATGTTTTCCACCACTGTTGACCATGGAAGGCAAGGGGTTCAGAAGAGGAAGGCAGATTTGGAAAGTGTTGAGCAAGTTAAGGAGGTGTTTTCCGGGAACAGGATTTGGATTTTTGTACCATGGCTTAAAATATAGAAATGACAGGTCCATTCCTGGCCAGATATGGAAGAAGGGCCGGCAAGAATGTTTTTATCTTAAGTCTTAAAATTCTAATCAAAAGGACTCTAAATTGAAAAGGAAAAGGAAAGCTCTTTGATAAGTATTGCTGGTACAGTTTGGCAGAAAATAGGTTTAGACCAACACTTTAACAACATATACTACAATAAACCCCAAATAGATATACAATCGCTACGTATAAATATATCATAAACAAATTAGAGGAGAATGGAAGGAGATACCTTTTGTAACTATGACCAAGGGAAGAACTTATAACTAAAGAAGGGATAGAGTTGATCATAAAAAGAAAAAAATAGAAGATTTCTATTATGTAAAATTTTTCACGCGATATTAACTAGAATAAAAAGAAAAACCAAACTTTGGGAAAAAATTCTCATCAAATTTCTCTGATGAAGGTCTGATGATATCCAAAATATACAGGGAATTTATGCAAACACTTAAGATTGAGTTATTTCCGATAAGTGGTCAAAAGATAAGAATAAATAGTTCTCAAAGGAAGAAATGAAAACTACCACTGAACATTTGAAAGACTACTACAAATCATCACTCATTTTAAAAATGCAAAATAAAACAGCTAGGAAGTTTCACTTGTACCCCAGATGAACAAATATTGCAGGGAGATATAATCAAGGTGGGGAAGCAGCAGGAAGACGTTCAGCCAGCCCTACCCCTTCCCCTCTTCAATTTTCTCTAAGCAGATCTAGAAAATGTACCAGGACTTGGTGCAGTCCTGATTAGGAAATCTTAAGGAAAAAAATCATGGTGAGTCATTTTTCTAGCTCAGATTGGTATAGGCTACTGAGGGACACAGTCTAGGCAGGAGTGGCCATGTGGAGCATTCCAGCGCAGAGGGGCCTAAGCTTGTGAAGGGCACAGGAATAGGTGCATACTGGCATGTCTGTGACTCATTGCCTAGTTCTGGGTCACAGGTCCAAAGTAGACTGAGGAGACCTGTGCCTAGGGGTGACATTTCAGGGTGGGGAAGCAAGCCGCAGCAGCAGCAGCTGTGTGACTTTGATCCCAGGAGGGGCTCAAGGTCTCAGTTCCAGCCTGCAGCCCACTCTGAAACCTGCAACAAAATAATCAGGGCAGGAATCCCAGACCAAAGTCCAGCAGCAGCCTGCTGGAACTCCAGCTTGAGGCAGACCTACAGGCCTGTTGCTCAGACCCAAATCCAAGTCAGGAATTGTGAAGCTCAGACCGAGAGAATGGTGATCAGACTTTGCCCTAAAACACATTACTCTGAGAGCCTAAGCTGATGTCCTGGAATCACGACAACACTCGGTGGTCTAAGAAAGCAGCAGCCGCAGGACCAGCGCAGACATTCCCTCCAGAAGCATGCACAGTCTAGCCCTGCATCAAGTCTGGAGCCAGAGAGCAGGCTGGAAGAATGAGCAAACAAAAAAAGAATCCCACCATAGAAAGTGATCGGGTGATAGGGGCATAAGCCTAGAGGAAAAGAAGGAATCTGGGAACTGACACGGCCAGTGTGGAAGTTTGTTTTACTTGATTTGATGTATTTGTAACAGGGTTAGGGTGGGGTGAGATGGGAAGGAGAGAAGGTGAATTTTTTTCTAATAAAAATTTTTTTAATTAAAAAAAAAAAGATGGCACCTATCAATGTTGCAGAGGTTTTGGGGAAATAAGCAGATGAATATACTCTTGGAACTTGTCCTGATCTAACTATTCTATAAAATCACTTAGAAGTAATTAAGAAAAGTCATTGACTGTTCATGTCCTTTGGCCCATCCATGCCACTAGTGGGCACATAGTACAAGGAGGTCATTGTCAAAAACAAAGTTGCCATATATAACAAAGTATTCAATGGCACTCAAATTTGCAACCATCACACGACAGCCAGACAAATCGTGTATATGAACATAGTAGTAAAAAAGGAATTCAGAGAAGTCAGTCATCAAATTTATTAAGCACCTGCTGTATATCAAGCACTAGGCTAGGCTCTAGGGCTACAAATAAGAAAAAGAAATAGTTACTGCCCTTGGGTTGCTGGGAGGATCAGATGAGCCAAAATTTGTAGAAAAAAAATCAATCAAGGCCTAATTTGTAGAGTACACTGACTTCTGAAGAGTAAATGCTCCTGAAAATTTCACCATTGACTCAAGCCATTGGGATCTGGTTCCAGCCCAGCCCTGGCTATAGAGATCTGTGCTTGCTCTTGGGCCTCTTTAACTGTTTGACCAGTGACTTGGATAAAGGCCTAGGCGGCATCAGAGAATTCACTAGGCATGCCACAGAGCCCAGGGGGATAGCTCACATCCCAAGTGGCAAAATCAGGGACCCCAAAGGTCTGGCCAGGCTAGAATGTTGGGTGAAACCAAGAAGGCGGGGTTTAAGAGGAATAAATGTGGATCTTTCAGCTAAGACTGAACTTGGGCTTCTAGATGCTTAAAGGCTTATATGAGTAAGACAAGATTCATGACCTTGAAGATGACCATGAACATGCCTGTATAGTTTGGAATCGCAGAGTGTAAGGGATTCTCTAGGTAGAAGGCAGAGAAAGCATAACATATTTAGACATCAGAGGATCAAACCCCCAAACCAATAACTCCAACCCAATGTAGCAGTAATTGTATTCCAAAACCAGTAAGTCCACCTCAGTGTAACAATAAGGAGATTATAACACAGTATTACAGCAAGGAACCAAATCATCCTGTAACCTTCTCCCTTGCTGGGGCCTTCCCGTAAACACTCGAGAACCCCAACTGTCTGCTTGCCTTTGTTCTCTCCCCCCTCAGTTCTCTGGTCTCTACAGCTCCCTGGTTTCCACTCTCTGCTTTGTACTCTCTCTACAGCTGTGTCATCTTGGAGTTCTTCTCCTCCTTGGGCCGAATTCTGAATTCTCACTTTATAATGCTACCTTCTGGGACTCTTTTTAGGGCCGAGGACTTCACACCCAATCAGCAAAAGGGTATAGGCCCAGGGTTTAGTAGTAAGTACAGAGTGTAGGCCCACCCACAAACAAACCTCTAATACAGCTTCCCTTAATTGGCCCCACCTGAGGCCTATTGAATGGGCGGCAAAGAGCTTTAATCACTGATTAGTATCACAAGGCTTCCTCTTCATGAGTCAGCAGCGTACAGTGGGAGCCCCTCCCCCCCCCCCCCCTCCCCCCGAGGTCTGAGACTGTAGAAGGAGAAGCCTGGTGTCCAGGATGAGGGGACAAGGGTCCCTCTTTTTTTTTTTTCTGGGTGGATAGGAAACAGTTTATTACCCATATGAACACAGATACTGCGGCGCACTGATGTACCGTTTGGATATTGTGAGACCCTGGAATCCACCCACTCATCCCGCACCCCAAGCGCCTCTGCCTTTGTGTTTCCAGGTGGGGCCCCGCTCATGACAACTGTCCTCTTACTGTTGGCAGATGCTCCTCAGCTGCTGATGGCTGGGCCCAGGGCCGTTCTGTCACCTAGGAAGCAATCAGCTCCTGATGTCCTCTCTACCACTAAAAAGAAATATCCTACACGTAGATAAGCAAATACAAAATACAAAAAAGGCAACAAACAACCGAATGGGCAGTGTCAGGTGGGCTTGAGAAAATCCAGGAATTTCAAATCCTTTTTTTTTTTTAATTTTTTTTTCCTTTAGGTTAAGACTTTTTAAATGAAGTGAATCTCAGACAGCAAAGCTTCACCATGTGCTGAGTCTGCTAATAAAAAGGGATTCTGGACCAAGGAGTAGAGGGTGGGGTGGGGTGAGGGGGTGGGGTGGGAAGTGCCCTTGGAGCACCTTGGTGCCCTGTGAGATGATTCAGTCTTCCTAGAGTCCTGGGCCAGGCTGGAAACCCCGGGCCAGTTCGAGGCTGGCCCATCACTATGTCGTGCTGATCCGGCTCAGCTCCTGCCGGATTGCTGAGGCCCAATTTCTATTCAGTAGGACCTGCCTGGGGTCCTTACCATCAATGATTTCCTCTTTGACTTTGTGTAGCTCTCTGACCACTTCTTCCAGTATTTCCTGTTTCATCCGGTCAAAATCTAAGGCATCTAAAGCACCTTCGTTGCCACTACCAGCAGGCTTCATCCTAGTGTGTGGCTGTGACTGAACGGGACTCTTAGCTTCGGGGCTCCTCTGGACCCAGACTGGGCACTTCATTGGGTGAAGAGCATCAGTAATCCAGAGGAGCATCCAGGACTGGTTAAAAGAACTCGGGATGTTTAAGCTGGAGAACTGACCAGGGCATGACAGCTGTATTCAGGTGGCTGAAGGCAAGAGGTGTCGCAGCTGGGGGAGGTTTCCATAAAGGGCATCCAGCTTCCCCAGCACCAGGAGGTGGCAGGGACATTCTCTGGCCATCCACATGCTACCATTTGTTCAGCCATTCCCGTTATTGCACATGGAGTTTTTTTCCAGTTTTTTTTTGGGGGGGGCAGGGCAATTGGGGTTAAGTGACTTGCCCAAGGTCACAAGCTAGTAAGCGTGTCAAGTGTCTGAGGCCAAATTTGAACTCAGGTCCTCCTGACTCCAGGGCTGGTACTCTACTCACTGCGCCACCTAGCTGCCCCTGTTTCCAGTTTTTTGCCATCACACCTAGTGCTGATGTGAAAGGCTTTTTCTGGTTGTTGGAAGGTATTTTGTGGACAGTCTGATCTAATGTCCTTGGCCACCCCCCATCTTTTTGACTGATGAAAATAATGAAACCCAGAGAAAAAAAGTGATTTGGCCAGAGTGGCCAGATGTGATGCCAAATCCCCTTCCTTCTAGTGTGGTTCTAGATCATAATTGCCCTCCTACCTCCCCTTTGTACCTTCCTGCATCACACTTGCTCTGCAGACACGAATGTAGTTCTCTAGCATTCAGCACCGTGCATGACACATAGTAGGAGTTTATTACACGAGGGCTTGATTGATTTGGGATTTCAGTATTTCAGTAAGGTGAGTATTTCTTCCAGTGATACCGATGACAGCCTGTTCTGTGGTATTCTGGTCTGCACCTTCCTGTGGATTCATCCCTAGGGAGCCCCCCAATGCTGGGAGGCTCCCTTGGGCTCTTGACATCCAGAGGAGACCAAAGGAGTATACAAGCTTGAATTGAAAATTGATGTGATGTCTCCTGGCCCTTCATCTCCCTCCTAGGTAATGGACTGCTTAGAAAGAAGATCCTCGTGGCTGGCCCACCTGGGGCCAAGCGGCCCAGCAAGGGCCAGGATGTGACAGTGCAGCTGAAGGTCTCGCTTGAGGACGATGGAACACAGGTGGAAGACCAGCCCAGCCTCACCTTCACCCTGGGAGACTGTGACTTTCTCCAGGTGCTGTGGAGCAGGGGAGGCGGGTGATGGTGCTTAGGGCCCTGATCACAGAGAGCAAAGCCTGCCTTTGGGGGTGTGGGACCGTCCCTTCGAGGCAGCTGGTGGCACAGTGGACAGAACACAGCCTGGAGCTAGGAAGACCAGGCTTAGATGCTTACTGCCCATGTGACCCTGGGGAAGTCACTTCCCCCGTTTGCCTCACTTTCCTTAGCGTTACGATGGAGATAACAAGAGCGCCTACCTCTCCCATGGTGGTTGTGAGGGTCAAGTGAGATAATGTTTGTCAAATGCTTGACACGGCGCTGGCTTAAAGTAGACCCGAGATGTGCTTCTCTCCCTCCCCACCCCACTTGGTTACTCATCCTCTGGGATCTGGGTTGCTTCTTCTTTGTCTCTGAAGGCTTTGGATCTGAGCGTGCAGCTCATGAATGTGGGTGAGACAGCCCTGATCATCGCAGATGCCAAATATTGCTACGGATCTCACGGCAGGTGAGGTGGGGGAGAGGAGGTCTGAGCACTGACCTGCCTGGGACAGCAACTGGTGCCCAGAGTGCAGAGGATATGGAATCTAAAGAGCTGCAAGGGATTTTTAAATAGAGAGTGTCAGAGCTGGGAGGGCCCTTGGGACCCAGGATGTCAGAGCTGGGAGGGCCTTGGGACCCAGGATGTCAGAGCTGGGAGGGCCCTTGGGACCCAGGATGTCAGAGCTGGGAGGGCCTTGGGACCCAGGATGTCAGAGCTGGGAGGGCCTTGGGACCCAGGATGTCAGAGCTGGGAGGGCCCTTGGGACCCAGGATGTCAGAGCTGGGAGGGCCCTTGGGACCCAGGATGTCAGAGCTGGGAGGGCCTTGGGACCCAGGATGTCAGAGCTGGGAGGGCCCTTGGGACCCAGGGTGTCAGAGCTGGGAGGGCCCTTGGGACCCAGGGTGTCAGAGCTGGGAGGGCCCTTGGGACCCAGGGTGTCAGAGCTGGGAGGGCCCTTGGGACCCAGGATGTCAGAGCTGGGAGGGCCCTTGGGACCCAGGATGTCAGCTGGGAGGGCCCTTGGGACCCAGGGTGTCAGAGCTGGGAGGGCCCTTGGGACCCAGGGTGTCAGAGCTGGGAGGGCCCTTGGGACCCAGGATGTCAGCTGGGAGGGCCCTTGGGACCCAGGGTGTCAGAGCAGGGAGGGCCCTTGGGACCCAGGGTGTCAGAGCGGGGAGGGCCCTTGGGACCCAGGGTGTCAGAGCTGGGAGGGCCCTTGGGACTCAGGGTGTCAGAGCTGGGAGGGCCCTTGGGACTCAGGGTGTCAGTGCTGGGAGGGCCTTGGGACACAGGATGTCAGAGCTGGGAGGACCCTCGGAACCCAGGCTGTCAGAGCTGGGAGGGCCCCTAACAAACATCTAGTTTACTTAGCAGGTTGGATAACTAAAATCCAGAGAGGGACACCATCCAGTTCATATAGAGAATTGAAGACAGAGGAGCTCATGGGCGTCCTGCCTCCCTCACTAGGGCTCTTTTCCCTCTCCCTTGCCGGGGGCATCCTACTAGGACCTCCTGAGAAATTGAACGTTCCCTGGCAGGCTCTGGACAACTCCTCAGATGGGCGGGGCAGGTTCTCCCAGCTGCAACAACCAGGGTCACTGTGCATCTCCTTCCTGAAAAGTGTCCATGAGGCCAGGAGCTCTGCCCTTCCTGTTCCTTTATTCTTTCTCCCCTTTAGTAACTGGATGATAGAGGAAAGCTGATGCTGCCTGTCCCTCATCAGACAGTGAGAGTCTCTCTAACAGGGCAAGCTGCCCAATGAGCAAACACTGTCTTGGTCAGGAATCACTCAGTGTCCCAACTGGAAGGGACCTCAGAGACCTGATCTCATCCCCTTTTTCCAGATAAGGAAACCAAGGCCTGGGGAGGGAAAGTGGGTCACCTAGAGTCAGAGCTGGAGTTTAGACAGGACCTGGAAGCCTGTCCCTCCCCTGCTTCCATTGGGGCAATCTGTGGAGGGGCTCCCTGAGCTGGGTGGAGAGGTTGTATCAAATGCCCTCTAAGATGCCTGGATTTCCTGGCCCCTGGGGCCTCATAGGAGTCCTGCCATCCCTCCCAACTCAACCCTTCGCCTTGAGGTGGCTCTGCTGACAGCTGTGGATGGGCCTGACCTGGAGCTGCTGAGTGGACAAGAGCGAGTCGCCCTTGCTGATCATAAGCGAGAGTGTGGAAATGCTCACTACCAGAGGGCCGACTTTGTCCTGGCTGCCAACTCCTATGACTTGGCGCTCAAGGCCATCAGTGCCAGCTCCAAAGGTGCCATTGGGTTCTGTCCCTGCTTCCCCAAGGGATTGAGCATTCAGGGAGTTTCCATGTCCATGGAGACCTTCATGGCCTGGATCTTGGAGCCCTTTCGGTGGTTCCAGTAGCACCCCCCCCCATTCCTGATGCCAATCTATCTTGCCAAGGCTGGGCCCTCTACCTTTCCAAGGGCTGGGGTGGGCTGCGTAAAGGGTCATGTCCCCTTACACTCCTTTGCACCCCCATGCCAGTTGATGTGAGCCCAGAGGAGGAAGCAGAATTGTTAGAACTGAAGGTGAAATGTCTGAACAACCTGGCTGCCTCACAGCTCAAGCTGGACCACTACAGTGCAGCCTTGAACTCCTGCAGCCTGGCACTCAGCCACCAGCCAGATAACATCAAGGCCCTGTTCCGGAAGGGCAAGGTGAGCCCAAGGTGGCCAGCAGATGCCTTGGCCAGCCCTGCCCCAAGTCAACCTCTAGCTTCCTCAGGGCAGCCCAGGGCACACAGATCACATATTCTGTGTCCTTTGGAGTACCTACACACTTATTACGGGAATGAGAGTCACAGACTAGCAGGTGTCAGGATTGGGAGGACCCTTAGAACATGGGATGTCAGAGCTGGAAAGGCCCTTAGAATAGAGAATATCAGAGCTGAGAGGGCCCTTAGAATATGGGATTTCAGAGCTGGGAGAGAGCTTAGAATGGAGAATGTCAGAGCTGAGAGGGCCCTTAGAACAGAGAACCTTCGAACACAGGGGGTCAGAGTTGGGAGGGTCCTTAGAGGTGTAGTCTGGTTCTTTCATTTTACAGATGAGGAAGCTGAAGTCTAGAACCTTGTCTCCCCAGTGAAAGGCTCCATTCCTTTGGGGAAGGGGAGGGACAAAGCCCTTTCTTTCTCTTGCCTGAGCAAGGCTTGGGGCCCAGTAGATGTGGGGTTTCAGTATGTCCTTGAGGACTGATCAATCCTACCCTGCCCTCCTGTAGGTGCTGGCACAGCAAGGTGAGTATGCTGAGGCCATCCCCATCCTGAGAGCTGCCCTCAAACTGGAACCTTCCAACAAGGTAAGTTCTTAAGCGTTTTGGAGAGAGCCAGGGACAGGTGGGAGACGGGTGGGTCTCAGACCTGGAGATGCCTCGTCTTCCAGCCTTTTCCATAGCCTCTGCCTGGCCTCATGGAGAGGACTGCCTTAGAGGTGTTGCTTCCCTTTACCTAGCCCAGCCCAGGGACCAGGATGTCTCAGATGAGTTGTGAGGTCCCTGTGCTCTGACAGTCTAATCCTGAGAGGGGACTCTTACCCCCAGGGCTAGCCATTGTTTGGGGATGGGCCAGATCCCCTGCCTTTCCTTCTTTGCCCCCATGGCAGCAGCTCCTCTCTTCTGGGAGGCACTGGGCAGTCGCAGAAGGAGCTCTGCGTGTGAAGTTAGGGGCCTGAGTTCGGATCCTGCCTTCGCTTACGTGCTCCTGTGACTGTGGGCAAATCACTTGTCCTCCCTGGGCCTTGGGTTGGATGACTTGTAAGGTCCCTCTCAGTTCCATCTCTCAGTGAATCTGCCCAGCAAGCTGAGGTTCAGGGGGAGCCCTTGTCCTTCTGCACCAGACCAAATCATCCCTGGGTCTTCCTGCTGTGCCCCTCCATTGCCTCTTGTCCGGTGCTGGCCAGCATGGGACCTTGACCTTTTGTCCAGGCTGCAGAATGCTGTGCCACCATGCTGCAGGGGGTATGGCTGGGCCTTGGCTGGGGTGAGCTCCCCCTGGGCCTCTTGCCACGTGAGCCCTCCTCCTTGGCCAAGCACTAACTGCTCTCTGTGTCAGCCATGCCTTGGATATTTAATGGCCCAGGACCAGGACCTAAGAGTCTGCAATCAGTCCTGTGAAGACCCAATGGGCACCAGTTTTTTTCTTATTAGGAAATAAGTCCCTAAGGCATTAGAAAAATTCAGTGCAGTGATGGGAAAGGAGGATTTGGAGCCAGAGCACCTGGGTTTGAATCTGGCCTCTGCCGCCTACTTCCTGAGTGACTCTGGGCAGGGCAAGTTGTCTCTTGAGCCTCCATGTTCTTCATCCATGACATGAGGGGTGTTGGACTAGACAGCCTTGAAGGACCATTCTGTCTCTAAGTTTGTGAGTGAAGGCGCCTTAGACCGGTGGTATCAAACTCACATAGAAACAGATCCACAAAGTACCATTATCTAGGTTGGATTACATTTTATTTATTTTGTTAAACATTCCCAATTACATTTCAGTCTGATTCAGAACAAACTTGAGAGTCCAAGAGGCTGACTTTGCTACTCTGCCTTAGAACCCAGAATGTCAGAGCTGGGAGGATCCCCAGAACCCAGGATGTTGGGACTGGGAGGGCCCTCAGGACTCACAGTATCAGAGGTGCCAGAGATCTTTGAACACTTTAAATCTGATCCTTCACTTTATAGGAAATTAAATTGGTCCAGGTAGCTTCCTTTTAGTCCTTTTTCCCAGGGCTCTCAGGACTAGGAAGATATTGGGGGGCTTGGGGGAGGCAGAGTAGCTTTCTTTATCTCCTCCTGGAAATCCAGAAACACTTTTCTCCTTATTCTGACCTTCACAGATTTTACCGTTGCCCCCATTGTTTATTATGCCAAGGGGGGAGGAGTCCATGAGGCAACAGGAGGCATCTGGGGTGTGATTAAGCCAAGCCAGGACATTTGTCTTGTCCTTAGTTGTTTCTTAGGAAGCCAGTGGCTAGCTCCTGCATCCTCATTTCTCATTACTGGCAGACTGAGACTCTACTTCTCCAAGGGCTTGGGATCTGCTTCCCTCCTACCTGCCTCTCTCTCCAACACTCCTTGGGGTGGTCCTCTCTGTCTCTCCTCTGTTCCCCTTACAGACTATTCATTCAGAGCTCTCAAAGCTGGTGAAAAAGCATGCTGCCCAGAGGCACACAGAGACTGCCATGTATAAGAAGATGCTTGGCACTGCTGGTGCCAGTGGACTGCCCACCAAGGGCCCTGCCAAGGGACCCCGGGTAAGGGACTTGGGGGGGTGGGAAGGGCCAAGGAGTCCAAGGGCCTTTCCCAGTATTTAGCCTCTAGTCTATCTAGGCCTTAATAGGAAAGGTGAGGGGGCCCTTTGTGCTATTGGCAAGCATTAATATCTCTGGCAGTGCCAGGGGGTGGGGCCACACAAGCTGAATTTCAGTAGCTCTGCCAGTTCAGAGCCAAGTCACTGGTTGGCATCACAGTCATAGAATTTTAGGATTGGGAGGGACTTTAGTTTGCCAGTAGTAGAAGAAACCAGACTGTCAGAGCTGTGAGGCTCCTTAGAATACAGAATGTCAGAGCTGGGAGAGGCTTTAGAACACAGAATGTCAGAGCTGGGAGGGCCCTTAGAACATGGAATATTAGAGCTGGGAGGGCCCTTAGAACATGGAATATTAGAGCTGGGAGGGCCCTTAGAACACAGAATGTCTGAGCTGGGAGGGCCCTTAGAACACAGAATGTCTGAGCTGGGAGGGCCCTTAGAACACAGAATGTTAGAGCTGGGAGGGCCCTTAGAACACTGGATGTCAGAGCTGGGAGGGCCCTTAGAACACAGAATGTCTGAGCTGGGAGGGCCCTTAGAACACAGAATGTCAGAGGTGGGAGGGCCCTTAGAACCCATTATGTCAGAGCTGGGAGGGCCCTTAGAACACAGAATGTCTGAGCTGGGAGGGCCCTTAGAACACAGAATGTTAGAGCTAGGTAGGACTTTTTAATGGAGAGGGAGCTTTGGAACCAGCTGTAATCATCCCAAATCAGAGCTAGGAATGGAGACCTAAGTTAGGGAAGGGACTTATCAGAGGTCATCTGTCAGGTTAATGGCTGAGTTGGAACCCAGATCTCCTGGCCCTGGGCAGAGGATCCTTGGCTCACTTCTGTTGTAGAATTTTTTGCCTTTGTTCTCATCCTGGGGTAGACAGGAAAGGCTTGAAGGGGAGAACCTTCCTTAGGGGTCTTTAGGGGAAATCCCAGGACAGAATGAAGACCAGGCCTGGTCCTGTAAGTCCCTGCCCCTCAGCACCTATGGAGGGCTTCCTTTGTGACTGGTTTTCTTTGGGGCTGGTCTGGGCTCTGGAGAAAGGGAAAAATGGAAAAGCTAGCCCCTACAGCACCCTCAGGGAGCTTCTCTTCTAGTTAAGAAGGCAGGGCCACATATACAGGAAAAAGCAAATCTAGGCCCCAAATGGCAATTGCCAAGTGCGCTAGGAGCCCAGAGGAGCTTAATGCTTCCGGTGATCTGGGGTAGTCATGAGAGGCTTCCTGGAAGACATGAGCTTTGAGCTGGCCCCCTAAGGAGAGGGGGAAGGATTTGGAGAGGCAGAAAAAAGGGGAAAGAGAGGCACCTGTGGATGTTCTGGGGATTGGTTGGTAAGCAGCCTGGCTAGAGGAGAAGGTGAAGCAGTGAGCTGGGGCCTGGCCATGCAGGCCTTGGATGCTGGGCCAAGGATTTTGGCCTTTTCCCTCTAGCTAGGGGCATGGCTGGGTCCTGGGACATCAGCGGGGCTCTTGATGGACTTGGGGAGGTGGTGGGTTGCTCAGGGCAGGCAGGCGATGAGCAGCACCTAAACATTTTCCTTTCCCTTTATTGTTTTTTTTTCCTACAGTCCATTCCATGGAAATGGCTCTTTGGGGCAACTGCTGTAGCCCTTGGGGGTGTGGCTCTGTCTGTGGTCATCGCTGCCAGAAATTGAAAGCCTGGACAGACGGATGTCTGTACTGCCTGCCTGGGCTCCCCTGAACCTTCCAGCCCCAGGCCTGCATCTTCCCTGTCCCTTTCCTGTCCCAAAGCCTGACATGCCCCAGCTCATATACCACCTGGGCCATGACCTAGAATTAGGTCAGTCCCTATGAATGAATGAAGAGTATGGACCACCCAGTCAGGGGGCACCTGTCTCCCTCCCTCTTCAGTCCTCCCCACCAGAGCTGGGCAGATACCTGGGGGCCTGATCTGTCTGGCAAGGGCCAGCTAAAAGATCTCATGTAGCCTCAGCAGGCAAGGGGATGGTAGACCAATGGAAGCAGGTCGAAGGCACCCCAGCACCACCCCAACTCTCTCGAGAATGTCGTGATGGAGATAGTGGGGATGGGCCTTAGAAGTGGGTATTTTCACATTGCCCATAAGGAAGGCGAACTGCTAGTGTGCTCAGGCCCTGGTCTGTTGGCCAGGTTCAGAGACTTTGAGCTGGTTTATGCCCTGAAAGTTCTCTGACAGGAGCCCAAAGGCCCAGTGCAGACCTGAAGCACTTTCTGCCCCACTCTGGGGGGATTTCCCCTCATTCCCTAGGCTCAGCCTCAGGATTGCCTGGCATGGGACTGGGGCACATCTGTGGACAGGGAATTGGCTTTTTTAAGTGGGAGAAGAATGTGCCCCCTTGCCTTGGCAGAAGCATCTTTGTGTGCCCATTCCCTCTGCCCAATGCGCGCTGCCCCCTGCCTTCAGTGAGCGCAGCCCTCTTCTCACCCCCCACGTTTGAGTTTACTGGACCTAGGTATGGAGCCTCCTGTTGTCTGATGGGAAAGCCTAGGAAATAAAGTGCCCAACCTGGTCGATTTGCCTGGGGCCCTCAGCTTCTTCTGCCGGCTCTGGGAAGGGGGTGTGAGTGTTCCTTTGTGTGTGTAGGGGTGTGGGTGTGTCTGCATATGTGTGTCTAATCTGTGTGCCTGCCTACATGCATGCATGCACACACTGTCTTTATGTGTGTGAACATGTCTGCACTGTGCATGTTTGCATGTGTCTGCTGGTGTGTGCATGTTTGTGTGGTCCTTTGCCTGTGTGTGTGTGGTGGAGGGGGCCAGGGAGTAGGTTAAGTTGACTTAACCTGCTGTTAGGCTCTCTGCTCTCAGGACACTGCACCTCCAGCTCCAGGATTCTGGATCCCATTAGATTGGACCCATTCAGGCTGTCTCCCAGCAATCCAAGCAGCCAGCATGACCTAAAGCCTCCTCACCTCTAGTCTCCCTCCTTCTGCTCAACTCTGCAGACCATCACCCTCCTCCCTTTCTCCTAGAGAAGCTCACAAGTTGAACTGACTTAACCCAAGTTCTGCTACCTGCTCATCTACAGCTCATTGGATAGATGCATCCCCAAGGGAGTTCTCTGGGTGGGGGAGAAAGAGCCCTAACTAGGAAAACAGAAGGCTGGGCTCTTCTACTAACAAACTGTGAGCCTGGGAGCCACTTACTTCCTTCTCTGGGCTTTACTTGCCCCTCTGTTACCTGAATGGATTGGATCTCTAAGGGTCTGACCTGTGTTCCAAGGGCCCTCCCAGCTCTGACCTTCTGGTTCTAAGGTTTCTCCCAGCTCTGACCTGCTGGGTTCCAAGGTTCCTCCCAGCTCTGACGCTGTGTTCTGAGGTTTATCCCAGCTCTTATATTCTGTGTTCAAAAGTCCTTCCTAGCTCTGAAATTCTGTGTTCATTCTGTGTTCTAAGGGCCCTTCCAGCTCTGACCTGCTGTGTTCTAAGGTTTCTCCCAGCTCTGATCTGCTGTGTTCTAAGGGCCCTTCTATCTCTGACATCCTGTGTTCCAAGGGCCCTCTCAGCTCTGACCTTCTGGGTTCTAAGGTTCCTCCCAGCTCTGAGACTCTTTTGAGGTTCATCCCAGCTCTTACATTCTGTGTTAAAAAGTCCTTCCTAGCTCTGAAATTCTGTGTTCATTCTGGGTCCTAAGAGCCCTCCCAGCTCTGACCTGCTGGGTTCTAAGGTTCCTCCTAGCTCTGGTAGTTTGTGTTTAAAAGTCCGTACTAGCTTTGACCTTCTGGGTTCTAAGAGCCTTCGCAGCCCTGACGTCCTGTATTCCAAGGGTCCTCCTGGTTCTGATATCTGATCTAAGGTTCCTCCCAGCTTTTGACATTCTCTGTCCCAAGGGCCCTCCCAGCTCTGACTGTGATCCTGGGCAAGTTGCCTCTCTTGGCCTCAGTTTTCTCGTCTGTAAAAAGGATATAATAATAAGCATCTGCCTCGCAGGGTTGTTGTGAGATAACTTGTGAAGTGCTTTGTAAGCCTAAGGACCAACACCCCCAGCTCTGGCATTCCTTGTTTTGAGCACCGTTCTAGGCCAGACAGCTTTACTTCTGGCCTTCCCTGCCCCAACATTCTCTGTTCTATGGTTCCTATAGCCCAGGATTGTTTGTGAAGCATTTTCCTCACCTTCAGCCTTTGTGGGCCTTCTTGTTCCCAGTTGACAGCTGAGGAGATTGAGCCAGAACTCTCAGAGGTCACCTGGCCCAAAGATCCCCGAGAGCTGAGCCCAGATCCCACATCTCCTGAAAGCCAAGTCCACCACTCTTCCCACTGGGCTGCTCTGCCTTCTCCTGGGCACTCTGGAAACTCCCAAAAGACCAAATGATGGGATTTTGTGCAGGAAGGGGCCTTAGAGATCATCTTTTCCAACCCCCTCATTTCTTGGAGAGTGGGTGTCTTTTTGGCTACATGACAGGCAGGTGTGAGAGACTTTGGGGGCTGGGGTGGGGGAGGGAAGGAAGGGCCTGTCAGTGCCTTCTTAGTTGGCAGTGCTCAGAGTCTGGGAGGATGAGTCACTTCCCTGGGAGCTAATGCCCCTGTTCTTACCCTAGGGCCCAGGGCCAGGGCCTCTCTGGGCCATCCCCTGGACTCTCCCTCCTGCTGGCAGCTGTTCCAGGGGCCGTCCCACATCCCCTTTCTGGTTTGGACCTCAAGCCCGTCTGTAATCTATCCTGGTGCGGCTTCGTGGAAGAGGATCTGAGTATTCGAGATGAGCTCGGTCTCTGTCTTCTCCCCCCACTTCTGGTTTGCTTTGGGGGCCTAGTCTTCAGTCCCTTATGGGATTGTCCCCTTCCCCCTTTCTGTTCCCAAAGCAAGGACTCCCCTCTGCCTCTGGTCTCCTAATTCCTGTCCCAGCATTTAGGGGAAATGGGGCTGGTGTTTCCAGCTAGGCTGATCCTGTCTATACAGGGTCCCCTGACTGGCTTCCCCAGTCACCTCCTCCACCTCTTGCTTCCTGTCAGCACCACTTCCCTCCTTCCCTGAAACAGCTCCCTGGGCTGACTTGGCCTGCTGACTAATCTCTGCTCCACCCCAGCTGTGCTGGCCACTAGGAGCTTCCTGGAAGGGACTGTAGGGGCCCAGGGCCCTCTGGCTGTGGGACCCCAGGGAGGTGCCAGACACTGGCCTTGAAAGCACTCAGTGCGCAGGGGAATCCTTATAAACAGCTTATATTTTCAGTATCACTCTAGGGTTTAGGAAGCAAATTTTTTTTATAACTACTAGCTGATGAATGAGGAAACCAAGTCTGAGAGAGGATAAGCAAAGTCCATGTTCACATAGTCTGAGTCAGAGATGGAACTCTCACCCAGATCTGGTTTGAATTCCGGCTCTTCAGACCCCAGGTCCAGGGTTCTCCATCCACTGTACCAGATCAGCACTTAAATCTGCTGATCTGGCTGGGGAATCCCTAGAGGGGCTTGTGGGCACCACTTGAGCTTCCGATGGGGGTTAAGGGATGGGGGTGTGGTTTCTCAGTTTGGAGCTCTGTCTTCTGTTGCCCAGAGGAATGGTGGGCCGGAAGGTGGCCGAGCGCCAGCTCCTGGCCTGAAAGAGGAAAGGTCCCAGGGGCCCAGGCCAGATGTGGGCGGCCAAGAATGGTAGGGGCATTAAGGCACCGCACCACTATGCCTCTACCCCAAACCTTCCACCAGGGTCTGTTTGTTTGTCTTCTGTAAAGTCCAAGTTGATCTCTGTCTTTATATCTTTAGCCTCTACCATATGCCCTTGTTCCCATCTTGCTCATGTCCAGGGAAGAGGTGGCATCCAGAAGCCTTAATCTGCTTTACCCATGTGCCTCAGGGGCTCAGGAAGCCAGTTTGGATCCTCTTTATTCCTTGGACCACCAATTGCTGGATGGGAACTTGGATCCCTGGGGGCTTAGCCAAGAGGAAGGACTCTAAGCAATTCCTTCATTTGTGGTACTTGGCCCACTCCTGGTCAAGTGCTGGTGCTGAAAGTCCAAGGGGCTGCCCGTGTGTGTGACCGTCAGTGTGAGCATGGCAGTGTGTCACTAAGGAGGCACCCTGAGAGTGGCAGAGGTTGGCATTGTGCCACTGGGCATGTGGCCATCCACTAAGGCCAGGTGCCCTGTTAACATCACTAGAGTGTCCACTTCCCGGGGGTGCATGATGGGACCAGTGAAGACAAGGGCGGCATAACCAGCTCAAACCTATCTGGAGGATATGACAGAGGGAGCCTTTACTCTGCTCCAGGGAGTCTAGGTTAGGGGGTGCTGAGCTGGTGACCTCCAGCGGTCTGAGAGGCAGAAAGAGCAAGGAGGCCAAAGAAAAGGAAGAACGGGGGAACGGTGAAGGAGCTGGGGGAGTCTGATAGACACTGTGACTCCCCCACATGCCACAGACCTGCAGGGTTTGATTATATTGTTTTTAATCCTACCTCAGACACTGACTTAGCAAGGCGACCAAGGGCAAACCACTTAACGTCTGTCAGCTGTAAAGTGGGCATAGTAAAAGCTACTACCTCACGGTATGAGAGTCCAATGAGATCATAGGTGCGAAGTGTAAAATTTGAAGTGCTACATCCGTGCTAGTTATTGTAGAGTACACACATGTGCATGTATATATAAAGCTATTTACTGATCATGTTTATACAAATTATTTATATATAACAAGGATCCCCTACAAATATAAATAATATATTTATGTAGTACATAACATTTTAGTATATAGAAACATAGTTTGCATGTTTAATATATAACTAAATCTATTGCACATAAGTATATATTTATATACTATAATTTATATCTATTGTGTACATATTTGTAGAAGCCTGAGAAATGTTTTCTTTCCACCTTGGCTAGTTAAAAAGAAGGTGCCTGAGATCCCAGGTGGACCCTGGAGGAGTTAGGAAAGACTTTTCCAAACTTAACCAGCCTAGGTCCCTGACCATTTGCTGAGCACTTGAACCTTGATTGACATTTTTTTAGAGGGAATGTGGAACCAGAATGGAGGAGTTGAGAGAAATCTGGTTCTACTGGCTTCTCTACTGGCAAATCTACTCTCTGAGCCTCAGTGACTCAGTAAAGGATTAGACTAGTCTTGGGGGTGAGAGCACTGGAGTTTTAGACAAAACATAGGTACAAAGCCTGATCTCCAATTCATCCTTCATGAAGCTGCCTTTCCTGAAGGCACAAAGCTGGCCACTGATCAGCTCTGAACTCATCCAGGGCTCCCCAGGGCATGCAGGAGAAAATAAAAATGCCACAGCCTGGCATTTTAAGCCCTCCTTCTGGCTCCAACCTACCTTTCCAGATTTATTTCCTTTGATTTTTTCTTCACATTCTAAGCTTTAACCAAATTAGATCAAATGAAATGATACATATATAAAGTGTAAAACTGAAAGCTCTCCATAAGTATTTGTTAAATATTATTATCTCAATTGGATGATTCCTTGCTCTTCCCATAAGGTCTCTGGCCTCACTCCTTCAGTATCCTCACTCCTTCAGTATCTTCCAGGTGCCACCTCTTCTGAAGCCTTTCCTGATTCCCCCCTCACATAAAAGGGCTCTCTTCCTTCTCAAATCCAAATTGGCCCTTGCCACACTATGCCTCGGGTTCTTTGGATATCTGTTCATCTGTCCATGCTGTCTCTCTGTCCATACAGTTGCATGGAAGGCAATGTCGGAGGGGAGCAATCTTGGCTCTGCCACTTACTGGCTGTGTGAGCTTGGGCATTCACACCTTCTCAGCACCCCATTTCCTCATCTGTAAAACAAAGGGGTTGCTGTTCCAATCTGTGATGCTATACTCTTAGTAGGGGCTTAATAAATAATAAATGCTTCTTGAATGAATTGTGTGAGTGTTAATTTGGAGACCCAGACATTCCCTGGCCAATGACCTGGCTATCCACCCTGGTTGACCTCTGAAGGGGGAATGGATTGTTCTCCCCCTAAAGGTTAAGACTGATTTCCTTCCTTTCTTGCTTTGATAAGGGTATTTGGTAGACATACTCTCCTAATTTTCTTGGAGGTATCTGCCTGACATTCAGAAGTAAGGCCCTAGGGTTGACTCATCTAGTTGTCTGATCTTAGACACTGAAGCCCCAAACAGGAAAATGAAGTTTGTGTAGTTACAGTAGTTACCGGAAGGGCTGGGACTTGAACCCAGGACTCCTGACTTCCAGGCTTTTTCCATTCCCCACCCTACCCCTGCCTTCCCCTGCCCAAGTTTCTCTTGGACCCTTGAATCTTGTCTCCCAACTGGTGCTTTACTCAACACATCTGTCTATGGGGTCCTCGGGTCCTGCTGCCTCTCCCTTACTGTGTACCAGGCACTATACTTAGTGTTGGGGATAAAATGACAAATGTGAAATGGTCCCTGTTCTCAAAGATTTTAAACCTAATTTTAAATCTTTCTAGGCTCTGGGCCAATGGGAATTTGAACAGGTGTGCAAGATAGTTTTTCTCTTCTGTCTTATAATGTGCATGTAGCACATGATAATATTTTTAATTGAATTACTGATTTGGCCTGAATTCCACTCAGAAATCTTTGCCTGTGTAGCTAAGAAGTCTGGCCCAGGTTCTGGCTGTGGCTCTCTGCACTCCACAGGTGCCATCCTAACAAAAAACTTTAATTAGGTACCCTTACAGAAAATGAAGTCTGTACCTACTCCTAAAGGCTGCCAATGTTCCCTTTAAGTCATAGTTATGATGTAGGGAAGGTTTTTGGAACTGTTAGGAACCTCAAGGAATCATCTGGCCTAGATCTCTGGCTTTAAGCAGGTAAGGTGAGCCCCAGGCCAAACAGCTGGAGAGTATGGAAAGGTCTTTTCCCACCCCTAACACACACTGTACGCTATCCCCAAAAATGACCTGGTGTATTTTCTCCAGACCATTGTCTTAGCCAGGGGTGGGGAACCTGCCTTAGACTCTGCCTCCATCCTTTTTCTCCTCTGTCCTTGCCATCCACGTGTCTTCCTTTATTTCTCATACATACTCTAGTAGAAAAAGTGCTAGACTTAAAGTCAGAAAGCTTGGGTTTTGTTCCTTTGTACTTCTGTGACCACAGGCAAATCATTTCCCCCTCTGGTCTTTATTTTCCTCATTTGTAAAATGAGAAGTAGCATGGGATAGTGGAGGACTTGGTGTTAGGAAGACCTGGATTCTGACTCAGACACTGATTGGCTGCGTGCTTTTGTGTAAGTCACACAAGTCACTCAACCTCTTGGTTTAATCATCTGTAAAATAAAGAATTTGACTGAAAACATAAATTATCTCAGACAGAACTATTTGCCAAAAATTGCTGGGAAAACTGGAAAGCAGCCTGGCAGAAAATAGGGTTAGACCAACATCTTATACCATATACCAGAATAGCCTCAAAATGGATGTGACTTGAATATTAAAGGACACACCATTAAAAAAAAAAACCAGAAGAAAATCGGATCAGGTACCTTTCACAACTATTGCTAGGAAGGTAATTGTTAATCAAATGAGAGTTAGCAGCAATTACAAAAGATAACAGTTTTGATTACAGGAAATCAAAAAGCATTTGCATGAACAAAATTAATGCAAGTAGGATAAGAAGGGAAGGGAAGGACTGAGGAAAAATCTTTCTATTAAATATCTCTCATAAGGGCCTGATAGATATTTAGGCAAGTAGCAGAAATATATTAAGACCCAAATAGATAAGTGCTCAAAGGATGTGGACAAACACTTCTCAAAAGAACTTCAAACTATCTATTTTGCTTAGTTGTGTTTGACTCTTCATGACCCCATTTGGAGTTTTCTTGGCAAAGATGCTGGAGTGGTTTGCCATTTCCTTCTCCAATTCATTTTACAGAGGAGGGAACTGAGGCAAACAGGGTTAAGTGAATTGCCCGGGGTCACATAGCTAGTACGGTAAATGTCTGAGGTCTGGTTTGAACTCAGAAAGATGAGTCTTTCTTACTTCAAGTCACCTAGCTGTCCCAAACTGTCAACTACTGTTCTTCAAATCACTGATAGAAATATAAATCACAATAAATCTGGAGGGCTGGAGGGTGGAGCAATAAACTCCTTTAGAAGCCTTCCTTTGTAGAGGGCTCACAGCTTTCTAGGTAATTCTCCATTTTTCTTCAGCAGCCTCACTTGGTTCAATTCCAGGGAACAATGTAGTACGCTGCCTTTCCCCTTTCCTACCCTCTTCTTTTTCAGCTTTGTTTTGTGGACTATCTTCTCCCATTAAATTGCAAGCTCCTTGAGGCAGAGACTGTCTTTCTTTTTCTTATTCGTATGCCAAGCTCTGTTCCTGGCACTTACCAGGAGCTTAATGTGTATTGAGTTGAATTGATGGGAGGGAAATTAATGGTCTCTAGAATATCTCTAAATCAACCCTAGGATCTCAAGGCTTGTGTGAACTCTACCAGAACAAAGTCAGCTGGAACGAGGAAAACTGCAGTCCTCTGTGCCTACAGCTATGTAAACAGGAAGAACAAAGTCAACAACTCAATGTGATAATGACCGAGCTTGGAAAGATAAGAGGTTCTTCGCAGAGGTGGAAGATTCTGCATGTGGGACTTGCTATGTAATGGCAGATGTTCTGCCGTTCATTTTTCTTTTGTTATTTTTTGTTATAAAGGATGAGTCTCTGAGAGGGAGTGGGAAGGGATGCATTGGGAAGTGTAGGTTATGGAAAAATTAAAGATATCAATAAAATTTATTTTAAATAAATGGAGGGGCACTCGATTCCTAAAATCCTTTCTAGCTGTAATTCTAGGATCTTATGACTCATTGAACTCTAAGGTTCCTTACAAAACTCAAATTCTCTGTTTTTGCCTTTGATTCTCTGTTGTCTGACCCTTTCTGGTGGGCTTTTGTTAGTCAATAAATATTCATTAAGCACCTACTAGGTACCCAGCTCCATGCCACGTGCTGGGGATTACAAATACAAGTTAAAAGAAAAAAAAAGACACCCTTCCCTTCAAGCAGTTTACTAGAATACAATGCACATAAGGAAGCTGAAAAGTGGGGGGGTGAGGGGAAGGGGAGAGAAAGTACCCAGTGGGTAGCTAGCTGATGGAGAAGTCCAACAGCATTGTAGATGGGAAATGGGGTGAAGACTTTGTGGAGCCCCTTTCTCGAAGAGAAACCTTGGAACTCAGGGCCCTGCTCTCCAGACAGAGGGTCCAATCAGAGGAAGCAGATGAGCATTTTGTGATAAGCATCGGGGGTACTGAGAAAGGCAAAAGACAGTGCACTGGAGGAGCTGACAGTCTAATAGAGAGAAAAGACCATATGCTGACAGCTATGCACAAACAAGCCATATAAAAGGTCAGTAAGAAATCCATAGGGAAAGACCCTAGAATTAAGAGGAGTTGGGAGAGGCTTCCTGCAGAAGGTGGGATTTTAAAGAGAATGTGAAGGAAGCCATGGAACCCAGGAGGTGGAGATGAGGAGGGAGAGCATTCTGGGCATGGGAGACAGCCAGAGAAAACATCCTGAGTCCAGTGATGGAGGGTCTTTGTTCTGGGAACCTCAAGGAGGCCAAGTGTCATTGAATGGCAGAATGCGTGTGTGTGTGGGGGGGTGGGGGTGGGGGTGGGGGTGTGTGTGTGTGGGTGTGTGCGTGGGTGTGAGGTAGGGTATAAAAAGACCAGAAAGGAAGAGGCCGTAGGTTATGAAGGGCTTTGAATGCCAAACAGAGGATTTTGCATTTGATGCTTGAAGTGCTGGAGGAGATGGGATAGAATGGTATTGCTTATGCTGACCGGGAGGTTAGCCTTAGCAGGGAGTGAAGGGCCACTTCTTCATGTGAGACAATGGTGAAGGAGCCAATGGCACATTTGAGTGGTGTGTGTGTGTGT
This sequence comes from Trichosurus vulpecula, assembly GCF_011100635.1. Classification (NCBI taxonomy): domain Eukaryota; kingdom Metazoa; phylum Chordata; class Mammalia; order Diprotodontia; family Phalangeridae; genus Trichosurus; species Trichosurus vulpecula. The sequence goes on along the minus strand of NC_050573.1, from coordinate 55,921,917 downwards.
GTGTGTGTGTGTGTGTGTGTGTGTGTAATCAAAATGGGCTTTTAGCACTCAGTTCAACCAAGTGCCTTTGAAGAGTTTGGCCTTTGTTTCCTTGATTAGATTGGGAGTCCTTGGTGACCTCCTTGCCTCAGGGGAGGGCCTAGTTTACACGGGTTTGAGTGGCATGTTTGGGACATCAGAGGCTTTTAGACCACGTGGGTTTAAGTTGCCTCTTTGTGATGATTTCAGGTCAGGTGGGTGAGTCAAATGTGTGACTCACCCTTGACCCTGAAAAGGATATAAAACCAGAGGTAGGCTTTCTCTTTTTTGGAGCTCTTACCCACAGCCATGATGGCGCCCATGACTCTGGGCCAGCCCTTGTTACGAGCTCCCGGGCTGCACTTAGATGTTGGTAACTATGAATTGTATTTGGTCTATCTGTCGATGTTTGTAATTTGTTTGTATTTACTCTGAAGTTCAGGGTGCTGGCTTTTCCCCCTGAACTAATTGAATGATATTTGTATGCTGGATTAAAGTAAGCTTGTTAATCCCTTAATGTTGCTTTCCTTAGTAAAGCAGATCAAAAGAACCTGGGCTTGCAGCATTCTGTGAGCTGGTTGTTGTTGGTTTTACACCCCCACAGCAGCTGCTAGCCTGATTGTTGAAACAGTGTGATAAGGAAGAGGGGAGAGAGCAGAAGGGGCTCACTCATGAATGACCTCCATTTTTCCTCAGTAAAAGATGAAGCAAGGTTCTCAAGCCTCAGGGAGGTTTGAGGACAGGTGACGAGGTTGGAAGAGGTGGAGAGAGGGAGAGCGAGTTGGTTGGTAAGGTAGTATTGCCCAACAGCAGTGAAGGCCATTTGAGGTTGTGTAAATTTGTAGTGGATCCAGACAGTGATTGTGTGATTTTCTCTTCCTGTTGTCTCTTGGTTACCAAATGTTATGACCTCATTATGAACCCATTGATATCCCAACAGGGCCTTACCCAAGGGCCACATTTCTATGCTCTTCCCAGAGTGACCCACCTATCTCTCAGACAGTTTATGCTCATTGGTGATAACATGCTCCCCTCCTCTCCACTCTCCCCGCCCTCATTGATGATGACAGACATATTTATCAAAGGGATAAACAGTGAAGTACAAACTCCTCTGTCTGACATTCCAGGCCCTCTCCAACCTGGCACCATCCTGTCTTTCCAGGCTTGTCATTCTCCTTTCCTTGCTCTGTATTATGGTCATACTGGACAATTTCCCCCTGCCCTTCCTGCCCTCTCCTCCATCATCACGCCTGGGGTCCTCCTGCCTCTTATCTCTCTGCTGGGCCAGTTTTCTGTGCTTCAAATGCCTTTCTTCTGTTTACCTGTTGAATTCTTATTCATCCTTTAGAGCTCATCTCAAATTCCACTTCTTCCAGGATTCATCCCTGGTTCCTGACCTCCCTTGGACTTCATGTAAACATAATTTGGTGTTGTCTATTGTTATGTGTGCTGGTGGTGTATCCTTCAATTTGTCTGCGAGCTCCGAGAGAGCAAGGGGTCATGTCTTATCTTAACTTTGTCTCTCATCTAGTACAGGGCACTGCATACTAATAGTTTTGTTGATGGGATGAATGAATCAGCTGCATAAAGTCTTAGCTCTGCCCCTGACTCATGGGGTGACTTCAGTCAGATCACTTCTCCCAGTCTGGGCCTGAGGGTTAGTTTTGAATAACAACCTCTGAGCCCCCTTCTCTTTCTAAATCCTATGATCTCCTTATTTTACAGAGTAGAAAACAGAGGGTGAATGAATGATAAAGCACTTTCTGAATACTTGCTATGGGCAAAGTAGTGTGCTAAGCACTGGGGAGGGAGAAGCAATAGTCCCTGTACACAAAAAAAACTCCGATCCTAATAGAGCAGAGCTTCTTAACCTGTGGTCTGCAGATTCCCAGGGGCTCTGTGGTTCAACTTCAGGTCCATTAACTTGGATGGAGGAAAAATCACGCCTTTTTTTTTTTTTTCATTAGCTTCTAACTAAAATCTGGTATTTCTTTCATAATTTAAAAACATTCTGAGAAAGGGTCTCTAGGCTTTCCCAGATTGCCAGAGGGGCCAGGCACACAGAAAAGTCAGGAACCTTTGTCAAAGAGGGACAACACATAGATAGTAGCTCCATTCACCCAGGTTTGCAAAGTAGGAGTCATACTATGTTCTACACTCCTCCTAATCTCCCCTATCCAGGCAGTTACCATTTTTTGCTGGTTCTGTCTCCCCCACACCTCTTAGGGAGATCCAGCCAGTTTGCACCCCAATCACTTTTTATGCCAGAGTTGACACATTGCTGCCTCAATGCTTCCCAGTGCAGGCTGAACCTGATTAAAATGTAAGTGGGAAATATTTAACAAAATAAGAATATAATAGAACATAGATAATGTGTGTGTGTGTGTGTGTGTGTGTGTCTTGGGGTGACTCTACGCTCTCTACAGATGGACAACCATGTCCTATTCCTCCTTGGCTCTGCCTGCAGGAACTTCTACCTTACATGAAAGCCCAGGTCTAACATTTATAACTCGCTTTTGCCTCTTTTTATATCTCCAGCGCTTAGCACAGTGCCTGACACATAGTGGGTGTTTAATATATACTTGTTGACTGAGAAGCTGCCCTACAGAAAAGGTGCTGAATTTGGCGTTAGAGGACCTGGGTTCCAATTCTTTTGAATCTATTTACTTAATCTCTAATAATAGCTAACATATATCAAACACCTCCTATGTGCCAGGCACTGTGCTAAGTGCTTTACAAGTATTGTCTCATCTGAGCTTCACAACAACCCTGAGAGGTACGTGGTACTATCCCCATTTTACAGCTGAGAAAACAGAAAGCTTAAGTGACTCATATCCAGGGTCATAACCGCTCAACAACAAAGCTCTAAGCCCTTGAGGTCGCATTTGAACTCAGGTCTTCCTGATTCCAGGTTGCCCCTCCCCCTACCCACTACCGCTTCCTAGCCGTTCTAATAAGCTATGCACGAGAGCAGGCGCTTCCTTTTTTGTATCCCCAGCACTTAAAGGTTCGATGGCTGGCACACAGCACGCTTAATAAACGTTTATTGATCGATGATTGACATCCTAGCTCCCTCAGTAACTTTCCTCCAGTCACTTGCCCTCGGTGGGTCGGTCGGACAGTCAAGGAGCATTTAATAAGTGCTTCCTAGGGCAGACGCAGCCCCTGCCCTCAAAGCGCTTCCAATCTATAGGGAAGGGCGAGTGGCGCTAGAATCGCATTCTTCCTGGGGTCTGCAGCGGCTCCCGGCTTGGCAAGATGCCCGGCCAGCAGGGTTGTCATGGCCACGCCCCCTCGAGAGGTGCCGCCCCCTCCTCCCCGCCCGTCCCGGCTGTCAGAATGCCCCGCCCCCTTCTCCTGTTGCCTCCTCCCCTCCACGAGCCGAGCAGCCCAGCCGAGGACCTCGGCGCCGGCCGTGCCTCCTGAATAATGAATCACGCTGCCCCCGGGAAGGGGCGGGGCCGAGGCGAGGCGGCTACGACGCAGGCGCACGGCCCGGCCCGGGGGAGAGGGTCGCAAGATGGCGGCGCTGAAGGAAGCTCGGGGCTACGGGCTGTCTTGCGGGCGGGTGAGCGACGGCAGCAAGGTGTCGGTATTCCACGTGAAGCTCACGGACAGCGCTCTAAGGGCCTTCGAGAGCTACCGCGGCGGCCAGGTGAGGGCTCCGGCTCGGGGCACCAGCATTCCCCCGGCTCCCGTCCTCCCCTCCCCTGGGCTCCGCTCTCCCGGGCTCCCCGCGCCCCGGGGCGCCTCAGCCGGACCGAGCGGAGCCCGGCGCGCGCCGGGGCCGAGGCGACGCGGGGCCCCCTGCCCCCTCTCCCCTCGCCCCGTGACGGGCAGTAGCGCCAGCGCGCGCCGGGTCCCGCTCCCCCCGCCCCCCTAGCCGGGCGGGCGCCCCTTCCGGGCCCCCGTAGTCTCGGGCTGCCCCCCTCCCCCCCTTTCCCTGTGGTGCTGTCCGGGCTGATGGAGTCCTGCCGGGGGAAGGCAAGCAGGTGATCTCCTTTCCCGTCTCCTCCATATGCTTATCCGTGAAGTTTCCTTTCCCATCACCGCTCAGCTTTGGGGGGCTGCCGCGGCATGTGGGGGTGCCCGTCTGGACCCCGCCTCAGCCCCCTTGGTTGCGTGGCTCCTTGTCTGCGTGGCTCGGCCCCCCCCCCCAGCTTAGAGGCCACAGGTTTTCTTGGCCTCCCGGGGTTGTCCCCTGCTCGCTCCTGAAGATTTTGGGGTTCTGTCTTACGGAAGGGAACTACAGGGACGCTTGTGGTCGGTGTTCGTCACCCTCGGGGCTATCCTGACTCCCCAAATTAGCTCAGTTCCGGGACAGAGTGGCTGGAGGAGGGGGCTCCCCTTCCTCGCTTCTAACCCCACTTTCAGCCATATGTTTCTCAGGGACCCGGCCCTTCAGGGCTGCAGTGCCCAGCTGAGCAGAGGTGGGGTGCGGGTAGGTGGGGTCAGTGGGGTGTGTGGATCGCTTCTCTTCCATTCCATCGAACCCGGTTCTCATCCTTGTGGTTCCCCCAAGATTCCTAGGGTGAAGGGGGTGCCATTTCCTCTTGGTTGCTCTCAGAGGTGCCTCGCTCCCCCTTTTAGGCATTTAAGGGAAGCCAAGTGAAGGCTAGTTTCCCTTTGGGTTGTCCTAAACCCCAGGTTCCCAATCCCTGCCCTTTGCTGACCCGATTTTCCATCCCTGTTTATTTATTTGCTCTTCCTGTTTTAAAAGTCCTTCACTTAAGTAAAGGATCAGAAGTCCTCTTCTCTGTATTTCCAGATTTTCCAGGACCTTTTCTGCTCCTGCCCAGAATTTGAGGCTGTGGTTCGGGCTTCAGGTTGTTTGTAGGCTCGTTAAGTAGGCCTCCTTGTCTTTGTGCCTCCCTCCAGTAGAAATTCACAGGGTTAATTCTGTACCTCCCTTCCACCCCCAGCTTCCTTCCTAGGGAATTTCAGGTTCTTCTTCACTGAGGGAGGCCAGGTAGGCTTTGGCTTCCAGGGGTCCCATGCTTTTCGGGAAGAAAGGTGTAGGGCTAGAGGACGTTCTTCCAGATTCTTAGGTGGGATTCCTACCTTCCTTCCTACCTTCTCTTTCAGGGTACCTCACATATTCAAGGGAGGTTTGGCTGCCTGTCCAGAAAGGGCATACTTAGCTTTTGCCTTTGGGGTGATGGTGGAGGGGGTGGGGAGAGTGTGAGCAGAGACTAACTAGGAAGGAATGCTGCTTTCTTTCCTGCTGGAGACTTGTTTAGCACCATCAGGTAAGCTGGGAAATTTCATTGCCCTTATTTGTGCTGCCTGCCTTCCTCCAACCGTCTGCTAGTCCCCCCCCCCTTCCCTAGGAAGCAGGTTTTTGCCCCACTAAGTGGTTCTCCAGAATGACAGCAGGCCACTCTGTAGATGAGGTGTCGAAATCTTATCTGTGTTTTGGTGGTGTCCTAGGTATTTCTAACTAGTCAGCAGTTAAGGCAACTTTCCTAGAAACAGATGTAGAGAATTCATTAGTGATGTAAATAAAACTGTGGACTTAGTACCCTGTGAGGCTTATTAAAAGGGTTCTGTAGCCTTGTGAAACTAGGAAGACCTAGCTTTATCTAACAAACTGTACATCATTGTCTTAACCTGGCTGTACGGGTGAGGCTGCTGCCTGGCCACCTAACCTGTTTCACTCATCAGAAATGGCCAGCTTGTGTATGTATATACCATATGTTGTCATGCTACTATTTTTAATTTAGGGTGTGGGTTTTACTCCGTAACTTAAGTTGGATCATCCGGATCATCTTAATCGGAGGGTTAAGGTAATCTTTTAGGTTTATCATATTTTATCATGACTTTATTTAAATGTGTTTATCAGCTTTGTATCAAATAGTTGCTAGGGTCAGAAATGGTTTTAAAGTTTTCTTTAAAATACTCATTCTGCCTAAAGTGATTCTGTGTAACAGGTTGTGTTGAATTTTGAATTTATTTTGTTTTATTCCTTAGATGAAATTTTCTTGGGGTTTTAAAAAATGTCATTATCTTTTATATTACTCACTTCCCAGTAACTCTTTTCCCCTTCTCCATCTTTTAACAGAAGTCCAGTTAGGCAAAGCAGATAAACACATTGGCCTTGCCTGATAACCCTTATTCTTTTCTTATAGTCTACAGTCTTTCTCTGCCAAGAGGAGGCAAACCTCATTGTCAGTCTTCTGAAGTCTTGATTGGGCACTGTCTTTTAGTCCAAATTTGAATTCAGCTTTCTCCCAGAAATTGTAGTATTTGTTCTTTAAAATATTTTTTGGACACATTTTGTCTTCACATCACTTTTATTTTCAAAAATGTCTAAAAGATTAAAAAAAAAGTAGCTCAGCAAAACTGACAGTTCATCAGCTGAATCTGACATCAGTATCATGTATTGTATGTGATACTTCACATAGTCCCTGACCACTGCAGATAAGGGAGGGAAATATTCTTATTTTTATACCTTCTCTGGTATAAAAGATGATGATGAGCTTTGCCACAGAATTGAGTTTAGCAAACATTCAGTAATAAGGAAAGAAGGAAACAAACATTATTAAGCACCTATTATGTGCTCCAGGGACTGTGTAAGTGCTTTACAGATATTATCTCATTCTGTCCTCACACCATACTTGGGGGGAGGTACTGTTGTACTATGTACTATGGTAGTATTACTAGGTACCATTTTACAGATGAGGAAACTGAGGCAGAAAGGTTAAACGACTTGCCCAGGGGAACACAGCTGGTAAAGGATCTGAATCCAGATTTGGATTTAATCTTTCTGACTTCAGGCCCAGCACTCTATCCACTGGGTGACCTAGCTACTTCTAAGCCTTTTTCCTTAGGAAAAAGGAAAAAGTAAAGCACAGGCTCTACCCTCAAGTTTGCAGTCAAGTGTGGAAGATCACATTTAGACAACTAAATGAAAAGTTGTGATAGTAGAACTTGATTTTGGATATTGATCTAAATGAAGTTGTAGGAGAAATCTAGGGGTGGAGAATTCTGTGCCTTGCGTATAGTAGGCCCTTAATTGATATTGAACTGAGTTTGTTGTTATATCTTTTCTTTTTAAGAGCATTCAGAGGATGCTGCCTGAAGGAGGGTGCTATCTAAGCTTGGGCTTTAGAAAATCTCATTTACTAATGGGTTGTAGGTGAATGAAGTTGAAAAGAGACTTGAAGACTTGGCGTATGTAACCAGGTAACAGTTATGAAAAACCACACATATAGGTCTGTAAACAAATTCCAGCAGGCCTTGGTCTTCAGGTTCTCCATAACAAAAGGAAAACCAGGAAATAATTTACTTATTATTGAGGTAAACTTTTTTTTAAAAAAACTTGGCATATATGAGAGGGAGGTTCATTGTCCTTTGAATTTCATTTTAAAATATTTTTGTGGATATGAATTGCAATCTTAACCATTTGAAAAGCAAGTAGGAATTTTATACTGGTCACTTAAAAAGTTTGGTATCTGCACTGCTTTTTTACCCAGGCAGAGTGCAGTGGATCGAGCCCTGTGAAAAGATAAGCATGTATTTATCTGCAGTTGTTGACTGTTTGGTCCTTTGCTTGATTCTCTGCGTGCTTGGACTGTAAGTCAGTCATTGAATAGTTCATATAGACATCACTACCAGCTTTAGATAGGGGAGATGATCTATAAAGGTTTCTTCAGTTCAGGGCCCAGTTTAAATGCTGCCTCCTCTATGAAACCTTTCCTATTTACCTCAGTAAGAAAAGGTCTCTCTTCCTAGTCTTAACTCCTTTTATATCTCTATTTATAATTCCATTTATCTCTCTCTCATGGCAAAATCCTGCCCTAGATTGTGGTTATTTGTATACCATTTTTTAAGAAAAGAGGACCCTGTAGTCTGACTAAGATGGGGCAGTTACAGTTTCCTGCATGGATTGGTTTCTTTACAAGTCTTTCTCCCTTACTAGATTTTAAGCACCTTGAGGACTGTGTTAGCTCATCTTTGTATTTCCCCCTCCCTAACAAAACCAAACTAAAAAAAACAAAACAAACCAAAAACCAGCTGATGTGTTACCCATAAAAGGCACTCAGTAAATATTTGTAGAATGAATGTTCTAGGAATTAGCTTGGTTAGTGGTTTCAGATCTGTTCTCCTAAAGTGTGTGGGCCTGCTGCATAAGTCAGCTAGGGCACAGGCAGGGAAATCCTAAATTAGCTTCCATTTGTCTCCCACTCATTGATATCCCAGTAAGCTTGGTTAGCATTTTCGATCTTCTTCATCACACATTATTATGCATACCTTTAACCTTATGAATGTTGTTGCCAATGAAATGAGGGACTAAGTCTGGCAATGATGGTACAGTCGAGTTTTTACTTCCTGAGTACTCTTTACTTGGAAAGTTGAGTGTGCTCCCTACTTTTTTAGATGATTGATATTTTTTGAGCCAAAATATATGGGGGCTTCAGATGCATCTGTGACAGCCTATACTACAGAGCTATGTGACATGCTGTGGTGGCCTCCCACTTAAAAAGTTGGAGAATCCAGTCCTGTTGACATAGCACAGTTTACAGGTTTCAGGATCTCCCAGCTGTAGAAATCATCCATTCTTATTTTTGTTCTTTAAGATCAAGGAATGTAGCTGAAGGGCACATGTTAATGGCTACATCCTGTTTCTTAATTCTTTAGTGGAATGTTTTATTTGATTTGGGCACTTCAGCAGTGGTGATTGCCATCTCTTCGCTCCTAAGTAGATGGTCTTCATAAGGTGCTGTGGTTCCACTACCATTTGGCGGCTAACTCCTCTGATGATGAACTTTCCTGGACCTGGCTTGTCTTCTGATGACAGACGCAGACATTTGTCTGTGGTTACTCACAGCCTTTCTAGCTTGGATAGGACCTTCCCAAGCTTTCATTCTGTTGGCATGACCTTTGAGAGCTCAGAATCTACTCCATGCCATGCTGAGACAGTGGCAGAAGACTGAAGTGGAAGATGTTTCTTGAAATCAAGGAAGATCTCCAGTATGTTGGTTGGATTCCCTGTGGCATGGGATTCGGAATAACATAACAGAAGTCTGGTAGGCTATATAGTAAGGCATAGATGGGTTTCAGTCTTCACAAGTTGGATGGAACTCCCAAGTTGATGAGATCACAGATCCATTTGAGAGTATATTGATTGAAATAAAACTCACATTTATTCAGTGTTTTCAGTTCTTTCCCTTTTACATCTTTGTGCAAGTATTATCTGAGGCAAAGGCTAGAAGATCATGTTGCTAGAAAGTGGAGGAATCCAGTCTTGGACCCAGGACTCTCCTCTTAGTTTAGTTTTCTTTCTACTGCACCACAGTCTGTCTTTGAATTAAGCTGATACTTTCCAATTATTTGGTATAAAGGACATTGTTTTCCAGTTTAGCTGTTCCAGAGTATTCTGAAAACTGATTATATGTTTCAGAGTGGGTATTTGAAAGCAATGTGCTGTAGTCGTGTAGCGGATTAAATACCTGTAAGTTCTGGGTCCAATGGTTTCAGGAAGGTGAGCTCTGTGAGAGAGAAATACTGATTAAGTCACTGTGATCCTAGAGGAGAGTTTGCAGCAGAGTTGATTATTTAGGCACTTGTGTGTAATCAGCTTTCTCTGAGCTTTGTCTCTCTTTTTGATTCATTAGGCCTGCCATAGTTCATCGTACTGGAAGCAGTTTGGATATCACTACAGGTTGTGACATTGGTGAATGATTCTTTGGGGTAGAGCAACCTAGTTTGTACATTGAGTGAATAAATATCTTCTGTGTTGTCTGCTGCTTTTTTCCTTTGAATTCAGTAGCATCAGAAAATACTTGATTGCTAAAATTCAGTTCCATTAAGTATTGAGGGAAAAATTGGCTTGAATGTGGCAGTTCTTGCAAAGTTCCTTTCCGTTATTTAATATTGTGCCTTAAGAACGTTGAGGACTGTTCTTTCATTATTAAAAGAATATTATTTCTACCATATCTTAATGTAATTAAAATTTGCACAAGTTATTGATAGTTTTCTCTGAAAATTGTATGAGAAGAAACTGACTATAATTTACATCTAAAGTGATTTATGGTTGTGTTGGGAGTAGACTACCAATCACAAAACAACATTTTAAGAGAGAAAAATATGTGTATGTGGCTCTATATATTTTATTTGGTGGCCTGACAGTGCAATTAAGAATTTGGTTATTTTATCATTTTACCTTTAAAAAATATCTGGATTTGTCTGCTTCTTTACTGAATACAAATATCAGAGAAACCCTGTGTCTTAAATGGTGTGGAACACACTTTGCTCTGCTGCTAATTATATCTTAAATGGCTTGCCCCATCTCCAGCCAAGTTGAAATTTAGCTTGCCATTGACTGATTCATCGTCATAATGGGCAGCCCATTTCAAGCACTTTTGAAAGAACAGTGCCTTCTTATTTCAAGAAAGTTTGTAAAGACAGGAAAGGTATCAGCAGCTTGTAACGTGCTTCCAATAGTCATAATTCTAATTTCTATAGTGTTTTAAGGTTTCCAAAACACTTGCCTCACAACACCTTTATGTGGTAGGTGATGTAAGTAGTATTATCCCCATTTTACAGATGAGGAAATTGTGGCTCTTGGAGGTGTATAGATTGACAGGTTGCATGACTAATAGGAGGTGGAATCTCAAACCTGGGTCTTCTGACTCCCAGTCCAGGGCTGTTCCTCTCTTCCTTGTTTGTGGGGAAGTAGAGTTTATGCTACAATTGAGTTTCTTTTAATAGGAGAAGCAATGTGATGTAATTAAAAGAGAAATCAGAAGACCTGGAACTCCACTCCCAATTCTGGCCATGTGAGCTTGGTCTGATCAGTTTATTTATGCCTTTGAAAAGTGATTATTATAGTACTTATACTCTGTCTCACAGGGTTGTTGTGAAGAAATACTTTGTTAAACCGGAAGGCATGATATAAATGTGAGCTGTTATTAAAGAATCCTTCATTCAGCAAACGTTTATATGCCTTCACTGTGTTAGGTGCAGGAAAGATAGAATTTATGTAAGACCCAGTCTCTTCCATGATGAAAGTTAAAGTCTAGTAGGAGTGTAAAACAAACGCCCAGATAACTTTCATAAATATTCCTTGATAAGGGTGTTCAGAGGTTACCAAAGTGTGGAATGTGAGGCTGGATTTTAAATGCTGGATCCTTTGTGCATCCAAACTTTATTTGTTAGAGTAGGAGGTCTGAGATTTTTTTTGGTGTCCTGGCCTTGTTAACAGTCTGATGAAGCCTGTGGACCTAGACTCCTCACACTCCTGTTTTTAAATGCATCAAATACAAAACATAGGATTACAAAGGAAACTAATTTTATTGGAAATACAATTATCAAAATATTTTTAAAAACCAAGTTCATCCAAGGGTGGAAAAGCTGTGGCCCTCGAGGTCCTCAAGGGAGGCCCTTTGACTAAATCCAAACTTTGCAGAACAGATCCCCTTAATAAAAGGATTTGTTGTGTAAAACTTGGACTCAGTCAAAAGGCTGAACCCAGGGACCTAGAAGGCTATGTGTGGCCTGAGGCTGCAGGGTCCCCACCTTTGTAGTAATAGATACTCTCCCTCCAACCAGCTACCCCTGTGTTGGAGGGAAGAGATGAACCAGCAATCCAATAGTTCAGAAAACTTATCTTAAAATCTTTACTGTTTGTTGGTGCACATTTGTAAAAGGGGAAGGAAAAAAGATTTTATGCGTCACTGTAATATCAGTCTGTGCCAGCTGATCCATGGGAGAGATACATTTTGGCTAGCTTTCTGGTTCTGCTAGCTAATCAGACACAAGAGGAAACAAGGAGAGCACAGCTGGGCAAGCCCAGGTAAAGCTTGGATTCACACCAGCTGCTCAGTCTGGCCAGAGCTAGACCCAGAGGACTGTTAAGAGGTCTTTTGGTAGGTGTGTTCATATTCATGGGGGCTGGGTTGAAATAACAACCTCCATTTAACTGTGAGTTTTAATTTTTCATTCAGTTTTTGCTTTTTCCATTAACAAGTAGAATGAATACAGACTTTTAAAATGAACGTTGAATTAAACTATGACATTTAGAGTTGTAGACTCTTAACGAGTTGGGAATAACCTCTGGGGTGTTCTAGTCCAGCCTCAGCTTGAAGCATGAATCTTCTCTACAACATAGCTGACATTTTACATAGCTTTTAAATATTTACAGAAAGCTTTATCTTATTTGCTCCTCATAACAGTGTCATTTGATCCTCAGAACAACCCTGTTAGGGTAGGTACACGAATTTTAATGTGGTTTTATAGATAAGAAAACCGAAGCCCAAGAGATTGTGACTTGCCAATGGGTCACACAGCTAGTAATTTTGGGAAGCAAGATTAGACTTTAGATCTCTGCTTACTCCACGTTCAGCTCTTTGCATCATTCTATATTTCCTTTCCTTGACATTATGATTATTGACCCTCTACTTAGAGATGACCAGTGATTGGGAAATTAATAAAATAAGCAGCTTGTTTTATGAATTTCCTTCTCAGGTGCCTTCTTATCTTCATTTTTGTCACTCTTGCTCACTCTTTCTGGTTCTTACCTTTGAAACCAGAGTAAAAAGTTACTTTCTTCTCTCTGATTATCCCATAGGTGTTTGAAGACAGAGTTCATATTCTTGGGTCTGGAAGTTCTCTCATGTCCCCCCACTCCCCTTCCCTATTTTCTCCAGCAGGCTAAATATCACCAATTCCTTTAACTGATCACCTTCTGGCATTATTCTCAACACCCTCTATAGGTCATCTTTTTCTGAATGAAGCACCTTGTCCATATCTCTTCCAAAATGAGCCTAGAACTGAACATACTACACTGCCTTGGTCCCTGGTACCCATTTGGAGTTTTTGTGACCATCTTAATTATGGTTGGTTTTAGAATCACATTTTGTTTTGTTAAAATCTTTGAAGACAGACAACGTTGTTATAACCCTCAGATTAAGTTTTACATTAATGCATAGATTTTTCCTTCAAGAAGGTTTAGGAAGACCCCCTGACAACACAGTATGTGATACTTTTTTTTTTTTAAGAAGAGAAATACTTTTCTGATAGTGACTATTTTGTTCTGAGGCATTGCACATCTATTGGGCCTCATATATCATTTCAGAGCATGGCGAGTACTTTAATTCAGTGGTACCCTGGTCTGTTAAAGAGCCTTATTATGGGACTTCAGATTTAATATAAGTCAAGTTGTTTTCCTGAAACATAATATGGTAAATAATCATTTGTGTCTCACTTTAGGTGTCATATTCTTGATGTCAGCTTTTCTTGGTCTGCTCTAGTTGTTACCATTTCTCTCCCCCAAATTTGATTTGTATTTTTATATATTATCTTCCTTCAGTAGAAGATAAGTTCCTTGAGGGTGAGGACTTTTCATTTTTTTTTCTTTTTTGGGTATCACCAGCGCGTAGCACAGTGCCTGACACATAATAAGTAGGTACTTAATAAATGCTTTTTTGTGAGAGAATTGAAGAGCCTTGGACTGGGAATCAGATATTACTTTTAATTCTGATTCTTCCACTAAATTTTTGTGTGACTCTGGCAAGAACTTGTGGGTCAAGGAGAAAATACTGCAAGCATGCAGAAAGAAAGAATTCAAAATTGACCATGGAAGCACAGTCAGGATCATACAAGATTTAGCAGCTACCACTATTAGGAAGTAGAGGACTTAGAATATAGTCTATTTTTAAAATGTTGTAATTTTTTTTTAGTCTTTTGCCTTTATTTCTTGATTTCTCTTAGAGTCATATGGCTAGTTCTAGTCTTTAAGGAGTTATCTTTAGAAATGTTTTGTACCCTTTTACAAAGGTATTATTACTTTTGCTTTTCATAACTTTCTTGCGTAACATTTCTTTTTCAATTTTTTTCCTTTACTGCTCTTATTTGGTTTAAATTTTTTTTTTGCTCCCCCTTTGTCTTGACTGCTTTAACTCTTCTAAGTATTCTTATGCTTGTGTCTAATCTACATTTTTCTTTGAGGCATTGTTTGTAGTTGTTTTCAAGAATTACCTTATTCTGTGTTTGTGTCTTGAGCTTCTGTGTCACCCTAGTAGCTCTTTATGGTTGGGTTATTTTTTTATTTGTTCTGTTTTCCAGCCTCCTTCTTGTCTTTAGACTTTATGTTAGTGTTGAGTTTTGCTCAATTCTAGGGGATAATACCTAGTTTGAGCATCTGTCTTTTTGTGACCTCCTGCTGTTTCCATAGTTCAGTCTGGACTGAAAGTCCCTCCCCAAAATGGTAACTTCAGGAGGAACTCAGCAGTGGGAGAAGGCAGCTGAGGCATGGATGATGAAGTCTGGAGAGTCAGTAGATAGAGCCAGGAGAAGAATGAAATACAGATGTATTAAGTATCTGAGGCAGGATTTGAACTCTGGTTTTCCTGATTCCAAGTTCAGCACTCTGCACTGTACCACCTGGCTGCCATACTAGAGTTATGAAAAGTATTTCCATAAGCAATTCTAATGCTTTCTGGTATGTGTCCAGATAATAAGCTTCATGAAGTAGAAAATCACACTCTAATAGACAAAATTATGCATTATTGCACATTTTATATACATATTACTTAATAGACATGAACTGGACCTCTATGACATGAAAATATAGATTCTGGCCTTGCATTCATGAACCTGGTAGGGGATTTAACACATACAAAATTGTTCATGATTAGTATAGTATGGAGAAGTGCAGGCAAAATGCTAAGTGATGTTTCAGGGAGAAAATCCCATTACCTGGACGGGGCTGGGAAGACCCTATGGAGGAGGTGACATTTGAATGGGTATTTTCAAAGGATTTCGGCAAGAGGCCCTTGTTAGGAAGAGTGAGTGCCTTCTGGCCTGGGGGGGGCAGGGCGAGTTAAAGGAAAGGTGGAGAACAGCTCTCTGGAAGGGTGGCTGAGTGAGAAGAGAGGGTCAGAATGTGGGAGGGCATTGAAGGCCAGGCAGAAGTGCTTGGATTTCATTTTGAGCTTGAGGGAATCGTGGATAAATGGAGGATAAAGTCGATAGATCATGAAAGATGTACTGGGACCCTTCATACATGGTATTTTATGGGTGTAAAATTCTTGAGTTACGTTTTCTCTTCTGAGCCTCATGATTAGCTTATAAGAGATAGGTTTTAGTCCTTTTCCCTTTCTGACACGAGCTGTTACTCCAGCAGCTAGGTAGCACAGTGGATAGGGTGCTGGTTTTGGAGTCAGGATAACCTGCGTTCGAATCTGGCCTCCAACACTTCCTAGCTGCGTGACCCTGGGCAAGTCACTTCACCTCTGTCTGCCTGAGTTTCCTCAACTATAAAATGAGCATAATAATAGCACCTCTCTCCTAGGGTTGTTGTGAAGATCAAATGAGATTAACAACCCCTGGCACATAGTGAGCTCTATGTTATCATTGGCTATTATTACCATGGAATATGCTAGAAACCAGTTTATTTTTGACTTTTTTTCCCACAAATGTTTTCAGTAAATTATTTCAGAAAAGGAGACCCCCCCACCTCACCTATGATATGCTTTTTTCCCCAGCCCCACTGTGAGACAGTTTTTATTTTATTTTATATTTTTAGGAGCTAATTTTTTCTATTGTTTTCTAACATTCTTATTTTCTATTTAATATTTTATTTTTCCCCAATAACATGTAAAAACAATTTTTAACATTTATTTTTTAAAATTTTGAGTTCCAAAATCTCTTCCTTTTTCCTTCCTTCCCCCCCATGCCCATTGAGAAGGCAAGCAATTTGATATAGGTTATATGTGTGCAGTCATGCAAAACATATTTCCGTATTAGTCATATGGTGAAAGAAAATACAGACCAAAAAAACCCAAGAAAAATGAAGTAAAAAAAAATGCTTCAATCTGTACTCCGATTCCATCAGTTCTTTCTTTGGAGATGGATAGCATTTTTCATTGTAAGAAAGAATTGTCTTGGTTCATTGTATTGCTGAGTCTTTCCCAGTTGATCATTGTTACAGTACTGTTGTCACTGTGTACAATATTCTCCTGGTTCTACTCATTTCAGTTTTCATCAGCTCATGCTAGTCTTTCCAGGTTTTTCTGAGAGCAACCTCCTCATGATTTCTTATAGCACAATAGTATTCCATCACAACCATATACCCCAACTTCTTCAGACATTCTCCAAAGGATGGACATTCCTTCAATCTCCAGTTCTTTGCCACCACAAAAAGAGCTACTCTAAATAATTTTGTGTATATAGCACCTTTTCCTTTTCCTTTGATCTCTTTGGGATGCAAATCTTATACTGGTATTACTGGGTCAAAGGGTATGTACAGTTTTATGGCCCTTTGGGAATGGAGAAACTAATTTTTGAAGATGCATTTATGCTATCTTTGCCTTGGACAAGTGCCTTGCCCGTGCAACTGTAACTGCCTGTCGTGCAGGAGGCAGTTTGGGCTTTTTGAGCATCTAAATTTTCTGTATAAAGCAATGAGTGTTCTCACCTCCTTGTTGCCCTCTTGTTTTTCTCTGCCCTTTGCTGGCCCAGGAGCACTGTTATCTGATCCCTGTTGGCCTTTCCTCTGATGGTAGGGGAGTAATTTCCTTTTGAAATGTCATTTCATTTTGGAGGATAGGGATCAGTATAGATTAGTATCCCATCCTTCTGCTGAGGTCTGATATTACTCTGGGGTGGATTCCGACACCACAGTTTTTATACAAATAGAGTTGTTCTTTCTTTCCAGGTTTGCTCAGTGGCTTCCCTTTTTGGCTTTTGGAGGAAAAATGTCTGGCTATAAGAGGAATTTCTCTAATTATCATATGCCTCTGTCTTCCTGTCTTGTCCATGAAGCTCCAGCTGCTTACCAACCATGCTTTTGAATTTCTTCTCTGGTTTGTAGGAATTTGGAAATGATGAGATTGCTACAACCTAAAGTAGTTTACCCATTGCCATATTAAGAGCAAAGATACTTTCTGGTGAGAAGTTGTTGTGTTTGTTTTTTCTTACCAGTTCTGCTTGGAAAAGTAGGTTCTAAGAAATTTCAATAGTCAACAAGTCAGCCAACAAGTATTTATCAATTTTTTAAAATTACGTTTTATTTTTGTTCAATCAGCAGTAATCCACCTTTGTTCCCTCTTACCACAGCCTTCCATTCCTCAAATGAAAATGAGATAAAAACAGAAACCCTATTGCTATATATAGTACATATATTGCCATGTATGTAGTACGTCAAGGCATTTAGGTGGTGGAGTGCCTGGAGTCAGGAAGGTTCATCTTCCTGAATTCACATATGGCCTCAGATACTAGCTGTGTGACTCTGGGCAAATAACTTAACCCCGTTTGCCTCAGTTTCCTTATCTGTCAAACTGGAGAAGGAAGCGGCAAACCACTCAAGGAAACTCCAGATGGGGTCATGAAGAATCGGGCATGACATGACTGAAACAACTTGACGACAGTCAAGCAAAACCAATTTCCGTATTAGTTGTGTCCAATAAAAAGATCTCATTTGGCCCTCTGCTTCTCTATCAGGAGGTGTGGGTATCCTGTTTCGTTATTAATCCTTTGAAGTGGAGGCTGATCATTATGCTGTGTGTTTTTACCATATGGCTGTCATTGCTTACTTCACTCTGTTTCAGTTCACATAAATCTTTCCAAGTTTCTCTGAAACTATCCCCTTTCATCATTTCTTAGAGCACAGTAATATTCCATCACATATACCATAGCTTTCAAAAAACATTTATTAAGGGCTTACTGTGTGCCAGTTATTCTGCTAAGTTCTAGGGATACAAAGAAAGGCAAAAACTCAATTCCTTCTTTCTAGTTCACATTCTAATGGCAGAGACAATATACAATAATTATATACATACAAGATAGATACAGTGTAAATGGAAGGTAATACTGGAGGGCAATTGCTATGTGAGATGGAACTGACAAAGGTCATAGCAGAAGGTGGGATTTAAACTGAGCCCTGAAGGAAGCCAGGGAAACTAGTGGCTGAAGATAAAGAAGTGAGTAAAGTGTAAGAAGACTGAAAAGGTAAGGTAGGAAGGGTCCAGGTTGTGATGGGCTTTAAATGCCAACTAGAGGATTTTTTTATTTAAAAAGTTTTTTTATTGCTGTCTTTTGTTTTCACATGGCCCCAGATTTCCCCTGTATACCTTTCTCTCTAGTTTTCCAGAGAGTTGTCTCTTATAACAAAGACTTATTTTAGAAATAAAAAAAGCAAGAGAAAAAAAATTCAGCAAAATCAACCTATACATCTAAAACATAGATTCCACACCTGTATACTCTCCCCCACATTCCTGTAAAGAGTTGAGGAGAAATGTTTTTTCATATCTCCTTTGGGGCCAAATTTGTTCTTTGTAACTTTTCAATTTTCATTTTTAATTATTTTGTGGTAGGTTTTTTCCCTCCTTTTACCTTGTTGTGGATGCTGAATATCGTATCCTTGGCTGTGCTTCATTCTATATCAGTTCATGTAGTTGCCATGAGTCTCTATATTCATTATGCTCATGATCTCTTACAACACAATATTCCATTACATTCATGTATCACAATTCATTTAGCCATTCCACAGTTTATGGGCATCTACTTTGTTTCTAGTTCTTTGCTATCACAAAAAGTGCTGCTGGGAATATTTTGGTGTGTCTTGATGGAACCTTTCTTTTTTGTCATTGACTTCCTTGGAGTATATGCCAAGCAGAAGATTCTCTGGATCAAAGGGTATGGACATTTCAATCACATTTTTTGCATAATTTCAAATTTCTTTTTACAATGTACTAGTTGTACCATTTCTCAATTCCACCAACAATGCACTAGTGTTCTTGACTTTTTATAGTCCTTCTGACATTGACTATTTCCATCTTTGCCACTTTGCTGGGTATGAATTGAAAGCCTAGGGTTGTTTTGATTTGCATTTCTCTTATTAGATATTTGGACATTCTTTCATATGATTGTTAATAGTTTGCAGTTCTTCCTTTGAGAACTCAGAGGATTTTATATTTGATCCTGCAAGTAATAAGGAGCCACTTTAATTTATTCAGTAGAGGGGTGGTGTGGTCAGACTAGTCCTTTAGGAAAATATTCTTGTTTTGATGAAATAATTGAATAAAATGTGGTAGCCTTTGTGTTGTAAAGAGCGTTGGATCTAAATCAGAAGGATAATGGTTTGAAGTCATGGCCCTGTTAGCCTTGTAACCTTGTATAATTTGCTTTATCTCTCTGAATCTGTATTCTTAATTTCCAAGTGGGAATAATAATCTCTGCTTCACTTCCTTGAGGGGAGTTTGTGAAGATCTAATGAAA
Source organism: Trichosurus vulpecula (assembly GCF_011100635.1). Lineage (NCBI taxonomy): Eukaryota > Metazoa > Chordata > Mammalia > Diprotodontia > Phalangeridae > Trichosurus > Trichosurus vulpecula. The sequence continues at coordinate 55,902,678 of NC_050573.1, read as the reverse complement.
TAATGAATGCAAGATGCTTTGTAAACTAGCCTCTTTTGACTATAGTGTCTACATTAAGTGGATCAAGAACAGCCATGCTCTTGACATTTATTAGCTACGTGACACTAAGAAGTAATTTTTCTTTTGCAGGCCTTAGTTTATGTGTCTGTAAAATGGGATTACTAAGGAAAGATTTGTAAAATTATTATTGATTGAAACATAATACAGACAAGTTACAGTATTTTCGGAAAAGTTGCTGTATCAAAGCTGTTAAGTTAGAAGGCATTTGTTCATTTACAGAAGAATTTGGTAGAGGGTTTCTTTAAGGATCTCCCAAAATGCATTTTAAAATGTGATTCAATTTACACAAATTCCATTTGTATAAAATCACTTATTTTAAGCTAGAAGTAACCTCAAGGTCACCTCTTGAAAAAAACTGAGGTTCAGAGTTTATAACTTGCCCAAGGTGATATAAGTAGCTGAAGTGGCCTCTGACTTGAGTATTTATTTTCCTCTCTTGGTCAGCCTCTTCGAAAGAGTGCATCTATCATGTCAAATGAGGTATATCTGTCCAGGAGGACCCCAGGGGAGGTCCCTGGGAGCACAAAGTAGGCATAGCCTAGCTTAGCATAAACAAACATAGAAGTAGTTCTTCTGCATAGTTCTTCTAATGTTGGACCTAGGAGAGCCAATTCACTCAGTTCAATTCAACAAACATTTATTAAGCTCCTGGTATGTGCCAGGCACAGGGCTAGGCTCTGGGGATACCAATAGGAAAAAGAAAGACAGTCATTGCCCTCAAGAAGCTTACAATCTAATGGGAGGAAGTCCACATGCAAAAGGAAGCTGATAAGCTGCTGTGGGGCTGAGGGAAATCAGGGAGTACCCAGAGCTGGGGCCATCATATTTCTGGGATAGGAAACCAAGCCAAGCTGCTGATGGAAAATGGAGTTACTTACCAAGTTGTGAGCCCTCTACAAAGGAAGGCGTTGGAAAGAGTGTATTGCTGGGCTCTCTAGGCAGTGGGGAGAGGGTACTGAGAGATCTGAGAAGGTGCTGAGTCAGTCTGCATGATGATAAGGTTTCAGGTGATCAGCTCCTCCTGGGAGAAGAGAAGAATAATCTAAATTTAAATCATAATCTAAATGAAAATTTTTGTGTTTTAAATCCATTTAAAAATCCATAAAGGATGATGAAAAGAAAGTTTAGATGAAAAGACAATTTTGACTTAGATAACTTGAAAGGCTTGATTTTACTTCTCATAAATAAAAGAGAGCAGAGGCCACAGCCAGAACTCATAATTTAAATTTTGACTGTTTTTTGGTTTTTGTGGGGAACCTTTTTTGATTTTGGAATTTGAGATGTTTCTGCTGTCGATTTTAAATAATTGGATGCTTAATCTGAAAAAAATGTGAAGTTTTAAATCAGAAAGAAGGCATGGTGACATGCTGGCCAGGTTGTACTTTCTGACAATTGACTCCCTGGCTGCTGCATGTGTTTTTCCAAGCACACTATAACCTAATTATAATACTGTCTTCAGGGTTTGTGCTTTGGGGTCACTTCATGATGCACAGAATCTTTTTAGGACTAAATGAGCTAAAACAGTAGAGGGTAGTGGAAAAGGTAGTGGGCCAGGGGTTGGAAGTACTGGATTTGGGTTCTGGCTTAATCTGAGCTATATGTTCAAAATAGGTCAGATAACCTAACCTCTCCAACTTAAGAGTTTTCTTATCTGAAAAATGGAGATGATAATACCTTCCCTACCTACCTCACAGAGATGCTATGTGGATCAAATGAGGCAAAATATGTGAATGTACTTTATAAATGATAATTATTGAGATTACTCTTTGTTTTCACATTTTTGGGAGGAAAATGGACAAATTAGAAAGATTCTGGGGGAAAGTGATTAGGAGAGGGAACTTGAAACCATGTCATGTGAAGATCAGTTGAAGGAACTGGGAAGGTTAGCCTGGAAAAGAAGTCTTAAGGGAATATGATGTTTCAAATATTTAAAAGGCTGCTTTCTGAGAAAGGAATTAATCATGTCCTCCATTCCTCTAGAGAGCAGAATTTAGAAGCAATGGGTGAGTGTTACAGAGAGATAGGTTACTTCTCAGTAAAAGGAAAAAACATTTTAACAGTTTTAGATTCCCCAAAGTAAAGGGAACTGAGGGAAGGTGCCTTAGGAAATAATCCTCCATCATTCTAGTTCTGAGATTCTGTAATTCTCTGTCTCTATTAATAATCCATATTATTAAACTAACTTTAGAGCTCATTTTATTAGAAGTTATGCTTTTGGAGCAAATGGCGTGAAGATCCACGGTATTTATATACCACGTATGAAGAAGTCAGAATGGTCGCTGTGATCCAAGAACTCAGTTTGGTTCCATAGTAATCCTACATGGCCTTAATTTAGGGCTATCTTTCCACTTGCATACAGAAGAAGTGAAATCAGTTCCAGATAAAATTAGTTGGTCATATTTAAGAGTAGTTTTAGGGAAGTAAAACTTCCTGCATGCCATCTTGAGCTTCATATCACTCCCACCCTCACCAAGGATTTATTTAGTAGTGCATCTTTTGCACCCCAAATTCAGTATGTCTAAAACTGAACTCAGCCTCCCTTGTTCCCCAAACCTGTTTCCTTCGCTCCCATTTTTGTTAATGGTATCCCCTCCACCTCTTGTCGCCCCCCTCTGAGTCATCTTTACTTCCATATCCATCACATCCAGTGAGTCAGCAAGACCCGTCTATTCAGCTTTTGCAAACTCCCTTGCATTCATTCCCTTCTTTTAGTCCTCCTTGTGCGCTCTCTCCTAATATCTTCCCTTGGCTTCCATCTCTCTATTCCAATCTATCCTATAAACTCTTACTTTTTTCCTTGAGTAATCTTCTTATTCTATTTGTTTCTTTGTTGACTCTTTCCTGCTCAAAGAACAACTTCTGTTGTCTATACAGTAAAGATCAAGTTACTTAGCCCAGAACGCTCTGACTCTTAGCTTAACCTTTCTAGGCGTATTTCTCACTACTATTCCCCTTCATATGATCTAAGCTTCCATTCAGGTGGCCTATTCACTCTTTTCTAAACATTCTCTGTGCTTCCTCACCCCTCTGTCCTTGCTCAGTCTTTTCCCTCTGCCTGGAATGTCTTCCCTTCTCTTCCACATGTCTACCTAAATCCTACATACCATTTGACCTCATCTTTTTCTCCAAATCCTCCTTCCTTCCACACTATTGAGGCTACAGATATGCTCCTAGTCATCCAGACTTGCAGTCTAGCTGTCATCCTCGACTCCTTACTCTTTCATACCCTCCTCCCCCACATCCAATTAGTTGCCAAGTCCTATTGTGTTACCTTTGTGACATCTCATTATACACCCCCTTGTCCTCCTCTGACATTGCTTCTACCCTGATGCGGGCCTTCATCACCTTGTGCTTGGCCTATTGCAATAGCCTGCTGGTGGGACTGCCTGCCACAAATTTCAGTCCATTCCAGTCCATCTCTGCAGTCAAATTAATCTTCTTAAAGTGCAGATTTGAACATGTTAACCTCTTCCCTCTTTTAATAAACTTCAGTGTCTCCCTGTTACCTCCAGGATCAAATACAAAATGTTCTTTTTTCCATTCCAAGTACTTCATAACCTAGTCGTTTCCTGCTTATCCAGTCTTCTTACACCTTACATCCTGGTCTTCTGGCTGTTCCTGCAAAAGACACTCCATCTCTTGGCTCTGGGCATCTTCTCTGGCTCTCCTCCATGTATGATAGGCTCTCCTTCCCATATTCTGTCTCCCAGCTTCCTTCAAGTCCCAGCAAAAATCCCACCTTCTTCTTGAAGTCTTTTCTTATCCCCCTCAATACTAGTGCCTTCCTTCTGTTGATTATCTCCAGTTTATTCTGTCTATAGTTTCTTTGTTTTATGTTTACATGTTGTCTCTTCCATTAGATGGTGAGCTCCTTGAGAATTGGAACTGTCTTCAGCCTTTCTTTGTATCCACATGCTTATCACAGTGATTGGCATATAGTAGGAGCTTAGTAAACTCTTCTTGACTATCTGAAGTCACTTCTTCGTGGGCCTTAGGTTCTTCTTCTGTAAAATTCTAACATTTATCAAGTTACTATTAAGGGCAAGGTACTAATGATTCAAAAACTAACAAAATAGTTTGACCTCAAGGAGATAACATTCTACTGGGGGATTCAACAAAATATATATTTATATAGGGTTTTAAGGTTTGCAGAGACCTTGATTTGTAATCTGAGTTTATTCTACACATGGCCCTGTGAGGTAAGTACCACTGGTGGTAGTATCCTTATTTTGCAGATGTCAAGTGATTTGCTCAGAGAGACTCAGCCAGTGAGCTGAAATGGGATTCAAACTTGGGTTTTCTTGACTCCAAGTTCACCTTACCATGCTTCCTTAACATAGGGACTGACAACCATATTCAAGATACTTTGAGCAGAAAGAGAGTACTGAGAACCAAGGGATCAAGAAAGGACCGGGACGGTAGCAGGTGGTAGTGGAGCTGATCTTTGAAGGAAGGTAAGGATTTTGGAATGTAGAGGTGTAGGTGTAGAGTTCATTCCAGGCACAGGAAATAACTGGGTGAAAGAAGGGATGTAGAGATGTGTGGTTATTTTAGGAAATGTTTCAGTTTGGTTGGAATGTAGAGTTAATGAAGTGGGTGGGTAATGTGAGACAAGTCTAAAAGGTAGGCTGGAGAAGTTTCTGGAGGTCTTTAAATATTGAAGCAGCAGTGTGAAAAAGAGCTGGGGGTTTCAGTGGACTTGCACCCTCAGTATGAGTCTGTAATTTGAAGTATGACAGCCAAAAAGCCCCTGATATAATTTTGAGCTTCATCGAAAGGTATAGATTCCTGGAATAAGGAGGCGATAGTACCACAGTACTCTGTTCTCATCAGGCCTCATATGGAGTACAGAGTTCACTTCTAAGCACCATGATTTAAGATAGCTGGAGAGTTTCTAGAGGAGGGTGACCAAAGATGAATCTTGAGTCCATATTATAGGATGATCATTTGAAGGAACTGGGAATGTTTAGCTTTGGAGAAGAGAAGATTTGGGGGGGACATAATAACTATTTTCAAGTATTTGAACAGCTATCATGTGGAAGAACGATTAAACCTGTTCTCCTTGGCCCCAGAGAGTAGAATCAGGAACAAGGGGTGGAAGTTACAAAGAGGCCTAGTTAAGCTTGATGTGGGGGTCACAAGATGTTAATGCCTAACAACCAGAGCTGTCCACAAATGGAATGGGCTGCTTGGGGAGGTGGTGGGTTGTAGGTCTTCAAGGAGAGGCTGGATAACCACTTGTTGAGTCGTTTATAGTGGGGATTCATTTTGCGTTTAGAATTGGCCTATGTGTCCATTCAGGTCCCTTCCAGTTTCCAAATTCTCTAATGCTGTGAAATGCTGTGCTAAGAAGTTTGTATTTTATTTTACTGGAAAGTGGAAACCACTGAAGAAATCCTGTGTTTTCCACTATTACCTGTGAGTTCCTTGAGGAATAGAACATCAAGTTCTCAATAGTCCTTTGCCCATTGCCTTTAATAAATGTATGTTGATTTAAAAAGTCGAACATAAGCTGTAAGCTAAGCTAAAGATGCCAGAATTTAGTGCTAGCAGGGTCTCATAGAGATCCTCATGTAGAGACAGCTAGGCATATAGTTAATAGAATGATGGGGTTGGTGTACAGAAGATCTGAGTTCAGATCCTGCTTTGAGATACTAGCTTTGTGATCCTGGCTGGGTAAGTCAGTTAACCTCTCTCAGCCTCAGTTTGCTCATCTGTAAAATGAGCGGGTTGGATTTGATGACATCTCAGGTCCCTGAGCTCTGTAGCTATGGTCCTATGATTTAGCTCAACCCCTGCATTTTATTTTTAATCTTTACCTTCCAGCTCTGTATTTATGATCCGATGCTCTAGCTCAACCTCATCTTATTTGAAAAATTTTATTGATATCTGTTTTTATATCACCTTAATTTCCAAAAGTATTACTCTTCCCTCCCCAGCCAGATTAAACAAAAGATTAAAAAAGAGAATGGAAAAAACGTAGTTTAGACAATCTAAGCAACACATCAACTGAACCTCACATTAAATGCAATATTCCCATATATGGTCTCCTACCTCTGCAAATGAACAGATGAAAAACCATTTATTGGGTGCTTACACTGTCCTACAGGAGACAGCCCCAACTCTTAAGGAGTTCAACATTCTATTGAGAAAACATAAGAGGTTTCATTTGTAAATTTAGATGGAAGGTCTCAGGATGTCTCTAAAAGGCCAAGCTTGGTCAGTCATTCAGTACCACTCTTCTCTATTTTATAGACAAGGAAACATGAACCCAGGGGAGATTATGCAGATGGTAGAACAAGGACCTGAACCCAGGATTTCTTTGCTCTAAATCCATCTGCTAATTACATTAACATTAACAAAATTAAGGATCACAGTTCAACAGGCAGAGAAAAATATGAAAGTTTTTAAAATGAACAAAGACTTGACTATACATTGATGGCAGAATTCTTTGTTATGAAAGAAGCCATGCTCAAAGTGGCATATCTTTCAGTTTGACTGACCTTTTATTCCATTACCTTCTTCCTGCTTTTGGAATTTAAAATATTTCTTTGTATTTTTGAGAGAGTCAATGCAGTCTGGCAGCTAAATGACAGACAGCACGAAGAATCCCAGTGCTGTGCTGTACAGAAAAGAGCATTTAGTGGTGAATACTCTGGTTTTGAAAGTGGGGTTTGCCTTTTAAGATCTTAAAGAAGCACTGAGATGGAAGGAAATGTGTAGCGTAAAATTATTGAGGACATTTACTGGTTCTTGAAGAGGTAGGTGGTGCGAAGGCTTGGGATACGCTTGTGCCTGGCTTTGAGCCCCTCCTTCACCATCTGCTTAGTTGTTGGAGGACATTTGCCAGCAGTGGCTCTGCATGGTCTTGACTCTACCACCATCATCGTCCTCATCACGCTCTCTCCTCTGCTCCCCATGAGCTCACCACTAGGACATATATTATCATGGAAGTTGCTTCAGCTTTGGTACTCACTCCATCAATACATTCACTTACTTCTGCCCCTCTGATTGGAGGATGGAAAAAAAAAAAACTCCTCTCATAGCTTCCCTTTATAGAGGGCTCAAAATGTCAGTTTTCATTTGCTACCAGTTGCTCTTCTTGGTTTTGACTCCTCTGCCTTCATCATCATCATCATCGTCATCATCATCATGATGCCCCTGGGCCAGGTACCTTGTGATGCCTGTCTCTCTTCAACTTCCTTTTGTGTCCTGTCTTCCTCCATTAAAGGGTAAGCTCCTTGAGGGCAGGGCCTGCCTTTCTTTCTTATTTGTATCCCCAGTGTTTAGCACAGTGCCTGACATGTAGTAGGAGCTTAATAAATATTTGTCATATTATATTATCTATTGCATGTTTTGAGTTGTTTGAGCCACAATTTCTTCATCTATAAAATGGAAATAATCTTAATTACTTCAGAGATTTTGTGAAGAAAGTGCTTTGTAAGCTGTAGTGCTAGAGAAATGTGAGCTGCTAATGTCTAAACTTTAAACTCTATTTTTGGAGTTAATAATACTGTGACAACAGTGATTAGGTACTAACTGGACATTTTTAATACTAAAAACAGTTTAGGAATGAAGATGCTTATGTTTAGTGGAGTATTTTGAGGTAGTTAACATTTACCTGCTTTGGTTAGAGGTTAGTTTTATGTTGGAAGGGATCTGAGAGGTTAAGTTGAAACCTTTCATTTTATAGATAGGGAAACTGAGGCTTACATAGGGAAGGTACTTAGCCTGTTAGGGGCAGAGCTGGGACCACAGTATTGGCCTTCTGACTCTTAGTCCAGTGTTCTTTCCATCATACACAGTTTCTCTAAGTGGGAGCTATGATTCTGGGAAGAGTGGGATTTTAACAACCCTTGATTATATCTCATTATAACCTTTTCTTTGTTCCATTTTCCCATTTCTCTTTCCACCCTCAGCATCAAGCTTTATTTTCCTTAGAGCAGTGGGTTCTAGTTTGGGGGTGTTGAGTGGCATAAGTCAGAGGTTCTTAACTTTTTTTGTTATGGGCCTTTTTGTCAGTCCGATGAGGTCTGTGGACCCCTTCTTAGAATAATATTTTTAGATGCATAAAATAGAATACGTAGAGTTACAAAAGAAACCAGTCATACCGAAATACAGCAGAAGTAGTCTAGTGCGGAGTCCAAATGGGAGGAGGGATTCCCTTCTGGTGAGGTCCATAAGGTGCTCCTGTTTGTGAATGATATTATGCTGGTTTCATCAAGCCTCAGAACATTGTAGAACCTCTAACATGTGGTCTGTACTTAGGAGTATGGCCTAAGCATTCACGAAAAAAAACAAATGGATGAAAATGCCTGTTGTGCCTATGTGATAAATAGTTGTACAACTCATAGAGTTGGCCTGTTAGTACAGGTGTCCAAGAGGATAGATATTGTGGATAGATGACAACTTGTACCCAGAATCAGACATGAGGAGATGAACTGGTTGGATCGTTTTTAGGAAATGGCAATTTTTTTTTTTAAATGACCCAAGCTTCTTGAAATGAAGGCTCTTTTTTGGGGGGGAGGGGTGCTCCATGAGTCATAGAATAGTACCACTGTGTCTGAAGAGGTTACAGGTCACCCAAAGGACAGTGAAGAAATGTGTGGTAGCCATGAAGAAACTGTAGTCTATTACTAGGGAAGTATTGCACAGGAGGAATAGCATGGAGAATGTTTATTGTCAGAGACGTATGCCTGGAAAAGGACTTACACTGATAAACAGCCAGAGAGAGTGAGGGCCTGCGTGCTCCATTGGTAAATAGGAAATATCAATGGATCTCAAGTAGGGATTCATCCTCTGGGGGTCCACAGACCCCCACAGCATTCATGGAAAGATTGCTGGGTATCTGATCTTGGATGGGGAAAAGCATTACATCTTTAATTTTCACTATTCTTTAACTTAAATTTACCATTTCCTTTTATTATAAATGGGGAAAAAACCCCCAGCTTTCTGACAAAGGAGTCCATAGGCTTCACTAGACTTCTAAGAGAGGTCTGTGACACAAAGAAGGTTTAGAACGTTTAATCATTAAGAAGTTCCCCCTGCTCCCGAAGCATGTTGGATGGTTTCTCTTGGAAGATTTATGAGAAAGCATGCATGAGGGGTCACAAGATAAGAAGATATTGATGAATTGTGATCTTCACTTGCACTGATATAATGGGAGAGCCATTTTGGAGTATCGAGCATTAGAGTAAATATTCCCATAGTGTCTTTTCATGTGGGGCCTCTCACATGAAAAAGATAAGAGATCACTTATGGAGAAAATCTGATTATTCTGAAAAGAAAAGCCCTGAGAAACTTCTGCCATAGTTTTGTGTGTTTTTAATTAGAAGGGTTCAAAGTAGATTCCTTATAGGAAGGGATGCTATTCCTAGAGGTAGGATTTGAACTCAGGCCCTCTGAATCCAGAGCCAGTGCTGAGATGGGGTATTGACTTTAGATTGATATTCAGACCTAGGTTCTAATCTCAGATTTGACACTAATTGTATAAACGCTAGGGCAAATCACTTCTTTCTAGGCATCTGTGTGTTTATTTCTAAATGGGGAGATTGGACTAGAGGTTTCTTCCTGATTGAATATTTTATTTTTTAATGTTACTTTTGGCTCTTAAAACTTTATATTCTGTGGTCCCTTCCAAGTCTTATGATCTTTGATTCTGTAATCCTAAATTTGAGTGCTGCTGACCTATGTACTTTTTAAGCATGAGGAAATCTGCCTGAAGTTTGTGATTTTAAGGACCTTCTGTCATTTAAAAATGTGTTCTCATTAACATGGAGCATAATAGTTGATTTTATGCAGTATCCAGGCAGATTTTTTTTTTAAGGATTCATTTGTAAGGCTCATTGTACCAGGCAGTAGCTGCTTTCTTTGGTGATGTTTTGGAGCTATTTGTAGAGAAGTATACCTGTGTGGAAGAGGTTGCTTATCATGGAATGCTTTCTTGTCTTTTAGTTAACATACACTTGTCCAGATATTTGACTTACTTTCTTCATTTAAACATTGCTATTGAATAGGGGTCCCTGAATTATGACAGGTCAACTCCTATATCTAGGTGACATAATAGATAGAACACTGGACCTGGAGTTAGGAAATTTAAATCCCATCTTCATCACATACCAGCTGTATGACCCTAGGCAAGTCATTTAACCTGTCTCCCTCAATTTCCTCATCTGTCAAATGGAGATAGTCATAGGACTTATCTCCCAGGGTTGATGCGAGGACAAAATGAGATAATATTTGTAAAGTGCTTTTTGAACCATAAAATGCTATGTAAATGCTGTTATTATATACTACTAATAAACTAATTCTCTGAATTTTTGGCTTGCTCTTCATCATACATAGAACTTTATTCTTAGAGTAACTGTGTTTTAGGTGTGTCTGAACTTTGTGTTTGAATTAATAATGTTGCTCATGAATTTGGAGAATGGTCTTAAAATTGGTCCAGTTTTCCAGATCAGGTCTAGAATTAAGTGGTTATGCTTAGCAGGTCTCAGGCTTGAAAGGGCTTCAGGAGGCAAGTCCTTTTATTGCCAAAGACTGTTAACAGTGTGGGTTGTTGTTTTTTTTAACTGTTTTGTCATCAGAGGCAGCATTTCTGCTGTTGTGTAGAAGTTTGGGCCTCACTTTTCAGTCTCTCATAGCCATTAAACTGCCACAGGCTGCTTGGTGTGCATTCTAGAAGCTTCTGGTTTCAGGGACCAGTTTGCAAAGTTAGAAGAGCCTGTTCTTTCTTCCACTGTTTATCACTTTATTTTTAGAAAGTGTTTGTTGGGAATGTCTGGTTGTACAAATAAAATGAGTTTAGCTCAGGGCCCTTGTTTCCCTTGTCAAAGTCTGTTTGGCAATAGAAGAGGGTGAAGGGCCTCATCTTCTTCCTCTCCCTTCCAGGTTTTGAAGGGATTGGTAGTCCGGTGGTAAAACTAAAGAAGATAGTTGAAGGAAAGTGGGGTACTTGACAAATGAAGTTGACTAAAGTCAGCTGTTGTGACCAGCCTCCGTTCGACTTTTCTGTGATCTATATAAAAATTGTACATTTAACTTTAAATAAACACAAAATCAGTTAAATATGTTTGCAATTATATTAACATAAAAATGAATTTCTTTGTATTGTATTAAGTTACTCTCTTGGCATTCCCTTATTTCTGCTTCTCCATTCATTTGTTTTTGTTGTACATGTATTTCCTTTTATGTTGTCATAGCTACTTTTGCTTTTGTATTTAAGGTTACTTTGTGTCTATACTCAGTATCTTGTATATATACCTATTTATGTAACTGTTGTCTTTCCCCTTAAAATGTAAGTGCCTTAAGGACAGGGACTATTTTTGCTTTTTCTTCGTGTCTCCAGTGCATAATAAATGTGTTTTGATTAAGATTCCTTTAATTAACCTTTTTTTGGGCATTTTATCCATTAATTTACTTAATTGTTTTTGAAATTCTTTGTTTTCTTTTGTTTTTCCTCTTCATGGAGTTTATAGTTTGCATAAATTGATCTTATTAGTAAAGTAGTTTTGTATGAGTGGTAATCTCAAATGAAGTAGGAAAGGGCTTTTTGAAAATTGAGAAGGTTCTGGACTTGGGCACATAATTGAACTGGAGGAAAAGAGCAGTTTGAGTTGCCTTTGGAAAATTGCAAAGTTCTCTTAATGACCCTAAACTTCCTCCTGTAACAAAGGCCCATCTTTTTTAATACCAATATTCTTCCAGTGATGTTACGTGACTGTGAGTCATGGAATGTTATAGTGTCTGAAGAATTAAAATGAGAGATTACCCAAAGGGCATCGGAGAGATGTGGTGTATGGTGGGCTGTGAACATACAGATAAGGAATTGTTATCCATGTTAAGGATATCATAGAAGAAATGCATCATTGAAAAAGACTATGGGTTGGTCACATGGCTGAAGTGGGGGATAACTGATGGTCAGCCTAGGTGCCCTATTGGTATTCTTACAGTGTTGGAGGACCTCAAGAAGGCCCCCAGCACATTGATGAGAACACATATCCTTGGAGTTTGAGAGGATGAGACTTTGAGAAGATGGAATTTTGTCTTCCCCAAGTGAAAGTGATCTGAACTACATCACATTTTTCATAGCACTGGTCTCTTTGCACTTCTCATTCTCCCTTGTATGATAATTGAATTAGTTTGGATGTTCACAAGGATTTAGAGGATGAGAAAAGGTAATTTTAGGATCATAAATGGAGAACTAAAAGGTCTTTTAGGGGCTAGGCTACCAAGTCCATTGGGGCCCCTCCCCCCATTTTTACAGATGAGGAAACTGAGGTGTAGAGAGGTTAAATGACTTGCCCAGGTCACATAGCTAGTATATGTCAGGTGGATTTTGAACCCAGCAATTACTGATTCCAGGTTCAGTAACCTCTCAGCTATACTGCGCTGTCTCACAGGCTCATCTGTCCACTTTTTCCACCATTTAGTGACAAATTTTGCTCTTGAAATTGGTGATTTTGTGGTTAGCCAGCAGCAGCACTGGAGAAATGAAAATGACAATCTTTGCTTAAAACTTAAGCTTCTGGAGCCAAATATATACAAAGATATTTGGATTAACAGACAACTTGGCCGTGGGTGGTAAGGCTTCTGGATGGGAGTAGCATACTAAGTGGTATCACAGAACGGGGTGGTTGCAGAAAGATAGTCATCAGAGAAAGATTGAATAGTTGCTCAGATAGATCCAGATAGACTTCAGGTAGGAGTTGGAACTCAGTAGTAGCCTACCTCAGCTTGGTTAGGTTCTGAAGAAACTGATTCCTAATTGGTGGAACATAGAGCGCTGGATCTGGAGTCAGAAAGACTCATCTTCCCCAGTTCACATCTGGCCTCAGGCACTTACTACTCTGGGAAGTCACTTAACCCAGTTTACCTCAGTTTCCTCATCTGTAAAATGAGCTGGAGAAGGAAATGACAAACTACTCCAGTATCTTTGCCCCTAAGAAAACCCCAAATGGGGACATGGAGAGGCTAGCACAACTGAAAAATGACTAAACAACAGCAAGGTTTAAGCCAACATCTTTCTAGGCTGATGCACATTATTCCTCCTCACTCTTTTACATATTTGGCCTACTTTCTGTTCTCTGTACTTGACATTCCGTCTCTGACCTTTGCACAGGTGTCTTCCAGTTCCTGAAAAGCTACATTTTTTTTAAAGCCCATGTGGCATCTTTGTTTAAAAAAAGGAATCATTAAAACTTATAAAAATGCTTTTTATGAAGGGCGCTATATTAAGCAGTGGGTTAAAAATCTAGTAGTGGTGGGTATGACCAATACACAAATAATTATGATACGTAAGAGACCAAAAGTATATGAAGGAGGTAAAGTAGAAGTGTTATATGGGGTCCAGGGGTATTGAGAAGATAATTCTCCTGTTGCAAAGATTAGGAGGGCTCCATGGAAGAGGTGGCATTTGAATTGGGTCTTGAAATATGGATAGAATTTTGACCAGTATAAATGGTGGTGAGGGATGAGGATCATAACTTACAGGTCATCTAGAGTCTCAGGCCTTCTTAAACTTTTTTCATTCTTAAACAGTTTAAGAAGCCTAGATAGACCAGCCTTCTAATTTGAATGACTTTTAATCCATTATGATATGAATAAATCATTTATGTCCTTCACTTTAGACTTAGAGGAGATCAGTCAGATTTGCTTAGTATATTCTCTTGTATTGATTAACAACTTGTTTTAGCTCCAAGTTGATTTTTAAACCCTGATTGATTTCACGCCAAGGCATATCTCTTCACATCCTAAACCATTAACATAAGATTACAAGTAGAGCTTTTGTAACTTCTCTGAATTAGAGAGATTGCAAAGAAATTTCATTCTGAAATTGTAATATTCATCATGGTTTGGTATTTCTAAAGCACCTTTTAACTAGAAGGGTTGTAAACTCAACATTGCAAGTTAAATATTGGGTTTATAACTTTCCTTGCATTGGGAGCAAATCCTGTGGTTTGATTTCCATTTCCTTAAATGTGGTAATTAGCATTTTAAAAAGTTTCATTTTAAAGGGCCATCTTTCTTTTGGCCTAATTGATCATCATGGAATTTGAACACTGGAATAGTTTTTTTTGGAGGGGGTTGTAATATTAGCTAGTGCTTTAAAGGGGACATGCTAACACAGATATATGGTATAAGTGCAAGAAACCCTGGGTTGGTATTCAGGAAACTGATGTTTATTATATATTATGTTAGTGCTCTTTCAACCCTCCTCACCCCCCAAAAAAACAACAACCACCCAACTTATTTTTGTACACATTGTCTTTTCCCTGGTGTAATGTAATCATCTCCTTAAGAATAGGAGTTTCTTCATTTTTGTCTTTCTTCCTGTGATACTGTAGATGTTTATTCAATAAATGGTTGTTCATTATTTGTAGTGAGGTCTCTTATTGCTAGAGGTGTCCAAGCAGAGATTTGATGACCATGTGTTAGGAATCCCTACATTCTTTGATATTCACACTATGGAAATATGATGACTTCAAGGCTTCAGCCCTCAGCCTGGCTTCATTTCAGTTCAGAACCCTTTACTAAGTGCTAGGGATACAGAAAAGAAATAAAAAGACAATCTCTGCTCTCAAGGAGCTTATAGTTTCCACATACAAATGCTCTAAGAGACAGAGGCAACATTGTAGTGTAGTGAGGTATATAAGCACTGGAGTGGTGTCAGGGCTTTCCAAGTTTGATCTTGGATAAGTGCTTTAAGTGCTCTGGGCCTCACTTTTCTCACTTATAAATTGCTGGGGTGGTTACATGACTTAAAAATCCCCTATAGTCTAAAATCTACCATCTTGTAATCCTAGTAGTAGCTGAGAATTGATTTTTGTAAACATGCCCAGTAGAATGCAAAAATCTTTAGGCAAGGGCTATTTTTCTGGCTTAGTATTATCAGAATCAAGCTTAATAAAAGTTGAATTGAGTCTTTAGAGGGCATTTATTCATTGGGCAGGGCTCAGACTAAATGAAGATCCAGGTCCCTTCCAATTCTAGTATTATACATAGAACATTCTAGGTAGGGCTTGGGCCCAAATTCCGGACTGTTAAATTGAATTCTCTTTCCATTATACCATTCTACTTCTTCCAATTATATCATTCCAATGACCATTCTGAGGTCTGAGATGGATTTTTGTCGTGCTGAACATTTTAGGAAGAAGAGCATCAAGTTGCTTAATCTAAACTCTTTTGCATGGGGGATATAGTAAAACTTCAGATTATTTTGTGCAATTAACAGGCTGGTCTTTCATTTTGCATTGATTTAACTTCTTCCTCTAGTGAGTTCAGAAGGGAAAAGAGATACGATACCTAATTTCTTAGCAGAACATTAAATTTAGAACAAAAAAAGTCAATTTTCCCTTTTTTCTCTTTTGTAGCTTTTGACTACTCTGTGGTCCTTAAAGTTTTCTCTGTCTTCCTCCTTGACCTCTCTGCTTCACTTGCTGGTGTTAATCTCACCGCTCCTTGCTGTTCTTTCCTTTCTGGGTTTTCTTGGCACTACAATTCTCTTGGCATTTCTGATTCTCTTCCTCCTGTCTGATCTCTGCCTTAAGTCTCCTTTCCTGGGAGAAATTTGGCCACAGTAAAAGGTTTCTGACCATTCAGGGACCAAAAATTAATTCATAATCAAATGTATCATGAGACTGAGATGTTTCTGGCAGCGCTTGCCTATGTTGCATCTCAAAACTTCCCTGCAGCCTTGCATGGGCTTGGATACTTTGCACTGCTCATGTCCTCAGGCCATGCAATGCCCAACAAATGCCTGAAATGGTAGAGAGTGGAAAAAGTTTAAGAAGTTCACACCCCTAACTGAGGTTGTTCCCCATGTCCCTGCCCTAGGGCATCTCCTCTTTCAGTTCTCCCTCATTTGGTGGCAGCTAGGTGGCACAGTAGATAGAGCACTGGGCAAGAATTAGGAAGACTTATCTTCATGAGTTCAAATCTGGCCTCTGATTTTAGTAGCCGTGTGACCCTGGACAAGTCATTTTACCTTGTTTTCCTCAGTTCCTCATCTGTAAAATGAGCTGCAGAAGAAATGGCCAACTACTCCGGTATCTTTGCCAAGAAGCCTTTCTTGTTTTCCCCAGTTACTTGTTTCCTTACTCCCTACCTATATATTTTTTATCTTATATTTTAATTACCTTGTATTTATTCTGTATATGCTCATATATGTATATCTAGATGTTTTTTCCCCTGATAACATGTAAACTCCTTGAGAATAAAGAGTTCGGTCTTTGTATTTGTAACCCACTGCCTAGCACAGTTTTTGGTTTTTAGGTGCTTAGTAAATGCTTGCTTGCTTCATTAAAATCCACTGGCATTATAGTTGTGAATATACTACTCCATGACTGCCTTAGGTGATTACCTGCTAATAAGAGGCAGTAGTGAAAAACAGATTAGTTTATTTGAATGGACTGCCATTTCAAAACCTTTTTTCTATCTTTATATACAGTGCAATCACTCTAACCCTTATTTCTTAAAGAAATTGGTTTTGGCAAATTCCTAATTCAAAGAACTAGTAACTGTTTTTTAGTTATATTAAATCAGTGTTTAAACTTAATATTCACTTAGTTAAATTTCTAAGATCTTTTGATTCTAAAATAATCATTGTAAAAATAGCCAGTATTTTTATAGTGTTTTAAGGTTTTCAAGGCAGTTAGGTGGCACAGTGGATAGTGCTGGGCTGAGAGTCAGGAAGACCTGAATTCAAATGTGTCCTCAGACACTTACTAGCTGTGTGCCCCTGGGCAAGTCACTTTACCTTGTTTGCCTCAGTTTCCTCATCTGAAAAATGAGCTGGAGAAGGAAATGGCAAACCACTCCAGTATCTTTGCCAAGAAAACCACAGATGGGTTGGACTGGAATAGGTAGGACTGGAAATGACTAAACAACAAAATTCAGGTTTGCAAAGTACTTTAAAAATATCGTATTGTTTGTTCCTCATCACCACCCTGTGAAGTGCATGCTGTTGCTGAAGAAATGGAGGATGAGAGGTGGGGAACACAGCTAGTAAGTGTCTAAGGTAGTATTTGAACCTGGTTCTTCCTGACTGCTCAGCTTTCCACACCACTTAGCTGCTTAAAATACTGGGAAGACCTTTATATAAAGTGTTCCTTAAGCAGTCCAGTTCTTTTTTGTATAGAAGTCTACTGTCCAGGCCAAGGAAGGTGATAGTTCCCTGTTCTGAGATTAGACCTCACTTGGCATATAGTGTCCACTTCTGATCACTATTTTTCACTGTGACAAGCTGGAGTATCTAGCTGACATGATAAAAGTATCTAGAAACTATTTCATGTTGATTGGTTCAGGGGAGACAGAGTTCTAGTGGAAAGAGCACCAGGTTGTGCTCAGGTCTGAGTTCAAGTTCTGACTGTTTACCAGCATATAATCCTGGACAAATCCATTTACCTCTCTGAGCCTTTGTAAAATTGAGATACTACTTCAATCAATCAATAAACATTTCTTAAGCTCCTACTAGTCCCAGGCACTGTGCTAATAACCATTGGGGATACAAAAAGATGCAAAAGATAGTCCCTGCCCTCACATATCTATACAGAGCAAGCTCTATATAGGATAAATAAGAGATGATTAACACATGGAAGGCACTGGAATTAAGATGGGCTGGAGAAGGCTTCCTGTAGAAGATGGGAGTTTAATTGAAACTTAGAGGAAGTAGCTACTTCAGCTACTACATCCCTTATTTTTTTGAATCCAGCCTATGATTTCATTGCTGTAGGGAGTTCAAGATGAGTCAGCTGCCTTTACCACAGCAAATCCAGACCTATTGAGTAATTTGCAGTCTTAGTGCATAGGGCACTGAGAGGTTAAATGTCTTGCTTAGGGGTTTTAGTCACTGTGTATCAAACAAGACATGAAACCCCTGGTCATACTGACTCTGAAGCTGGACCCCTTTCCTCTGTGCCTCTCACCTACCTTAATTCAGCAATTACTGATGAGTACCTACTATGTGCCAGGCAGTGTGCTGGGTCCTGGACGTACAGAGGCAGATAGGAAACTGCTGCTAATGTTCCAGCCAACTTATGTTTTGAGGGGGAGGAAGAGAAGGGGAGACAACTTGAACACAGACAAGACAATACAAAGTAATCCTTCTTTGGGGTGGGGGGAACACTAAGAGGGAGAGGGGAGGAAAGAAGATTCTCAGTGGTGATCAGTAGAGAGTAGCAGGGATTGACATTTACTGAGCTTCAAATGGTGATCTAAGGATTCTGGGGAGGGGAGATGAGGAGGGAGACTATTCATTACACAAATGGGGATCAGCCAGTCTTTTTGAAAGCATAAATCTCTTCTTTGACTAACACTGGAAGGCCTGGTATGTGGAAGGGGAACTTAGACTTATTTTGCTTGGTTCCTTAGAGCAAAATTGGATCAGAGAGGAAGTTATCAGGAGGCAGATTTCAGTTTAAAATTATAGGGTTTTCCCCCTTCTTTGGAGAGTTTGGTTGCAGGTACAGAAGTCCTGGCTCTGCTGCTCCCTGAGTAATCACAGGCAAAGGGGCTCCTCCCTATTAAGCTTCAGTTTAGTTAGATATAAAAAAGTGGCAGTTTGGCTCTCTAAATTCTAACATTCTGTGACTCCATTTTAGAGGTCATTGGGTTAAATTGGCAAAGGTCCATCTGGGGTTTTGAAATGTGAATGAACTGAAATTTATTTTGACTAATAGAAAAATACACAGAAAAAAACAACTACCAGTTCAGGGTCTCCTTCATTTTTGTTAAGATACAATTTAATTGGAGACTGTGGTGAATTCTTTATTAGCTGATAAACAGGTCTTTTAACCCTCAAAATATTATAGTCTGATGCTTTAAGTGATTTTATGGCATATTGGTATCGAGTATGAAATTATAGTATTTAAATACATTCCTATTGTTATGTTAATTGATAAGGAAAAGCATTTAAGGGCTTACTGTGTGCCCAAGCATTGTGCTCAATAATTAAATAGAAAACAATAGAGCAGCAGCTAGGACAGCTAGCTGGCACAGTGGATAGGATGCCAGGCTTGGAGTCAGGAAGGCTCATCTTCTGGAATTCAAATCTGGCCTCAGACACTTAGTAGCTGTGTGACCCTGGACAAGTCACTTAACACTGTCTGCCTCGGTTTCCTCATCTGTAAAATGAGCTGGAGAGGGAAATGGCAAACCACTCTAGCATCTTTGCCAAGAAAAAGCCCCAGATGAAGTGATGAAAAGTTAGATATGACAGAAAACAACTGAACAACAAGGAATACCAACAAGGAAGCAACACAGTGCTTGCTCTTAAGAAATGCTCTTAAGGAATTCTAATTCTACTTAGGGGAGACTACCCAGCTGCAGGACTCAAGGGCTCGCCAGTCCACTGGTCCTTTATGTGTAACAGCTTAGCCAATAGCAGTTGCCAGGCGGCTAGAGGGCAAAGTGGCAGAGCATGTGTGACTTAGTAATAAAACTAAAATATATTTATGATAGCTTATGTTTATATGATAGACTCCATATGATGCTTTACAGTTTAACACACAGCTGTTTTCTTGCCTATGAGATAGTAAATGAAATAGTGCCAGAATTTTCATCCCCATTTCACAAATTAAGAAACTGAGGCTTAGGTTAAATAACTTACCCAAGTTCATATAGCTGGTAAGTAGTATATTTAGTAGTAGTATAGTACTATATTTGAACTTGCGCCTTTTGATTCCCAGTCAGGTTCTTTTCCCATTATATTCTGCTGCTTTTTTATCGTGTCATATGTTATATTCTGAATTTGTGATTGGATATTGTCCTGAATCTCATGCTGAGTGCGGGTTGCAGAATTCTGTTATGCCCAGTGTTATAATTAGTTGTGTTTTTTTTTTTTTGGTAAAATTTATTAGCAAAAGCATCATCATACTGGGGAATTGGTAGATCAGGAAACCTGGGTTCTAGCTCTGCCACGAACTGTGTATGTGCAAGTCACAACTTCTCTGATTTTTATTTCTTCAGTTGTAAAAATGAGATAATTGGATTAGGTGTCACTGAGGCCTCTTTCAGCTATAACTCCTAAGCTTTTGTGAATTGAGTCAAGAACTTTACTTGGAATCTTTGCTCATTATTTAGCTTATATTAGCCTACTTCTAAACAGAATGTTACAAACGCCAAGAAATTGTAAAGAAAATTTTAATTAAGAAAGTAAATATTGGCAGAATATTGTTGGTCTATTACAGTTCCTTAAAGATGATGTTTCATTTTTTTTATTCTAGTTAACTCTGGAACCAAGCACTTTTTAGCCTTCTTAAGTCATCAAGAAATTGATGGCAAAATTTTCTGAGTTGATAGTGTAGATTATAAGTCATTTTTTAGTCTGATTGGGATTTAATCTGATTTGATTTTTAATGTAAGGCATATGTATCTCCCCTACCATTTGAGGATAAGAAAAAGAAACTGGCACTGAATGAGTTCAGTCATATCCCCAGGAACCTGAACATGATTTGCGTATAGACACAAATGTCTCATCTGATCTTTTTTAACCTAGTTCTAGAGAGAGAGAGAAATGACATCCTTCTCAGGGGAGGGCTGGAAGCTCAGTCAAATAGTGATACTTACCTCTCCGATGGCTAGCAAATTTCTGCCTTCTAATCCCTGTGATTCAGATGTCTCAGAAGCCATTCCAGTAGCTCCCTCTCCCCCCCCATTCTTACCCTCCCAAGCTGGTCAAAAAAAAGAGAAAATAAACAAACCCAACCTAAATTCCCTGATTTCTCATCAGCCCCTACCCTGCTGTATCCTTTCCCATTGTGTTCTCTGGAACAAACTTCCCTTGTCTTAGACTTTTCGAATTCCTTTCATCTTCTTGTACTGGTAGAAATTTAATTCTCCTAGATGAACATGCATCCAGATGCATGTCAAAATCTGGGCAGTAGTCATTCATCATCCATTTTGGGTTTTTTGTGTGAATGGACAGACAGCCCAAACTTGTTCCAAGTGATTACAGATCTCTTGTTGATTGCTCTGTGATGTTCTGGGACTTGATGCAATTAGCACAAAGTCAGTTACAAACAGGGACACCTAGATGACCTTACCTTCCACAGATAATCTTCAACTTGGCCTCTGTACTAGATCTAAAGAAAAAAAAATGGGAAAAACAACTGGGTTTGAACCAAGTGTATGAAGAAGAGATCTGTGCTGGAGGGTGATATATTTGTAAGGGTGGTTAAGGGGCCCGTATACAAAGTATCTGAAGTAGGTCAAGATACCCAAAATGAGGAAAGTATGTCAGACCTTTATTAATACTGCCAAGAAAAGTGACCAAAAAGAACATCAGTAACTGCTGACCTATATGCTTACTTTCCTGTCTATACAGAATATTTGAGTCATCTGCACATACATTGAGAGCATCTTTGGAGTATTAGTAGAGAGCAGGCAGGCTTTTGCAAAGTGATGTTAATAATAACGAACATTTGTGTAGTGTGTTAAGATTTGCAAAGTGCTTTGCAAATATCTCACTTGATCCCTACAACAGCCTTCTCTGGCAGGTGCTATCATTTCCCGTTTTACAAGTGAGGAAGCTGAGATAGACAGACGTTAAGTGACTTGCCCAAGATAATAGGTCTAGGAAGTGTTTGGAGGCAAGATTTGCCCTCAGGTCTTTCTAACACCAGGATTAGCTCTCTATCCGTGGTGCCACTTAGCTGCCTTAGGCAATGGTAGACTGTTCCCTGGTTATTGTTGTTTTTTTAGATTAAGTGCTGCCTTAATGTTTTTGTACACATTGGTCTTGTTGATTTCTTTGGGGTTTTCTTGGGTCAAAGTGTTTGTAGTTTAGTGGTTCTTTTTTCTTCCTTTTAAAAAATAATCATGAATATAACAAATGTCAAAATGAACATTGCTGCATACATAGAGAAAGAGGATCGTGTTTGAAACTGCAGCTCTTTATTATATGTGGCTTGCTTGTCTTTTTAAGTTCAGCCTTTCCAGTAGCATTCAAAACTGTCCTGTTTCTTTGTGCTTCTTTCTCACTTTTCTTCTGTTAGTTTAGTTACTTTTTGTGACAGTTTGTGTTTTAAATCCTAGCAATGTACTTATGTTTCTGATAAGTCATTTCTTGTGCCAAATATTATGTAAAATATTCATTCAGCCATTTTTTGTGTATGTAAAGCATAGCATTGTATACTTGAGGTTGATGATGACACAAAGATAAATAAAGTAGAGTTTTAAGGAGCTTACAGTCTAGTGATGGAGGTAAGATCAGGTATACAACGTGATTCTGATTGGGAACATTGTGGAAGGTTTCAAGGAGGAGAGGTGGGTTTGAAGTATCAACCACTGACAAATGGAAGAGTGGCCTGAGAATAGTGTGAATCAAGTCACAAAATCAGAAAAAAGATTCCCAGTACAGAGAATAGTCTCGTTTAACTGCACAAATCTCTCCCCTCTCCAGTCCATTTTTGTCTTGTTGGTCGAAGTAATTTTTCAAAGATGCAGTTTTGGCCTTCTCACCTTTCTGCTCAATAGATTCTAGTGGCTCCTTGTCACCTCCAGGGTTAAACACAAAATTTTCCTTTTGGTGCTCAGGGCCTTTCATAACCTAGCCACCCCCACCCCCATTTCTGCTTGCAGTCTTCTTATACCTTATGCCCCACCTAAGACCTGCCTTTTATAGATGAAGAAACAAATTGTAGAATTTATTGTAATTTGTACAACAAATAATAAATTCTGCATTAAATTGTACAGTTTATTTGTTGAAAGTCATGGCAGGTAATGAATGGCAGACATAGGATTTGAACCCCAAACCTTTGATTCCAAATCCAGCATTCTTTCTACTCTCCTCAGCACCAGATAGCTAGATTTTAGAACAGAGATGAACCTGGAAGCCTCTGTGGAATGGATTGAATAGTGACTGGGGCCTGGGAGACAATACTAAGAGATTAGTGCGGTATTCCAGTCGAGTAGTGATGTGGGTCTTTTCCTGAGGCCTACTGCTATTTATTGTCAGCCTAACAGGAAATACTGAATTTATGACATTTATAGTATTCTAGTATTTTGTCTTGTTGGTGAGTAAGAAGTATGATGTTTAGTGTGTCTGCATTATTAGGTAACCTTTTAAGAATGTATTGCAGTTTGTATTTACTACTATATTTGGAAGTTTATATCACTGCATGGTGATGTGAGGTTAGAAAGTACTCTAGATTTTTCATTCTGAAATTTGTGGCTAGCACCATACGTAAATTTATTTGGGCAAAATGAATATTTGGCTACTTTTGCTACAGGAAAGACCTTCAAATAAAAAGCCATAGTTCTTTTCCTTGAAGAGCTAATGGTCTAATGCTTCTAGTACTAAAACAAAACCAAAACTTTCTGTTATTAAGGCTCCTTAGAGTCCTTTCTTCCCCAGGCTAAAACATCCTTAGTTCTTTCAGTTATTCCTTAGATAGCAGTGTTTATATACCTTCACTACCTTGGTTTCTATCTTCTTGACAGTGTCTAGTTTGTTGATGTCACTTTTAATGTATGCTTAACAAATACAAGAGAGAGTTTGAGTCTTTGAAAGAATGTTCTGAGTAAAACATTGGTTTAGAGTTTTGGAGATCTGCCTTCTGGCCCCAGCTTTGTCACCACCTAACTGTGTGACCTTGGATCAGCTGCTTCTCTAGGCCTCAGTTTCCCTATCTGTGAAAGGAAGGGGTTGGACCCAGATGATAATAGTAATGCTAATGTCTTGCATTTACATGAGGCTTTGACATACATTATTTCATATGATCTTGAGATCCTTCTGAGAGTAGATATGAGAAGGATCCAAGGTAGAAGTAAGACCATCTAAGACATTGAGGACAAACTTTTTGGCACCAGGAAAGATGGCGGCAAAGATAATGTGGACAATAAGAAAAGAAAGTCAAATTTTTCTGTTACTTTTATAATTAACCAGAATGAAAACAAGTAGAGATAGTACTCTAGTCAAGCAACATAGATCAGAAGGTTTGGGTAAATATTGTTAATATTGGATGAATATTCCAACTTTTCAGGTAAATTGTGGCCTACTTGTAGTCCATAGACTGATCTTTGGTGGTGAGCCTTGTGGAACTTCTAGCCTTGGACTAGGACATCTTCAGTACTTAAAAAGATCTATGATTTTGCTTCCAATGTAGATGGCAGTCCCTTTGTAATGGTCTGAGCACTGCCCCCTACATTGATAACTTTTGCTTTTGGTGGCTTGGAGAACCCTATCGTGCTGAATCTTCATACCGATGCAGTCTGCCAGGGTTTCTTGTAGGCCTCTGGTCCAGCTCAGGGCTGAAGCTGACTTCCTGGTATTCCCCTTTCTATTGCTTGTGGGCTTCCTGTTGACTCTTGATTCGGTTCTGGGGTGGAAGAAGTTATTTATGGAAATTTTTCATTTGATTTCTTGATTGTTACTTAGTCTGGTCCAAATTTCAGATTTTTGCTGGAGTTGGAACTAGGTATTCTGCCTCTTGACCTGATTAATTGCTAGTCTTGTTACATTTTACTCCTTTCCTTCCTTGTACTTTATGATCCTTCTCAGACATGACTCGGTATATCTCCTGTTCAGGAATGCTCTCTCTCCTAACCACCACTTTAGTTTTCCTAGCTTTTTTCAAGATTCAGCTCAAATCCAGGATGATTTTAATAAAACCTAGGAAGACTTACACAAACTCATGCGAAGTGAAGTGAGTAGAACCAAGGGAACATTGTACTCAGTAGCAACAATATTGTGTGATGATCAGCTGTGAATGACTTAGGTATTCTCAGTGATACAATGATCTAAGACAGTTCTAAAGGGCTCATGATGAAAAATGCTGTCCACATTCAGAGAAAGAATTGATGGAGTCTGAATGAAGAATGAAGCATACTATTTTTTGCCTTATCTTTTCATGCTTTTTTTGGGGGGGGTGGTGTATGTCTTCTTTCAAAATATGACTAATGGAAGTATGTTTTGCACGATTGAATGTGTATAACCTCTATCAAATGGTGTGCCTTCTCAATGAGATGGGGAAGGGAGGAAAGGAGGGAGAGAATTTGGGAGTAAAATTGTTTTGTTTGTAATTATGAGATAAAAAAAAACATTAAAAAAAGTTCAGTTAAAAAAAAGGTAAAGGGGGGGGCGGAGCCAAGATGGCCGCGTGAAGGCAGCGTCTTGCTGGAGCTCTCTCACAAGGTCTGTCAGATTCCTATAAAAAAGTGAATTTGAGCAGATTTGAGAGAGTCAGAGACCGCGAGCAGTCTGCGTGGGGCAAATTTCCGAGCCGGGAGAGTCTGAGGGGCCGGAGGCACGAACCTGTGGGCTCGGAGAGTGCTCTGTGCGGAGCTGCTCCAGACCAAGGCGGAAGCGGCTGGCCGGGAGATCCACGTGGGAGACGGGCTGAGAGAAAGCTGGGCGCCCGAAACCGGCGGAGATCCCCAGGACTCCCAACACAGGACGGCAGTCTGTGGAAGCGACGAGAGGCAGCGCAACGCCACCCATGAAACACCGTCTCCAGAAGTTTGCTGCCCAAACATATTCAACGCCGCTTCCTGAACTTCCGGGAGTTCTTAATGTCCAGGTAAACAGCTCTAATCCCTCCCCTCGCCACCCAGAGAATCCCTCGGGAAAAAAAAAAGAACACTGGAACTGAGCAGAAAGTAGTGGGGCTTCAGTGGTTAAATAGCAGAAGTTCATTAGTCCCAGAGGGGCAGAGTCGGCAGGGGTCAACGCCAGGAGCCCAGACGTAACCTTGCTCCCCCAGGGGAAGTGCCAGACATCAGCTCAAACAACAAACAGCTGAGACCATTGCTGAAAAGCAAGTGCTGGAGAGCACCCACAGGGAGTGAGACGCCAGGGAGCCAGACCCCTCCCCCACACCTCAGGAAACTGAAGGTTATAATTCTAGACTCACAACCCCCAGAATAAGAAAGCTGGAACAGAAAGCCCTGAGACCCACAGATAGAAATTCGTTGTAGAGCCAGCAAAAGGCAAACCAACATGAAGAAGAACACAAAAAAACCGAGGACAATAGATTCTTTTTATGGAGACAGGCAGGATCAAAATATCAACATAGAAGAGGATAGCAATGACATGGTAGATACATCAGATACCTCAAAAGCTAATATGAACTGGTCTCCAGCCCAAAAAGCACTGCTGGAAGAGCTAAAGGAGGATTTTAAAAACCAAATTAGGGAGCTAAAAGAAAATATGGAAAAAATGGAAAAAAAATTCACTGATGAAATCAAGTCCCTAAAGAATAAGATTGGCGAAAAGGATACGGAGATTCAGAATCTAGAGAGAGAAAAGGACATCCTGAGAGGAGAAATCAACCAAGTGAAAATGGAGACTCACAAGCAAAATGTAAACACTAACTCATTCAAAATTAGACTTGAGCAAGTGGAAGGTAATGAATCTATGAGGCATCAAGAAGTAATAAAACAAAACGTAAAGAATGAAAAAATAGAAAAAAATGTGAAATATCTGATTGGCAAAACAACTGACCTGGAAAATAGATCCAGGAGAGACAATTTGAGAGTTATTGGTCTACCGGAAATCCACGATGAAAAAAGGAGCCTTGACAGTATCTTCGAAGAAATTATCAAAGACAACTGCCCAGAGGTCCTAGAACCAGAGGGCAAAATAGTCATTGAAAGAATTCACCGATCACCCCCTGAAAGAGATCCCAAACTGAAAACACCAAGAAATATTATAGCCAAATTTCAGAGCTATAAACTCAAGGAGAAAATACTGCAAGCAGCCAAAAAGAAGCAATTCAAATATCGTGGAACTACAGTCAGGATCACGCAGGATCTCTCAGCTTCCACATTAAAAGACAGGAGAAATTGGAATATGATATTCCGAAGGGCAAAGGAGCTGGGACTACAACCAAGGATCAACTACCCAGCAAAACTAAGCATAATTTTCCAGGCAAGGCGATGGACATTCAATGAAATAGGGGAATTCCAGACCTTCCTGATGAAAAGGCCAGAACTCAATGGAAAATTTGATCTCCAAATACAAACCGCAAGAGAGACATAAAAAGGTAACCAGGGGGAAAAACCCCACAAACTTCATTAACCAATAAGGTTAGGTTGTTTACATCTTTATATGGGATTATATCATCTTATGTATGTTTTTTATGTATATGTATATATGTATATATACATATATATGTGTATGTGTATACATATGTATATATACATATACATATATAAGTCATTCTTGTGAATGGTACAACTATTATGACAAATGAAAGGGAAATACGTAGGTTGTGAATGCCTGTATAAATTAACTGATGTAAAGATATAAAATAAAAGTAAGAGATATAAAGGGAGGGCTATGAGGGAAGTGGTAAGGAGGTAGTAGAAAAGGGTAAATTACACCAAAGGAAGTGGCACAAAAACATATTATAGTAGAGGGAAAGAAGGGAGGGAGAAGAGCAGTATTTGAGCTTTACTGTCATCTGATCTAGTTCAAGAAGGGAATAACATACTCTGATAAGTTTAGAAATCTAACTTGTCCTACGGGAAGTGGGAGGGTAAGGGGGGAAAAAGGGAGGGGGGTGGGCAGAAGGGAGAGGAGAAGTAGCAAGTGGGTAACGGTAAGACAAGGGAGGGGAATAAAGA
Organism: Trichosurus vulpecula; assembly: GCF_011100635.1. NCBI lineage: Eukaryota > Metazoa > Chordata > Mammalia > Diprotodontia > Phalangeridae > Trichosurus > Trichosurus vulpecula. Next base: position 55,875,054 of record NC_050573.1, on the reverse strand, counting down.
GGGAGGGTTAACTGAGGAAAGCGGCGGTCAAAAGCAAAACTTTGCTGAGGAGGAGAAGGGGAAAGGGAGAAATAAAAGCATAAACAGGGGGAATTAGGATGGAGAAAAAGACACAGATAGAAATCATAACCCTGAACGTGCAGGGGATGAACATTCTCACAAAACAGAAGCAGATAGCAGAATGGATTAAAAACCATAATCCTACAATATGCTGTTTACAAGAAACGCATCTGAAACAGGGGGATACACATAGGGTTAAGGTAAAAGGCTGGAGTAAAATATATTATGCCTCAGCTAAAGTAAAAAAAGCAGGTGTAGCAATCCTGATCTCAGACAAAGCAAAAGTAAAGATAGATCTAATTAAAAGAGATAAGGAAGGACATTATATCCTGCTAAAAGGCACCATAAACAATGAAGCAATATCATTGCTTAACATATATGCACCAAGTGGTAAGGCATGCAGATTCTTAGAGGAGAGGTTAAGGGAGTTACAGGAAGAAATAGACAGCAAAACCATAATATTGGGAGACCTCAACCTCCCCCTTTCTGAACTTGATAAATCTAACCTCAAAATAAATAAGAAAAAAGTTAAGGAGGTAAACAGAATTTTAGAAAAGGCACATATGATAGACCTCTGGAGAAAACTGAATGGGGATAAAAGGGAATATACTTTCTTCTCAAAAGTACATGGCACATACTCAAAAATTGACCATGTACTAGGGCATAAAAACCTCACAATCCAGTGCAGAAAAGCAGAAGTAGTCAATGCATCCTTTTCAGATCATGATGCAATAAGAATCATTTTTAATAAAGTACCATGGAAAAATAAGCTAAAAACTAATTGGAAACTAAATAATTTAATTCTAAAGAATGAGTGGGCCAAAGAACAAATCAGAGAAACAATTAATAATTTCATTCAAGAGAACGACAATAATGAAACAACATACCAAAACTTATGGGATGCAGCAGAAGCAGTTCTTAGGGGAAGTTTTATATCTCTAAATGCCTACATGAATAAAATAGAGAAAGAGGAGATCAATGATCTGGGCATACAGCTGAAAAAGCTAGAAAAAGAGCAAATTGAAAACCCCCAATTAAATACCAAATTAGAAATACTGAAAATCAAAGGAGAGATTAATAAAATTGAAACCAAGAAAACTATTGAATTAATAAATAAAACAAAGAGCTGGTTTTATGAAAAAACCAATAAAATTGACAAACCTTTGGCCAATTTGATTAAAAAAAAGAAAGAAGAAAATCAAATTACTAGTATCAAAAATGAAAAGGGTGAGGTCACCTCTAATGAAGAGGAAATCAAAACAATAATTAGGAATTATTTTGCCCAACTGTATGCCCATAAATTTGACAACCTTAGAGATATGGATGAATATCTACAAAAACATAAACTGCCCAAGCTAACAGAGAAGGAAGTGAAATTTCTTAATGACCCGATATCAGAAAAAGAAATTGAGCAGGCCATCAACGAACTCCCTAGGAAAAAATCTCCAGGGCCAGATGGTTTTACATGTGAATTCTATCAAACATTTAAAGAACAACTAATTCCAATACTTTGTAGACTATTTGGGAAAATAGGTGAAGAAGGAGTCCTACCAAATTCTTTTTATGACACAAATATGGTACTAATACCCAAACCAGGTAGAGTTAAAACAGAGAGAAAATTATAGACCAATTTCTCTAATGAATATTGATGCAAAAATTTTAAATAAAATATTAGCAAAAAGATTGCAGCAACTCATTACGAGAATAATACACTATGACCAGGTAGGATTTATTCCAGGAATGCAAGGCTGGTTCAATATTAGGAAAACTATTAGCATAATTGACCATATCAACAACAAAACTAGCAGAAACCATATGATCATCTCAATAGATGCAGAAAAAGCCTTTGACAAAGTACAACACCCATTCCTATTAAAAACACTAGAAAGCATAGGAATAAGTGGAATCTTCCTCAAAATTATAAATAGCATCTACCTAAAACCATCGACAAGCGTTATTTGTAATGGGGATAAACTAGATGCATTCCCAATAAGATCAGGGGTGAAACAAGGATGTCCATTATCACCCCTATTATTCAATTTGGTACTAGAAACATTAGCTGTAGCAATAAGAGAAGAAAAAGAAATTGAAGGAATTAGAATAGGAAAAGAAGAAACTAAATTATCACTTTTTGCAGATGATATGATAATTTATCTAGAGAATCCTAGAGAATCAAGTAAAAAACTACTTGAAATAATAAACAACTTTAGCAAAGTTGCAGGATATAAAATAAACCCACATAAATCCTCAGCATTCCTATACATTACTGATAAAGCCCAACAGCAAGAGATAGAAAGAGAAATTCCATTCAGTTACTGAAGGCACTATAAAATATTTGGGAGTCTATTTGCCAAGACAAACCCAGGGCCTATATGAACATAACTATGAAACACTTTTCACGCGAATAAAATCAGATCTAAATAAATGGAGAAATATCAGTTGCTCATGGTTAGGCCGAGCTAATATAATAAAAATGACAATTTTACCTAAATTAATCTATCTATTCAGTGCCATACCAATCGAACTACCAAAAAATTTTTTTACTGAGCTGGACAAAATAATAACAAAATTCATTTGGAAAAACAAGAGGTCTAGAGTATCTAGGATATTAATGAAAAGACATGCTAGAGATGGTGGCTTAGCCACACCAGATATTAAACTGTACTACACAGCAGCAGTCATCAAAACTGCCTGGTACTGGTTAAGAAACAGGGGTGTGGATCAGTGGAATAGGATAGGTACACAAGTAGGTGAAATCAACAAGTTTAGCAATCTACTCTTTGATAAACCCAAAGAGGCCAGCTTCTGGGCTAATAATTCACTATTTCACAAAAACTGTTGGGAAAATTGGAAAATGGTAGGGCAAAAACTGGGCATAGACCAATATCTTACACCATATACCAAAATAAAGTCAAAATGGGTTCATGATTTAGGAATAAAAGTTGATACTCTAAGGAATTTGGGAAAGCAAGGAATAGTTTACTTATCAGATTTGTGGAAAAGTAAAGAATTCATGACCCAACAAGAGATAGAGAGCATTACAAAATGCAAAATGGATAATTTTGATTATGTCAAATTGAAATGTTTTTGTACAAAAAAAGCCAATGCAACAAGAATTAGGAGGGAAGCAGAAAATTGGGAGAAAATCTTTGCAACTAGTATCTCTGATAAAGGCCTCATCTCTAAACTATACAGGGAGCTGAGCCAAATATATAGGAATACAAGCCATTCCCCAATTGAGAAATGGTCAAAGAATATGAACAGGCAGTTTTCAGAGGAAGAAATTAAAGCTATCTACAGGCATATGAAAAAATGCTCTGGATTACTACTGATTAGAGAAATGCAAATCAAAACAACTCTTAGATACCACATCTCTCCTGTCAGATTGGCTAATATAACAAAACAGGAAAATGATAAATGCTGGAAAGGATGTGGGGAAATTGGAACATTGTTGCATTGCTGGTGGAGTTGTGAGCTGATCCAGCCATTTTGGAGAGCAGTTTGGAACTATGCCCAAAGGGCTATAGAAATGTTCATACCCTTTGACCCAGCAATACCACTTCTAGGGTTGTATCCCAAAGAAATCACACAAGCGGGAAAAGGACCCATATGTACAAAAATATTTATAGCAGCTCTTTTTGTGGTAGCTAAGAATTGGAAATCAAAGGGATGCCCATCAATAGGGGAATGGCTGAACAAGCTGTGGTATATGAAGGTGATGGAATACTATTGTGCCATAAGAAATGGGGATGATGCAGACTTCATAACAACCTGGAAAAACCTACACGACATAATGCTGAGTGAGCGGAGCAGAGCCAGGAGAACGTTGTGCACAGCCACAGATATATGGATTCCGTGAGGACCAACCCTGACATACTGCGCTTTTCTCAGCAACCTAAGGGGCAAGGACAACTCCAGGGGACTCACGATGGAGAATGCTATCTTCATCCAGAGAAAGAACTGCGAAGTTTGAATATAGATCGAGGCGCACTAAATGCTCGCCTTTTTTGCTTCTTTTTTGTTTTTGTTTTTGGGTTTTTTTTTTTTGGTTCTGTTTCTTCTTTCTCATGATTCATTCCATTGGTCAAAATTCTTCTCCACGACTTGACTAGTGCATAAATTAATTCAATGCGAAGTTATACATGACAGTTATATGAGATTCCATGCCGTCTTGGGGAGGGAGGGGGGAGGGAGGGGAGAAAAACTGGAACTCAAAACTATGTAGAACTGTGTGTGGTAAACTAAAAATAAATAAAGAAATTCAAAAAAAAAAAAAAGAAATGATGAAAGGGACAGTTTCAGAGAAACCTATGAAGACTTACAGGAATTGATGCAGAATGGACTGAACAAAACCAGAAGAACCATTTAGACAATTATGACCACAATGCAAAGGCAAACAACTTTGAAAGATTTGTGAACTCTGATTCATTCAATTATCCACCATGATTCCAGAGGGCCCATGATGAAGCAGGCTACCTCTAACCCCCTGATAGAGAAGTGATCGACTTAGAATATAAAATGAAACCTAGTTTCCAGACATGACCAATGTGAGGATTTCTTTTGCTTGAGTATGTTTACTTTTTATCAAGAATTGGTTTTCTGGGGGTTTTTCCCCAATGGGGTGGGGGAGGTGGACAAGAGAGCAAATAGATTTTTAATTGAAAAAATAAAATAAAAATGTAAAAAGTTAAAAAAAAAAGGTGAAGATCAAGCCTCACTTTCTACAAGAGACCTTTCCCTCTCCACCCAGCTGCTGTTGCTTTCCTTTCTGAGATTATCTTGCCTCCATTATCATATACTCAGTTATCTTCATGTCCTATTAGAATATGAGGATAGGGACAGTACTTTGCATCTAGTGGATAAAATGCCTGGCCTGGAGTCAATGCCTGTTGAATGACTGCCTGGATATATAGATCTGGAAATCAAGCCAAGCACCCTACAAAGGCTCTATTAGGTAGCTCTGTTAGCCTTTATCATCTTGAATTTGTAGTCTTTGGGATAAAGGCTCCACAGTTTTTGGAGATACATCTGCTTTCTGTTTGAGTGACCTAATAATGCCCCTGGGAGTCCTGAGAATAATGTGTGTGATGTGTTTTGTACTCTTGGAATTACCATAGAGATTTCTTGCCTTCTTGGGAGGTCCCTTCTTTGTAAATGCATGTTGATGATTTTCCTTCTTATTGATAAAGTTAATTAGTGGTGTAGGAGAACACAGGATCAGATTATTTTAGTTCTGGGTAGTGGTCCCATCTCTGCCAGTAACTCTGTAGCTTGGATTTCTTCCTTTGAAAAATTCCTGTTCATATCCCTTTGGCCATTTATCTACTGGAAAATGGCCCTTGTTTCTATAAATTCCTGACCCTGAAATGATACCTTTATTAGAGAAACTTGCTGCAAAAATGTTTTCCTAGTTTTCCCTTTTTAGGTTTGCCTGCATTGGTTTTGTTTGTTGGAAAAAAACTTAAAGTTTTGTCTAACCAAAATTGTCCACTTTATATCCTTTATGATCTTCTCTATTCCTTGTTTGGTTATGAACTATACCCTACTCAAAAGTTCCTGAAAGGTAATTTCTTCTTTCATCTTCTCTTTGTTTGTGATATTCCATATGAACATGTGGAACTATTTGTGCCTGACCTGTGGTAGAGTTCGGAGCTCATATTGGTCTGTCAGCCACAGTCAGACACCTTTACTCCAACATAGTGATGATTCTCTTTGAGCACGAAGGACAACATCCAACCACTTTTTATCCCTAAGTCACTATCTGTTTGCTGATCCTCTTGGTATGTGGTGTGAGATCCTGGTCTGCACCTCATTTCTACCAGACTACTTTAGTTTTTCCAGTTTTCCCAATAATTTTATTCAGATACTGGGACCTTCAGTTCCTTAAGCCTTGGGGTTTATTGAACACTGTATTACTAGATTTGTTTGCTTTTGTGTGCCATATACCTAAAATGTACCTAAACTGACTAATCTCTCTAATTTTTAACAATACTAAATAGTTTGGATGAATCTTGCTTTGTAGTACATTTTAAGGTACTACTTGACACTTTCTTTTTTTTTCCCTCTTCACTTTTTCCCACTTTGAGATTCTTGCCCTTTTTAACGCTCTAGATGAATTTTGTTATTGTTTTGTCTAGTTCTGTTAAGTGATACTTCAGTAGTTTGGTATGGCACTTAATTTAGGTAGTATTGTCATTTTTATCATATTGGCTTAGTATTCCATGAGCAATTAATATTTCTCTAATTATTTAGGCCCATCCATTTCTATAAAGAGTATTTTATGGTTATATTCATGTAATTTCACCTGCCAGTAACTTTCTGTGTAGTCTTTGGCAAGTAATTTCTCTGAATCTCAAATTTCCTTATTCAGTTCAATTTAGTAAACATTTATCAAGTATCTGATATATGCCAGACATTATTTGGCACTTCTTGCATGAAGACCATCACAGTCATTGATCTCAGAGGAGTCAGATGAAATTGAATTCAAAAAGTATTTATTAAATATCTAATATGAACTAAGGGGGTGTTGAAGAAAGAGGATGAAGTTAAATATCTTAATTAAATATTAATAAAATTAATAAATTAACCCTGCCCTTGAGGTGTTTACATTGTGAGGAGAGAGTTATAACATGTTGAGAAATAAGTAGGTAAAAAGTAATATGAGGTGAGAGTATTCCTAATTGGTCAGCAACAGAGGTGACAACTGAACTGAACCTCAAAGGATGATGGGGATTCTGAAAGGCAGAGGTCAGGAGGCATGTGGGACATGTGCAGTTCTGATGACAGGAGATGGAATGTTTTCAGAACAGATGGTAGTCCAGTTTGGCTAGAACATTAAGTGTGGGAATGGGATTAATGTGAAATGAAGTTGCAAAAAGTAGTTGGGAGCCAGATTTTGGAGATCTATCAATGCCAGGCTGAGGAATTTGTATTTTAACTTACAGGGATCAATTGAAGGATGGTAAGTCTTATACTTTTGGAAGATTATTTTGCTAGGTGTGGGGAGGACTAATTAGAGAGAAGAGAGATTGGGAGTCCAATTAAGACTTTATGCAATACCTTTGGGACATTCAGGTGGACATGTCCAGCAGGCATTTCAGCACATCGGACTGCAGGAGAGCAATTAGGTCTGGCTGTATGGATATGGCTGTCATCTGCATCAAGATAATTGAGCCCATGGGAGCAGATGACATCACCTAGAAGGTTTAGAGAGAGAAGAAAAGAGGTCCATGGTCAGGTACAGGAGTTAAATAGTGATAAAGCAAAGGAGACTGAGATGGAGCAGTCAGGCAGGTAGGAGAGCAAGAGAGAAGCCAATGTCACAGACACTGAATCATAGAGAGAATGGGTGTATATGGGAGGAGAGGAGGAAAAGAGTTGATTAGAAGCTGCAGAGAAATTAACAAGTTTAAGATAGTTGAGAGCCTTGAAGAGAGCAGTTTCATAAAGTAGAACATATTTGAAATGAGTTTTGGGAGAGATCTCTGAAGGTCTGTTTTAACTCTAACAATGTGTGCACACACACATTCACACACACTCTCTCTCTCTCTCTCTCTCTCTCTCTCTCTCTCTCTCTCTCTCTCTCTCTCTCTCTCTCTCTCTCTTTCCCCCTCTCTTTCCCCCCCTAAGGTCCTTTTCAGTTTAATTAACAATACAGGGATAGACATGTAATTGGAACCTCAGGTTCAACCATCCTTCTATAATTTTTGGACTTGTTTCTTCCAAGGCCCAGATTCTAGATCTGCAACTTGCCCCTTGACTTCTGTTTTCTTCAGAGACATTTAGGAATGGAGGCAAGTTCTTACCTTGTAGGCTGACTTTCCCCAGTATCTTCTTATAACTAAACAGTTTTTCAGACAATGTGATTTAAAGGAATAGTGTAGTTTAAGAATAGTTTAATCTGGACTTTTCAGAATCTTTTTCCCACTTGTGAAAAGTAGGACATGATTCTTTCTACCTTCACTCTTAGCATCATTCTAACATCTAGTTTCTAGCATAACTCCTACTAGTTCTTCTGAGTTCCTAGTCCGGGACTCTTTCCATCCTGCGTGTTTCTGTTTTATAGCACACCTCTAAAGCATCAACAAATTGTGATATTCCCAGAAGAATCAATCCAGTATTCACCAATTCCAGTAGTGGCTGATTTTGCTAAAATGTGGATAACAGTTCCTTTTTCCATGGTGCCTCTGAGGTATGTAGTGCAAGGATTACTATCCCCATTTTAAAGATGAGGAAACTGAGGCTTAAAGAGACTGGTCCACTGGCCTAAGATCATATAGCTAATAGGTATCTAGAGTAAGAATTTTATTTTACTTTTAGCTGTGACTTCAGCTCCTTCAAGTATACCATGCTGATTTTCGGTTTTCAGTGCTTCGGAACTTCATGAAAAAACTGATAAATCTGTGAACCTACAGTCTTCTTTTACTCATGTTAACTTTAGTGAGTTTCTTCAGTAGGCTAACTTTTTGTGGGGAGTACCAGTGAACTTAAAAGCAATAAAAAAAAACAAACCACCTGTGGTGGATCTCACACTATTTGATTGCTTAAATTTACACCTGCACTGAATGAAACAGGCAAAAACTGGTCAAGCAGTAAAAGCTAGTTGGACTGCCTGGTAAAAGGGATATCGTATAAGGAAGGAGTGAAATGAATGAGAACCTGGTGTTTAAAGTTGAAGACTACGTCTCTTATACATCTGACTTTCATGCACTGACATGGATCTAGTTTTTCCCCCTGATCTTGGAGAAGGCAGTTATTTCTGAGAGCAGCATTAAAGATCTAACTCTCAATTAAAGAGCAGATAGGTTTACCCATTACACATTCATTTAGCCATAATGGATTGAAGAATAATACCAGCTTATGTTTCTAGGACAATTCAGGGTTTATAAAGTATTTTGTTTAGGAAACTGTTGGGCTACTTTTGTGTCTTCTTATATACATGGTAGATACTTAAAATTGCCCAATGAATGAATCTTGAGAGAGTACTGAGAGTCCAAAGCTTGAAAGGATCACTTAGTCTCACCCCCTCATTTTATTTTATTTTAAATTTAATTTTTTATCTGTTTTTAGTTTTCAGCATTCACTTCTATAAGATTTTGAGTTCTAAATTTTCTCCTCCTCCCTCTATTTTCCCTTCCCCCGGATGGCTTGCAATCTGGTATAGGCTACACATGCACAATCATATTAAACATATTTCCACATTAGTAATGTTGTAAAGAAGAATTATAATCAAAAGGAAAAACCATGATAAAGAAGAAACAAAAAAAAGAGAAAATAGTATGCTTTGATTTGCATTCTTTCCCTGGATGTGGATAGCCTTTTCCATCACGAGTCTTTGGGAATTGTCTTGTCCTTATATTGCTGAGAAGAGTTGTCTGTTAAAGTTGGTCATTGCATAGTGTTGCAGGTACTGTGTACAATGTTCTCCTGATTCTGCTCACTTCACTCAGCATCAGTCCATGTAAGTCTTTCCAAGTTTTTCTGAAGTCTACCTGCTCATCATTACTTGTGGAACAATAGTATTCCATTACATTCATATGCCACAACTTGTTCAGCCATTCCCCAGTTGATGGGCATTCTCTCAGTTTCCATTTCTTGGCCACCACAAAAAGACCTGCTATAAATATTTTTGTACATGTGTGTCCTTTTCCCATTTTTATGATCTCTTTGGGTTACAGACCTAGAGATGGTATTGCTTGGTCAAAGTGTATGCACAGTTTGATTGCCCTTTGGGCGTAGTTCCAAATTGCTCACCAGAATTGTTGGATCAGTTCACAACTCCACCAACAATACATTAGTGTTCCAATTTTCCAACATCTCCTCCAACATGTATCATTTTCTTGTTGTGTCGTCTTAGCCAATCTGATAGGTGTGATGTGGTACCTCAGAGTTGTTTTAATTTGCATTTCTGTAATAAGTAGTGATTTAGAGCATTTTCATATGATTAAAGATAGCTTTAATTTCTTCTCTGAAAACTGCCTGTTCATATCCTTTGACTATTTATCAATTGGGGAATGACTTTTATTCTTATAAATTTGACTCAGTTCTCTACATATTTTAGAAATGAAGCCTTTATTGGACACACTGGCTGTAAAAATTGTTTCGCAAACTTTTGTTATTATTGTGTAGTGTATGTATGTGTATTAGGTATGCTATGTATACATCTTTGGAAAGTGTTCTTTGGCCCATGATTTTGGGCACTGATGAAGTCTCTTTAACAAAATAAAAAGTCCTCGATGTCTCACTGAAAAAAATTTTTAAAAAATTGTTTCTCAGCTTTTGCTTTCCTTTTAATCTTGGTTTCATTGTCTTTGTGCAAAAAGCTTTTTAATTTAATGTAGTTGAAATTATCCATTTTGCATTTCATAATTTTCTCTATCTCTTGTTTGGTCATAAATTCTTCCATTCTCCATAGACTTGACAGGTAAACTATTTCTTGCTCTCCTAATGTGCCTATAGTCTCACCTTTTATGTCTAAATCATGTACCCATTTTGACCTTATCTTGGTATACAGTGTAAGATGTTTCACCCCCTCATTTTAAAGAAACAAGTTGAGGCCTAGAGGGATTCATGACTGCTCCACTGTAACATAGGCAGTTCTAGAACCGAGATTCTAATCTATGTCCCGTCTTTAAATCTTGTTTGTTTTACATTATACTGTGATGTTTCTCTATTCCCTTTTCATGTGGAAGCTGATGAATATGTTATTAGATAGCACGGAATTGTTGAGTTTTGCATGTCTTTTCTATTTCCCCTAATCTCTTTATGTGCAGGTGTTGGCATATTTTTGCATAGTACCTGTGTGCAGCAGAAACTGCCTTGTCACATGAAATTGTAGCCTAGTACACAAATGAAAATAACACAAAGGGAGCCAGATGGTAGCTAGTAACTTTGTAATTTTCCCCACGAAAATGCAAAAAGGAAAATATAGTGATGACAAGGAAGAAGAAAATTAAACTCTTTGGGCCTTTTTGTGACCATTCAGTATTTGACGATTGTGGAATGAGATAGTGGTTCTCTTGGGTTCCTGGAGAACTCACAGCATCTGAGTTAGGATATCTACTCAACTCCATTTGAAATGGTGAAGCAGTTCCTATCTAATGCTCAAACATTGTCATTTTGACCTCTTGCTCAACGTTGTTGCTTTTTGACTTTTAAGGCTTGCTCTGAGTGTTTTGAGAAAGCTGTGGAAAATGGTGAGAAAGCATGCTGATTTTAGATGGCTTAGATTTTAAGTGGGCCTGAGGAATTTATATGCATGTCTGGTGTGTACTGGCTAGCAAAATAACAGAAAATTAAGATAAGAATATTAAAGTGTAGTTGGACAATGTAGCATTATTTAATTTTTTGACATATAAAGTGAGTTTACCCAAATGAGGACATCCATTTCATCATGTTGACTATCAACATAAGATGGTTGTAAATATTTGTATTGTGATTTATTTTATTTAGTTATTTCCCCAATAAGTTAAACTTTATGGATCTGAATAGTCAAATTTCATGAGGGACCATGGTTTCTAAAGAACTCATTTGGGGACCTGAATTTACAAATCTTTATTTTCTGTACAAGATAAAGGATATATCAGAGATTAAATAAGAATCAAGAAAAAAAGTGTAAAATGTTGAAAAGAGAGCTTGATCCAAAGGTGGGTTTTATGGCTTCAGAGCAATTTGCTCCTTTTCTTGAAATACGTTTTTATATGAATTGAAATTATTCAAAGGTATATGTTATTATAGGGAAGATCAGGTTTTACAAACCCTAAGAGAGAGGACTGATGAGATTCCAGAGTTGAGTCTTGGATCTTTTCCAAAAATAGTTAAACTAAAGAGAAACACCTTCCAGAATAGAATTAACTAATTTAATACTAGGGATTATTTCAGACTTGATATCTGGCCTATGATAATGAGAAATATTTTGTTTCATAAGAGATTTGAAAGGATTGAGATCTTTTTCTTTTTAAGAATGAAAATTGTTGTTGAGTTATTCATTCATTACCACGTAAGTATACATTTAGTTATTAGATTTTTTTCCCCCTGCAGTCTTTTTTTTAAGTGTTGATTTTGATATTATGTTGTTGACTGACAGCATGGTAATGTAGACAGACCAGACTTGGCACATGTGACTATAAATCACCACAGAAGGCTGGTCTGTGTGGTTTCTTTTTTGTTTTTTTGTTTATTTTTCTATTCCTATGGTTTTATTTTTGTAGAGGACTACGAATGAAGAATCTCCCCTGTCAATACAGATCTTAAAAAGTTCTGCAAATTAGAGTTGGAAAGGAGTTGCTCTGGACACTAAAAGATTGGCTAGGTGTTTTCTAAAATCTTTAAGGCTCCAATATTTTCATGGAGTAGGAGGAGGAGTCTTGTCTCCACAACTGGATTTTAGGTTTCTTGAGCCTCAGGGATTGTGTCTTTTGCTTCTTTATGCATCCCTTGCAATGTGTATCACAGTCCTGAACACATTGAAGGCAGTCATTAACTTGTTCTATAGAGCACATACATGCATTGAACTCCTAAACCACCTGATCCAGACAGTTTAAATATATGGCTAGAGATAGAATCACAGACAAGCAGGACAGCTTTGAAAGTTGCTTGTTGAATTTACACTTCTTAGCCTCTCAAGGGGAAGATCAGAGATCAAGTGTATACTTGAACAGCAAGATCCGCATGATAGAGATGAGCAGTTTTAGGTATAATTCCCTCCTGTTCTGCAGTATATATGGGAATGCTCATTTTATGTGGTATTTCCTAAGTTCAGAATAAAAAAAATACTTAAACCAAACAACCCCAACAAAAAATGAATCTGAGAGGGATTTCTAAATTTGACTGTTGGTTTTGATAAACTTTGGATGAGCTGCATACACAATGTATGGGAGAGGTCTCTAGGTTTTGAAGGACTTTTGGACTTTTAACACCAGAGGATTTTATATTTGAGTCTGGAGGTAATAGGGAATGCCTGTAGTTTTTTGAGTGGAACATTGCTTTGACAGCTGAGTGGAGGAAGGAATCGAGTGGGGAGATCTTTGAGGCAGGCAGGACCACGCCACCCCCTTGCCCCAAGCAGGCCATTGCAATAATCGAGGCATGAGGTGATGAGGACTTTTAACAGGATGGTGGCAGTATCCGAGGAAAGAAAGGGGAATAGCTGAGAGCTGCTACAAAGGTGAAATCAATAAGACTCGTCAACAGCTTGGATATGGGGGGGGGTGGTGAGAGATAGTGAGGAATCCAGGATGACTTCTGGGTTGTGGGCCTGGATGACTGCGAGGTTGCCCTCAACAGTAATAGGGAAGTTTGGAAGAAGGGAGAATTGGGGGTGCTGGGTGGGGGGTAGATAATGAGTTCAATTTTGGACATGTCGTGTTTAAAATGTTTACAGGACATCCAATTCAAGATGTCCAAAAGGAAGTTGGAGAGACTGGAGGTTAGTGGAGAAGTTAGAACTGGCTAAGTACATTTGTTGAATACAGTCTTCTCAGGTAGTTTTATCCACAAAAGGCAGGAGAGATACAGAATTGTAGTTACTGGGGATAGATGGATCAAGTGAGGGTTTTATGAGGTAGGGGCCGTAGGTTGGTCATTAGTTTTTGTAGTTGAAGGACAACAATGGTTTTTCATGCCATGGGACAGATACATGTTTATAGGCAGAAGGGAAGCAGCTAGTAGATTGGGAGAAATTTAAGATTAGTGAGAAAATGAGGATGAGAGAAGAAGCAATCTGCTGAAGAGTACAGGATGGGATGTGATCACTGGTGCATTCAGAGAGATGTGCCTTGTTAAAGAGAAAGGCCACCTTACCATGTGAGATGGATGAAGGAGGAAATGGTGGCAGCAGGCATTTGGATGATATGAGATGAGGAAGGGAGAAGAGGGAGCTCTCAGCCAATGGCCTCAATTTTTTCATTGGAATATGAGGCAAAGTTCTTAGCTGAGAGGGTAGGGGATTGGGGAAGCCATCAGAGATTTGAAGAAGGATGAACAGGTTTGGAAAAACCACTGTGGGGAGTGGGATGAGTTTATTAAGGAAGTGTAAAAGAATTGCTTTGCAGCAGTGGGGCCCAGTTGAGGTTATGTACATAAATTTGTAGTGGACCCAGTCAACATGGGTTTTATGATTTTCTCCACCTTCATTCACCAGCATGTAGATGGTTGGAGTGATCCTATCAGGGCTGAAACATAGCAAGGTAAGATCCTTGGTGATAAAGGGCTAGAGACTTGAGAAGACAGTATAGAGTTGACCTTGCTCAGCAAGGGTTTAAGATGGGGAAAGAAGGAGCATAGCTAGGAGTGGTGAACTGGGAGAGAACTGAGGAGTCGGGATTGGAGGTCATTGATGATGTGGACAGAGAATGGGGTTTGGTTTTGGAAGGTGCAGTGCCAATGGATTGTGATCAGATAAGGGTATTTTAGATTTCATGCATCTGGAAATATGTTCTCCCTTTGTCTCTTAGCATTCTAAAGTTTTCAATATTCATATCAAGTGCCGTCTTCTACATGAAGCTTTTTCTCATGCATTCAATTACTAATGCCTACAAATTGCATTGTGTCTTCTTTTTAAAATATGTACGTTGTCTCCCCTTGCTTGGTTTTAAGCTTCTTGAGAGCAGGGATTGTTACGCTTTTGTTTTTCTTTTCTCTGTACCCAGCATAGTGCCTGGCACATAGTAGGCACTTAATAAGTGCTTTTTGATTGATTGCTTTGGTTTTCTTGTGTACTAAAGCAAAAATATTATCTACCTTTTTGTCTTAAGGAATTATTTTCAGATTAGTTGTTATACATAAAATACACATATAACTATAAAAAGTGTAATAATAAGTAAATTATCACTTGCTTCCTTCTGTCATCCACAGTAGTGGAATTGATTGGCCTACTGTTTTTTGGTTGACTTTATAGCTCCTGTGGAGTGGAATTGTGGTTACTTGATATAATATTCATCATAATTCATTATTTCTTGCAGCTCAGTAGTATTCATGTACCACAATTTGTTTAGCCATTCCCCAATTGATGGACCTCTACTTTGATTTCAAATAGGAAATTCTTTTCTAAGTAATCTGTTTTCGGGTTTGTGGAATACTGGGTTATTTGTTGGGGCAGTTAGGTGGCTCATTGGATAGAGTACTCATTGGATAGAGTCAGGAAGACTCCTCTTCCTGAGTTCAAATCTGTCCTTAGACATATATTAGCTATGTGACCTTGGGTAAGTCACTTAACCTTGTTTGCCTCAGTTTCCTCATCTGTCAAATGAGCTGGGGAAGGAAATGGCAAACCGCCCCAGTATCTCTGCCACGAAAACCCCAAATGGGGTCACAAAGAGTCAGATAGAACTGAAAAATGGCCCAACAAGAATTACTTGTTTAATCTATTCCATCGAGCTGCTTCTCTGTTTTTAACCAATATCAAATGATTTTGATGACTACTGCTTTATAATACAATTTGGGGTCTGGAAGGGGGTTTTTTTTTTTTTTTTTTTTTTTTTTTACAGTAAGCCTTAATTTGCTTCTTTGCAACTTCTACCCCTTATTCCTCACTATGTAGACTTAGTTAAATTCCTCTTCCTTATAACCCTTGATATAATTAAAGATGGCTGTCACATTCTTTCTAAGTTATCTCTTGAGCCTAACCATCCCTAGTTCCATCAAGTAATCTTTTTTTTTTTTTGGAGGGGGGGAAGGCATGGCAGTTGGGGTTAAGTGACTTGCCCAAGGTCACACAGCTAGTAAATATGTCAAGTATCTGAGGCCTGGTTTGAACTCAGGCCCTCCTGACTCCAGGGCCGGTGCTCTACTCACTGCACCACCTAGCTGCCCCAAGTAATTTTTATATTGCATGTTCCCAAGGCCCTTCAGCATTCTGATTGCTTTCCTTTGAGTCCTTTCTAATTTATCAATGTCCTTGTCAAAATGTGGTACCTAGACTATGTAAAATATTTCGGGTGTCATTGGACCAGAGTAGAATAGGATCACTTTTCTCGGCCTGAACACCAAGTTTTTCTTAATGTAACCCAAGATTGCTTTAGCTTTTGTGACTACCATATCATGCCATTGACCCACACTTACACTTGGATGTTTTTTCAGAGGAACTGCTGTCTAGCCATGTCTCCTTTGTCTTATGTTTTTGAAGTTGATTTTAAAAAAAACTCAAATATAAGATTTTGTACTTTTCCTTATTATATTTATTTACATGTGTATGTGTGTATATATATCTATTGATATTTTTTGTTTTTATATCACTTGCATTTCCCATTGTATCCCTTCTCTTCTCCCCTTCCAATCATGTCTTATAACAAATAATTAAAAAAAAAGAAAATTCAGCAAAACCAATCAACTCATTGAAAAAAATCTAATGTTAGATGTCATGGAAGTTGGCTAGCAGACTCTTCTTCTTTGGAGGTATTCAAGCAGAGGCCAGAAGACCATTTGTTAAGTATGCTAGTTAGAGGACTCCTTTAAGGCATGAGTTGGACTGGATTGTTGTATCATAGCTTTATCCATTCTCCCACTGATGGACATCTACTTTACGTTCCGTTCTTTGCTACGCTAAAGATTTTGGTGGAACTGCATGACTGGGGACCACTTTATAGACTTCACTACTATATAATGTCACCTATTCAGCAGGATATATAATATAAGGGCTTTATTTTTATCACTGACTTTCTTGGGCTATATTTTGAGGAGTGAAATCTCCGGAGCAAAGGGTGTCTGGTCATTTTAGTCACTTTCCAGAATGACTGTAGCAGTTCACAGCCCTGCCCATACCACTTCAGTATTTCAGCCCCTCCAACATTGACTATTCCCATCTTCTGTTGTTTTTGGCAGATTGCTGGCTGTGATTTTCGTTGTTTTGACTTATATTTCTCCTAATGCTCAAGAGAGTTCTTTGATGTGGTGTGTAATAGTTTGAACATTTTCTTTTGAGAACTGTTTGTCCTTTGACTGCTTATCTACTGTGGAATGACTTATATATTTATCTTCGTTCCATATGTAACTTAGAGATTAAACCCTAGTCAGAGAGATTTGGTGCAGATTTTAAAAGATATTTGATTTGATTATGTCTGTTCTTAGATTTATTGAACCCTGGGTTATTATGTTATTCTATATTTAACCAATACTAAATGTTTTTAATGATTACTGCTTTGTAAGATGATTTGAAGCTTGGAAGTGCTATTCCCCCTTAATTCCTACTTTTTTGATTATTTCCCTCGAGATTCTAGATCTTTTCTTCTTTGTCTAGTTTTGTGTAAACTGTCCTTCAGTAGTTTGGTATAACACTAAATCTGTAAATTAAATTTGATGGTATGTTAATTGACCTGGCCCAAACATGAGCAATGAATATCCCTCCGGTTATTTAAGTTGCTCTTTAAAGGATGTTTTGCAAATTTTATTTATATAAGCCTTGAATAGTGTGACTTGGTAGATCAGATGAGATTTCCCTTTGTGTTATTTCCTCCCGGATATTGTTTTTGCTACGTAGAAATACTGTTGGTTTTTGTAGGAGCTTATATTCTAAAGGGGCAGGGGAAAGAATCAGGGAAATATAGAGCCTGTGCATGGAGGCAGAGTCAGTGGGAAGGTGTTCACCCTAGAGTATGTCCTGGGTGCATTGATGGTTGGACAGGATGTCAAACATGGTCTGGGACAGTAGAGAAGGTTGTGAGTCCCTCTACTTATGCTAGATTTTTTAAAATGTGCAAGACTGTGGGATAGGCAACCTGATGTAGTGAATGGAAGGAGTCTCTCCTTAGAGTCAGATATCTTGCTCTGACACAAACTCTGCGACCTGTTTACCTCTCAGTGCCCTAGGCAACTCTCAAGAAGATGGTAGCAGGTGAGTGGTTGATTTGCATTGGTAAAGAATTTCCTTTCTGGGAATTTCCTCCCTCTGCCATAAAATCAGCAAAGATAGCTTTCTGCCAGTCACTTCTTTTCATAGCTTGGGTATCTTCACCCTGTAAAATGAAGGCATTAGAGTTGTGTTCTGTGTTTTCACATCTTCTGCTGTGTGTTCTTGTTAAAATACAGCAACTGTGGAGCTATTTTAAATTGAGCAAGTTGTCCAGGTTTATCCGAGAGATGACGTATACATTTTCACGTGTGTGTTATGTTCAAACATTCAGAGAGCCTGAGTATCTTTTCAAGCCTTTCAGACTTGCTTTAACACATTTTCTTACTCTGATTTATACTGCAGAATTTTGTTCAGTCACAGTGGTATTATGATGGGATTCGCAGTGAAATGCTGTCTTGGGAAATGTTGGCTTTTAGTTTAGCATCATGAGTATGAGTACTAGAGTTCTTTATGTGACCAAACTTGAAACAAAACAGCAAAAACCTTTATTGACTAAGGTTGCTTCCCCTCCCTAGGACTAAGTTTCTACCTTTGTAAAATATGTGGTTTGGATTTATCATCACCTTTTATTTATTTATTTTTTAAAATTCAGTTTTGTTTTATTTTCAGTTGAAATTCCCTCCCTCTTTTCACCCCCCCCCCCCCATCCATTGAGAAGGCAAGGAATAGACTGTGATATATATGAAATCATTGAAAACATATTTCTACATTAGCCATCTAAGGTTCCTTTTAGCTTTAACATTCTGTGATTCTATAAAACCACTGAGCCTTGCAGGTAGTAGGGGCTTCATAAATTTATGTAGAATTAAATTGACCATGATGCCTTATTCAAGGGAAAAATAATTTTCAAGTGCTTTTCAGTCATTCATTTACTTTTCAAGTATGTGATTTTTACCTAGAATCTGAAAGAGCACAATACAAATACTTTCCACAGTTTAAGTGCCCTTGTGTCAAACTTTCCAGTAAATAAATAAAGGAATTCTTGAAACATGTTTCTCAATCATTTGTACTTACTGGAATGGAGAGGAAAATTGCCAGGAAGTCTCCAGCCAGAGACTTTTTTAAGTCTTTTAAGGGCTTAAAAGTTCTTCCTCCTTTTCTACAGACTTGCTGGCTTAAAAGATTGGTGTTAGCTTCATGAATTATAAAGTCAATTGTAACAACCCTTCAGTCCCTGTTGGAATTTCTCTTGCTGTCTAGCTATTTCATGTTCATAGGTGGGGTGCACTTAGGTAAGTCATGTCCTTTCTTTGAGTCCTATTTCCTGATCTATAAGTAGGAGATGGAATAGATCAATCAAGCATTTATTAAGCTCCTACTCTACAATCCTGCCCAAAAAGAGCTAAAGTGATGTCTAAGGTCACCTTCAAATCTGGCATTCCATTTTCTCAGGTCCCTCCCATGTTTGATGTGTCTACTCTAACGGACCTTCCAGCTCTGATATTGTATATTCTAAAAATAACTGTGCTGTAGCTTTCCTTAGAGTATGGATCCAGTGGTGACATAATAAACCCTGTCATTCAGTAGAGAAGTAGCTTAAGATTTCTTCAAACTAGAGGAGTTTGTAGTCAGCATTTTTTTTTTAATGAAATACCTTCAATGGGCCTGGTGCTGTGCAAGACACAAAGATTTCTTTCTTGCTCTGTGAAAGAGAGATGAGAATAGACAAACAGTTGCAATGCACAGTAGAGCCTGAGGGGATAAAAAGATCCAAACAAAATTATTTATGACATCTGAGGAATGAAAAGTAAGTTCTGACTAGAGGGGTAGAAGAATAGGCGTAGTATCTTAAATAGTAACAGCTGGCGTTTCTGTGGGGCAGCTAGTGGCATTGTGAGTAGAGCTGTGGACCTTGAGTGAAAAAGGCGCTCCGCTTCCTGAGTTCAAATGTGGCCTCACACATTTATAGCCGGGTGACCCTGGGCAAGTCGCTTAGCCTTGTTTGCCTCAGTTTCCTCATCTGTCACATGAACTAGAGGAGGAAATGGCAAACCGCTCCAGAATCTTTGCCAGGAAAACCCCAAATGGGGTCATTCACAATTGGACACGACTGAGATGATGGAACAACAGTGAAGCATTCCTGTAACATTCTAAGGTTTGCAGAACTCTTCACCTGTGCTCCCAGGTGATCCCACAGCAACCCTGGGAAGTAGGTGCTGTTGTTATCTTCATTTTACAGATGAGGAGACTGAGACAGAGAGAGTTGTTAAGTGACTTGCTCAGGGTCACCTAGTAAATATCTGAGGCAGGATTTGAACTCAGGTCTTTCTGACTCCAAATCCAAGACTATTTGCATATTTTACCGTGCTGCCTCCATGCTTCATGGATGAGGTGGCATTCGAGCTGGAACTTAAAGGATTGTTAGGATTTTAAATGGCAGCAGTGTGGGAGTTGGTCTTTTTAGTGGGACACACACACACATGCATGTGGATATATGTTCATTTAAAAGGAATCATTGTGTTATAGCATAGAGCAGAATGATGCTCAAAGTTATTACGTAGAATGTTGGATCTAATCAGATGCTTCCTGAACATTCCAAGTATGTCTCTTTGGTAAATACATGTTGGTTTTAAAGTTAGCGTCGACAGACTCTAAACATAGCATCAAAGTAATAACGTTTGTACTATGAACACCTCTTTGATGTATTCTGGGCTGTCATTAATGAGATCTTTTGTGGCAGAGAGTGTTAATAGGAAGAAAGGTGCCATTTCCCCTATACTGGCCCTTTGTTGGCTCTCATCACAAAGGAGAATTCTTTTTTGACCCCAATGGCCAGCAGGCTTCCAGGCTTTCCAAAGAAATAGTTCCAGGATTTTTGGCTTAAAGAAAAGGGCACTTTCCCTTGAAGGTCCTCAGGGAGATCAGACATGCTGTAATAGAAGTCCATGCTAATTAAATACTAAAGTGCCAAAAGGCATTTCAAGGCAGAGAGGAGGGGAACTCTTTACCAGAAGGTTTGATGCATGTGGCCCCAAGGGTAGATTTTAGGAAGAACTAGCCCCTAACACTTGCTGACTGTGTGACCTGGGGTAAGTCATTTTAACCTCTCTGAGCTTCACTTTTCCTCATCTGTAAAACAAGGCAGTTGGACTAGATGGCCTTAAAGTGCCCTTCCAGCCCAAAATGTATGAGTCTGTCAGTCTTGTGGTGCTTGGTTAAAACAAAGAGATTCTCATTAGTTGCTCTTTGAGGCCCTTTTCAGTTCTAATGTTCTATGTACTATGTTAATTAATAGCTTTAAACAATTCTTATTTATGTGTTGCTTTAAGGTTTTACAAAGGCTTTTGGGTTTATAGTTTTAAGCTTACAAAGATTTTAAAGTTTTCTCACTTTGGCCACCTGAAGGTACCTGGTGTTGAGTACTCTTAGGGGTGTTGAGGTCTTTCAGCTTATGATCACCAGTTGCCTTGGTGGTTGATCTCACTTGTGGAGAAACTGGGTCTTTGTGGGAGTTTTCTTTTTCCCTTACATCCTTTCCACTTGACACATAGCACTTTTATTTGTAAGCTCTCTAAGCACTAATTAAATTCATAGCACACTGATGTTGTAAGTATTACACCTACTTTATGGGTGGGGACCTAGGCACAAGGGTGAGGTGAACTGCTTTTAAATTTCTAGGCCTAGATGAAAGAGCCCTGGCCTCAAGCTGGATCACTGGGTTCTGATCCCATTTCTGCCTTTGACTCACTGGCTAGGTGACCTGGGGCAGGTCTTTTCATCTCTTTAGGCCTCCATTTCCTCATTTGTAAAATGAAAGAGTTGGATTGGATTATTTTAATATTTTATTTATTCTCAATTACAAGTAAAAACAATGTTTAGTTTCTTTTTAAATTTTGAGTTCCAAATTCTAACCTTTCCTCCCTCTCTCCCCCCCACCCCACCTCGAAGGCAAACAGTATGATATAGCTTACATATGTGCAGTTATGCAAAATATATTTCCCTATTAGTCATGTTGTGAAAGATAACATAGATCAAAAAACACAAACAAGTAAAATAAAGTTTTTAAAAGTAGGCTTCTATATGCATTCAGATTCCATTAATTCTTTCTCTGGAGGTGGATAACATTTTTCATCCTGAGTCCTTTGGAATTGTGTTGGATCATTGTATTGTTGAGAATAGCTAAGTCATTCACAGTTGATGATGATGAGAATGTGACTGTTTCTGTGTACACTGTTCTCCTGGTTCTGTTTACTTCACTTTGCATCAGTTCATGTAAGTCTTTCCAGGTATTTCTGAGAGTATCCCGCTTATCATTTCTTATAGTACAGTAGTATTTCATCACAATCATATACCACAACTTGTTCAGCCATTCCTCAGTTGATAGGCATCCCCTCAATTCCCAATTCTTTGCCATGACAAAAAGAGCTGATAAATATATATATATATGTTTGTACACACAGACACATGTATCCTTTTCCTATGTGTGTGTGTGGTTTTTTTTGGGGTACATCCCAAAGTAGACCTAGTACTGGTATGGCTGGGTCAAAGGGTATGCACAGATTTGCAGCCCTTGGGATATAGTTCCAGATTGTTCTCTAGAATGTTTGGATCAGTTTACAACTCTACCAACAATGCATTAGAGTATCCCAGTATTCCAACATCTCCTTTAACATTTTGTCATTTTCCTTTTTTTTTTAAAGTCACTTCTTTTTATTTTTATTAAATTTATTTTTTGTTTTTAGTTTACAACACTCAGTTCCACAAGTTTTTGGGTTCCAAATCCCCCCCCCCCCGCCCACAACATGTAATCCAGTGTAGGTTCTACATGTACTTTCACATTGAACTTATTTACATAATAGTCCAGTTGTAAAGAAGAATTATAACCAATGGAATGAATTATGAGAAAGAAGAAACAAAAACAAAAAAGAAGGAAAAAAAGAGAGCAAATAGTTTGCCTCCATCTGTAATCAGACTCCATAATTATTTCTCTGGATGTGCATAGCTTTTTCCATCATGAGTCTTTTGGAGCTGTCTTTGAACTTTACATTGATGAGAGGAGCCAAGTCTATCAAAGTTAGTCCTTACAGATACTGTGTGTCTGTAATCGTGTATAATGGTCTCCTGGTTCTGCTCCCCTCACTCAGCATCAATTCCTATAAGTCTTTCCAGGTTGTAATGAAGTCCGTCTGCTCCCCATTTTTATAGCACAATAGTATTCCATTATGTTCATATACCACAATTTGTTTAAACATTCCCCAACTGATGGGCATCCCCTTGATTTCTAATTCTTTGCCACCACAAAAAGAGCTGCTATAAATATTTTTGTACATATTGGTCCATTTCCCACTTGTGTGATATCTTTGGGATACAGCCTTAGAAAGTGGTATTGCTGGGTCAAAGGGTGTATGCACAGTTTAATAGCCCTTTGGGCATAGTTCCAAATTGCTCTCCAGAATGGCTGGGTCAGTTCACAGCTCCACCAACAATGTAACAATGTTCCAATTTTCCTACACCCTCTCCAGAGTTTATAATTTTCCTGTTTTGTCATCTTAGCCAGTCTGACAGGAGAGATGTGGTACCTAGGAGTTGTTTTGATTTGTATTTCTGTAATCAGTAGTGATTTAGAGCATTTTTTATATGACTATAGATATTTTTAATTTCTTCCTCTGAAAACTGCCTATTCATATCCTCTGACCATTTCTCAATTGGGGAATGACTTGTATTCCTATAAATTTGGCTCAGTTCCCTGTGTATTTTAGAGATGAGGCCTTTATCAGAGACACTGGTTGTAAAGATTCTTTAGCAATTTTCTGCTTCCCTCCTAATCTTTGTTGCATTGGCTTTCTTTGTACAAAAAGTTTCCAATTTAACATAATCAAAATTAACCATTTTGCATTTTGTACTGCTCTCTATCTCTTGTTGGGTCATGAATTCTTCCCTTCTCCATAAATCTGACAGGTAAACTATTCCTTGCTCTCCCAAATTGCTTATAGTATCAGCCTCTATTCCTAAATCATGAACCCATTTTGACTTTATTTTGGTAAACGATGTGAGATATTGGTCTATGCCCAGTTTTTGCAATACAGTTTTCCAATTTTCCCAGCAGTTTTTGTGAAATGGTGAATTCTTAACCCAGCAGAAGCAAAGAGTAGATTGCCGTAGTCATTGACTGCTGCATCTTGTGTACCTAACCTATGTCATTTTCCTTTTCTGTCATGTTAGCCAACCTGATAGGTGTGAGGTGGTGTCTCAGAGTTGTTTTAAATTGCATTTCTTTAATCAATAATGATTTAGAGCATTTTTTCCCATGACTATTGGAAAGCTTTGCTTTCTTCTTCTGAAAACTGTCTGTTCATATCCTTTGACCATTTATCAATTGGGGAATGACTTGTATTCTTATAAATTTGACTCTGTTCTCTATATGTTTGGGAAAGAGGTCTTTATCAAAGAATCTTGTTGCAAAATTTTTTCTCAGTTAAGATTATTGTGTTCCTTCTATCCTGTTTAGCCCCTTGCTTATCCTTCTCTTTCCTTTCACTCTGTCCATCTTTACATGTTTGCTTCTGACTGCTCCTTCCCTCAACCTGCCCTCCCTTCTATCAGCTTGCCCTGCCCCCTGCCCCATTTTATCCTCTTCCCCTCCTACTTTCCTGTAGGGTAAGAGAAATTCCTGTACCCAATTGAGTGTGTATGTATTCTTTGATCTAATTCCAATGAGAGTGACGTGTCTGCTATACCACCCCCTTCTTTCCCTGTACAGTAAAGGCTCTTTTGTACCTTTTTTATGTGAGATAATTTGCCATATTTTACCTCTCTCTTCTCCCAGGGCATTCTTCTTTCTCACCCCTTAATTTTATTTTTTTAGATATTATCCCATCATATTCAGCTTATACCCATGCCCTCTCTCTATGTATGCTCCTTCTCAGTGCCATAATAATGAGAGTTCTTAGGAGTTACAGGTATCTTCAAGTCAGATTTTCTGTTTAGCTCTGGTCTGTTCATCGGGAATGCTTGAAAGTCCTCTATTTCATTAAATATCCATTTTTCCCCTGTAGGATTATACTCAGTTTTGCTGGGTTGGTGATTGCTGTTTGTAATCCTAACTCCTTTGCCCTCCAAAATACCCATATTCCAAGCCCTCCAATGCTTTAATATAGAAGCTGCTAAATCTTCTGTGATCCTGATTGTAGCTCCATGATACTTGAATTGTTTCTTTCTAGCTGCTTGCAGTACTTTCTCCTTGACCTTGAAGCTCTGGAATTCAGCTATAACATTCCTAGGAGTTTTAATTTTGGGATCTCTTTCAGGAGATGATGGGTGAATTATTTCAATTTCTATTTTACCCTCTGGTTCTAGGATATTGGGGCAGTTTTCTTTCATTATTTCTTAAAATATAATGTCTAGGATCTTTTTTTGATTATGGCTTTCAGGTAGTCTAGTAATTATTAAATTATCTCTCCTGGATCTATTTTCCAGCTCATTTGTTTTTTTCCACGAGATATTTCATATTTTCTTCTATTTTTCTTTCTTTTGATTTTGTTTATTGCTTCTTGATATTTCATGGAATCATTAACTTCCACTTTTTCAATTCTGATTTTTAAGGAATTATTTTCTTTAGTGAGATTTTGTGCCTCCTTTTCCATTTGACTAGTTCTGCTTTTTAAGAAGTTCTCTTCAGGATATATTTGTGCTTCTGTTTTTATCATTTGGCCTATTCTGTTTTTTTTTTAAATTTTATTTTACCAGAATACGAATACAAAATAGAGAAAAGAAACAAAAACATATCATAAACTTAAATATTGAAACTTAAATATAAAGTAAGAAAGAAAAAAAGTGTGTCATGTGCACAGCAGAACATAGAAGATTCAAAATATGTAACAATAAATTTTCATTTCAAGAAAGCCTGTATGATAAATGATACACCTTGTGTTGAGAATTGTTCATCTTTTCTTTGCTTCCTTGTGTTTTCTTTTGTTCTCTGTTGTGCACTTTTTAACTTTGTTCTTTTTCCCCCTCCCCTCCCCTCCAGAAGGCTACAATATAATTTAGATATGTTTCTTGATATATACATACACATACAGATATATATACACACACACACTTATACATGTATACATGCATATATAGACTTATCCTTTCCCAAACATACTCTACTCCTGCTCTTTGTTTTTTAATATTTGTACATATCTTTTGTTTCCTATCCCTCCTGCCTCCTCTACTTTACCTCTACCCGCTACATCGCCTTCCTATTACTTGCCTTCCCCCCCCCCTTCTACCAACCACCCTGCCCTCCTGTTACTTGCCTTCTCCCCTCTAAGGATCCCTCCCATATCCTCCCATTCCCATCCTCCACCAACTACCCTGCCCTCCTAATACTTGCCTTCCCCCCTCCAAGGATCCCTTCCCTATTCTCCCATTCCCATTGATCTGAACTCCCTTTACCTATTCCCTCTTTCTCCCCTCTAAAAATCCCTCCCTTGTCCTCTCCCCCCTCATTGTACCCCTACCATTTTATTTCTTCTAAATTTAGAAGACTTTTATACTCTTGTAAATATATTTGTATTATTCCCTCTTAAACCCATTCCCGATGAAAGTAGGTTACCAGAACTACCAGCATTCCTCCTCCATCTAAATCCTCTGTATCGTTTCTTCTTCTTGCACCTCTTTTGTATAAAATAGTTACTGTTTTTAGCTGTTTCTAAATGGTTTTACTTTCTAAATTCATTTCATGCTCAGGTTTATCCATCTCTTTCTTATGAGATTGACAATTATTAATAAGAACGTTAGACATACATTTTACATTTTATGTTATATAAAAGGTAAGCAGTCTATTCTTATGACACCCTTATAGTCAGTCTTTGGTCTGTACCTTATGTTTCTCTTGGTTCTTGCATATTGAATCTTCTATTAAGTTGGGGATTCTTTTTAACAACGTCTTGAAAGTCTGAGGCTTTGCGAATGTCCATTTTTTTTTGCATTCAAGATAGTACTGAAATTTGTAGGGTATGATATTTTCGGCTGAAGCCCCAGGTCTTTTGCTCTTTGATATTGTGTTCCAAGACCAGCGGTCCATTAATGTCTCTGCGTCTAGGTCTTGTGTAATTCTAATTGTGGCACCATCATATTTAAATTGTTTTAATCTTGATGCATTTAATATTTTATCCTTGAGCTGGGGGTTTGGGAATTTGACTATATTCCTATGAGTTGCCCTCATAGGATCTCTTTTTAAGTGGCGTGTGATGGATTTTCTCTATTTCTACTTCCCTGCCTTGTTCTAATGCTTCAGGACAATTTTCTTTAATTATTTCTTATATTATTCTATCAAGATTCTTTTTTTGATCATAACTTTCAGTTACTCTGATTATTTTTATATTTTCTCTTCTTGGTCTATTCTCCAGATCTGCTGTTTTTCTTAAAAGGTGTTTCACTTTCTCTTCTATTTTTTCATTATTCATGTTTTGTTTAATTATTTCTTGATCTCTTTTAATTTCACTGGCTTCACTTTGCCCGATTCTAATTTTCAAGGTGTCATTTTCCTCCTTGATATTCTGGATCTCCTTTTCTAATTGGTTGACCTTCCTTTCATAACTTTCTTGTTTTTCTTGGATTATTTTTATTTTTTATTTTTTTAGCTTTTCCTCCATCTCTGTCTTTTTTAAGATCTTCTATAAATTCTTTTTGGGCAAGTGATCATTTGACGTTGCTCTTTGGGGGTTTCTTTACTTCAATATCCTCCTCGGAAGATGAATCCTGGTCATCTCTATTCCCATAATAGGGGTCTCTACGGTTGGATTCTTTCTCCTTTGCCTGTGCTTTTTTTTTTTTTTTTGCGTGGTTTTTGTAATACCTCTAGCACTGAGGTATGGGAAATGGTGCCTCTTGCCCCAAATCTTCAGTTCTCTCCTCTAGCCTGGAACCAAAGACAAACCTCCAACCTCCTGTAAGTGCCCATAGCCAGGGGCTTTCTGCCCCACTGCTTATGCACTCACCAGGTGTGTTCTAGTTCCTTCTCGCCCCCACTGCTCCTCGGAGCGCAGCTGGGTCTGGCGTTCCTCGTCAGCAGAGGTTCCCGCAGTCTTCCTAGGCTCAAACGCACGACTCCCCTTTCTATTCCGGGGTGAAAAGTTCCAGTGCCTGGGACCGAGGCAGCCTCTCAAAACAACTAACCCAGGGGCTTGCTGCTAGTTATTTAAGCAGCTTGCCACTGTGTGTTGTTAAAATGGAACCTAGCCTGGAGGTGTTTATTGCTTGCAGGGACCAAACCTGGTCCTGGGGTTTTTCTTCAGATCTTCTCAAACTGTCGGAGGAAGACTCCGGTTGTACCCCTATTTTTCTTTGTCTCCACCTATACTTTGTTTGCCCTAAGGTGCCATTTTAACTCTTTTGTGGGGGGAAAATTCTTGAGAGCTTGGAATTTTCTGACCTACTCTACCATCTTCCCAGAATCCTCTCCCCTATTCTATTTTTTAATGTGTTATTTTCTTCAATGTTTTTTGGTGGCTTCTTTACCAAGCTGTTGACTCTTTTTTCATGACTTTCTTACATCATCTCCCCCCCCCCCCGTTTTTCTTCTATCTCTCTCATTTGATTTTTGATTTTTAAAATACTTAATGAGATCTTCCAGGAAATCTTTTTTGGGCTTGAGACCAATTCATATTTTTTCTTTGCAGTTTTGGATGTAGCAGTTTTGACTTTGTTGTCTTCTCCTGAATTTGTGTTTGCTCTTCCCTGTCACCATAGTAACTTTCTACAGTCAGGTTCTTTTTTATTGTTTGCTTATTTTTCCCAGGGCAGCTAGGTGGAGCAGTAGATAGAATGTGGGGCCTGAAGTCAGGAAAACTCATTTTCTTGTGTTTAAATCTGGTCTTAGACTCTTACTAGCTGCGTGACCCTGGACAAGTCACAACCCTGTTTGCCTCACTTTCTTCATCTGTAAAATGAGCTGGAGAAGGATATGGCAAATCACTCTAGTATCTTTGCCAAGAAAACCCCAAATGGGTTATGAAGAGTCAGATACAACTGAAAAATGGCTGAACAACAACAAACATTTTTCCAGCCTATTTCTTAACTTTCAGATTTATGTTAAAGTTGGGCTCTGCTCCAAGGGTGAAATGAACACTATCCCAAGCCTTAGAGTTTTTGTGCAGCCTTTTTTGAAAGCTAATTCTGGAGATCTATAAGTTTTCAATTTTTCCAAGTGGTATGATATAAGGAGAGGTGTGTTTACTACTCTCCTGGCCTGTGCTCTGATCTGTGAGTGACCACAGGCACTCTTTTCTGCTGTAGAACTGTGATCAGGTTACCTTCTCCCCTGGGCCGCAAGCTCTGGTGTGCTAGTGCTCCTCCTTATTCTGGGACTGTGACCTGGATTCACATCTGGGCAGTGCCACAGTCCTGCACTCAGAGCCAGCAGAGAGATCCCTCTAATCTCCTACTGACCAGTGGTCCAACCCCCTTACCACCCATGGCTGACAATTCCAGAAACCACTGCTGCTTGATTCAGTTGCCCCCAGTGCATACTGTTGGCTTGTGCTCTTCTCTCACCCCAGCGCAACAGACCTTTCCTGCCCACCTTCTAAGTTGTCTTGGGCTGGAAAATTGTTTCACTCTACCCTCTATTTTAGTTCTCCTACTCCAGAATTCGTTTTGAAGAGTTATTTTTAACTCTTTTATATTATTTGGAGAAGAATTTGGGAGAGCTCAGGTGAGTCCTCACCTTTTCTCTCCCATTTTGTCTCTGTCTCTGGACTAGATTTTGATAAGGGCTTCCACTGCGAGAGGCAGCACTGATGGGGTAGACGTCCTGACCGAACCGACCTGGACATTGTTAGTTCCTTTCTTTGTCTTTGGGATTTATGGATGGCCCTGTTAGTTGCTTGGTCTTGTGTAGTATCCGTGTCCTTATTTTTCTCACAATCATAATAGCCAACATTTTATATCTGTCCCACTCCCTGTACCAGATGTTCAAACCTCCTCCTAAAACATCCCACACCACTCCTCATCCCCACCCTTATGGCTGAAAAACTTACCTCATGTCCCCTTCTTTTCGCCTCATAACCTCCACTTTCCTCCTCCCCCACCCCTCTTTCTGCACAGTCTCTGATAAAGAGGTGGCTTTTCTTGTCGGGGTTAACTCTGTTACCTGTACCCTTGATCCCATCCCCTGGTGGCCTTTGCTGAAGAATGTCCCCACTGTCATCTACCCTCCCTCTTGTCCTCTTCTAGCTTTCTTCTTCTTCCTCTTCCCCTTTATCTTTCTCCTAATAGCTGACTAAAACCACCCTTTGCAAAGTCAGAGGAGACAATACGATACTATAGAAAGTGTGCTGGCTTTGGAGTTAAATGACCTGTGTTCAAATCCTGCCTCTGTCATTTGATACCTCAGTAAGTCACTTAACCTCGCCTGGTCTCATGTTTTCAGCTACAAAATGACCGAGATGACCTCTGAGGTCCCTCCCAGCTCTAAATCTGCGCTTCTGTGACCAGTGATCTCTTAACTGCCAGATCCAGTGGCCCTTTAAAAACCGTCCTTCTCCAGCTCTTCTCTGCATCTGACATGGTTGTCCGCGCTCTCTCCCTGCAGACGCTCTGTCTCATTGCTCCTGTGGTTGTCCGTGCTGGACCGTCATCTCTAGCAGGCCCCCTGTGGTCGTACCCCAGGCTCTACTCTGGGTGCTTTTCTTTTCATCTCTATTCACACAACTCCCTGAACTGTATTGTCAGTCCCAGTCTCTCTCCTAAACAATTGGAAGGAATTTCCAAAGAGGAAGAACATACCAGGCAACTCCTTCTACTTTGGATATTCTCACTGTTGGGAAGTTTCTCTTGACATCAGATCTCCCATTACTCCTGCTTTGCCCTCTGTGACCAAGCCAAACAAGTCTGATTCCTTCTTCACGTGTGAGTCCTTCAGATACTTGAAAAATATTATGATCTCTCCCTGGTGTTTGTTTCTTTAAGCTAAACAACCTCAGTTCTGTCAGCTCGTCCTCGTGTGACATCAGTGCAAGGCCTTTCACAAACATCCTGGAAAGTCTCCCATTTGTCAATATCCTTCTTGTACATTCATGCCCAGAACCGAGCCCCGTACTCCAGATGAGGGCTAAGGAAGGTAGTGTCCACAGTGTCCACTGTACTGTCACCTTCCTCTTATTAGGATCTGTGGCTGCCTTCATGTAGCCCAGGTTTGCATTAGCTTCTTTGACTGTCGTTTCATACTGCTGACTCATTGGTGAACTTGCAGGCCACTAAGGCCCCTGTATCTTTTTCAGAATAGCTGCTGCCTATCGATGCCTCCTTTATTTTACACCAGTAAAGCTGATTTTGTATACTCAAGTGTAGGACTTTACCTTTATCTCTACTGAATTTCATCTTACTAGATTCAGACTCTAGCCTTTCAGGATCATTTTGGATCCTAATTCTGTCATCCTTCAAGTCTCTCCCAGCTTTTTGTCTTTTGAAAATTGGATGAGAATAGCATCTATGCCTTCATTCAAGCCCTTTATCCAAATGGTAGACAGATCCCTGGGTCACTCCACTGGAGGCCTCTTGCTGTGTGGCCTTGAAGCATCTCAATTTCTCTTTTGAGTATAGCCATCTAACCAGTTCTGAGTCTATCTGACTGTATGATTGGCTAATCCTGACCTTCCCATCTTCTAATCTAGGTAAACTGTGTCTGTAGTATGTTCCCATTTCTGTTATCTACTGGTTTAGTGGGGGGAGTTGTTTGGTACAGTGGAAGGAGCACTGGCTTTGGAGTCAGAGGACTTGGTAATTGCCAGTGTAACATAGGACAAGCCACTTAACTTCTTAACTTGTGGTTCTTCATCTGTAAATTGGGGAGCTCAGGCTCCAGTAGCTCCTTCTTACCCCCAGGATCAAATATAGGTTGCTTTGACATTTAAAATTCTTCCCAGCCTCCTTCCCAGCCTGCCTTTCTGGTATGTACATTACTTTACCCTCAGTATGCCTTTGGGCTGTTCCTCACACCTGGGCTGTCTCCCGCCCCCCCCAACCTCGTCCCCCCCAATCTATTATTTCCTCATTTCGGAGAAGCATTAGGTGGTGTGGTTGAGAATGCCGGGCCTGGAGGCAGGAAGATGGGAGTTCAAATTTGGCTTCACATACTTTCTAGCTGGGTGACCCAGGGCAAGTCTTACTTGATCTCTGTTTGCCTCAGTTTCCTCAACTGTTAGGTTATTTGTGAGGAGCAAATGAGATATTTGTAAAGTGCTTGGCACATAGTAAGCACTGTATAAATGCTAATTTTCCTCCCTTCCATCTTTCAGATTCTCTAGTTATGTTACCTTTGGCTCAGCTCAAGTGCTGCCTTCCATATGATATGCCTTTTCTAATCCCCCTCACCCCAGTAGTTAGTACTCAGGTGCCCTGCCCCCCATGTCACCTTGTATCTATCTTTTATCTCTCTTGTATTTTTTTCTCTTCCCCTGGTAAAGTGTAGGATCCTGGAGGGCAGGAGTTCTTTTCATTTTCTCTCAGCTGACAGCATAGATTTATACAAATTAAAAACTGTGCTTAGGTATCTGTTATTGCAAAAGATGTGCTTTTAGCCTGCTGCTCTAGGGGGTCATTAAATGTGCACGTATGATTCTACATGTTGCTCTGTTGCTAAAATGAGTGTCCAGGCTTAGCATTGAACTTAGGACCCATAGTAGCCTTTGTTGTGAGTGAGCATAGTGTTTTTAGTGTAGCTGTAGAAAGCTGAGCTACGTCGGGGCTGGGTTAGGGTTTAACTGATGTGAACATTTGAGTACTGAAGTATTTATTTAAAGGTGCTGTGATTTTGTTGTTGTGAACCTTAGTACTCATGAATTTCTGTGTCTGAACAAACCATCACCCAGTGGCTTCTCAGGTTTTCATTACTTTCTGGATGCTGCCAGATGAGAGACCTCTAAATAAGTAAAGTGTAACTTCAGTGAGCTAATTTGACTCATTCGTTTCCCTTTATAGTTAACACTATGAAATGTGAATATTTCGTGGAATAATAGTTTGGAAGGGACTTTAGAGGTCTAGTCCGTCCCCTGATTTTAAAATAAGGAAACCAGACACTTGCCTAGATGTGAGTTGGAATTTGAATTCAAGTCTTCTGACTCCAAATCCATTGCTTTTCCTACTATACCACATTAGCCTTTTATTTGCTTGGATTGAATAAACAAAACTAAATCTTTGAAATTTGTAATACCAGTCTTTGGTTTTGGGCAGTAATATTATTCTGAATGACATCCCCTTAATTATGCCAGGATAAAATCATTTGAGGTTGAGAACATACTTATTTTAATTTCTCTTATTTCTAAAATGCAAAATATCCTTCCCTCCTTTCTCGAATAAAGTTTAATAGTAATAACATTACATTCATATAGAATAAGCTTAGTGTTTTTTTTTTCATTTTTAGTAAACATTTTATTTACTGACCAACACAGCAGTTCTAAAACTGTAGCTTCTGGAAGAACCACTTGTTTTTGCCTGTCTTGTACCTTTCCTCAAACTTGACCTTGGCCTCCCTCCTTGCCTTATGTTTTAGTGCAGGGTCACGGAACACATTGCTGTTGACAACTCTTTTGTCCGGTGGGATATCCACAGAGTATCTGGTGGGCATGAGGTGGTAGTAGTTATAAACTTCCATGAAGGACTTGATTTTCGATCTCTTGGCAATCTTCTTTTTGCCCATTGCTGCAGTCACTTTTCGAGGGTAACGGTCGATACCTGCTACCAAGGCGTGGCTGCAGGGCCTGTTGGAGGTCCCATCATCAATATTCTTGATGATGACAGCTTTGTGTCTGGAGTACTGACTGGCCAGGACCAGCACCACCTTCCCGGGTTTCACGTACTTGCCCATTTCGACAAGAAGCAGGTTGCTCCTAGAGCCAAAGGTGAATAAGCTTAGTATTACAAAGTACTTCATGGTTCAGTGGAATGAATGTTCAGTTGGGAGTCAGGAGACTCGGAGTTGTAGTCTGAGCTCTCTAGGTACTAGCTATTTGTGCAATATTGAGGAAGCTGGCGAGTTATCCTCTCTGGGTCTAAGCTTCCTCGTTTGTAAAACAGATAGGAAGACCTCAAAGTGATACTGATAAACATGCTAGCTATTCTGTTCTGCACCTGGATGATTTCTTAGGACCATGTTCCAAAGTGCTCATTCTACTCTTTACGTCTTTAAACACACACACACACACACACACACACACACACACACACACACACACGTGCGCGCGCAACTATGAATGTCATTTATAGTTTGAATCTCCTTCCCAATACCAAAAAACTCATCAGCATTGCAGCTGAATCTGACATTGTATACAGAATTACACAGCCATTCTCTATCGCCTCTCTACAGAAGGGAGACGGGTATGTTTTTTCATCTGTTCTCTTGGACTAAGATTACCAGAAGAGTTTGACTAGCTTTCATTATTGTTTTCATTTACACGACAGTCATTGTTTTCCTGGTTCTGTTTACTTCACCCTGCATCACATCATAGGATTTTTCCCATGCTTCTCTGAATTCCTCATAGCTCATATTTCTTAGGATACAGTCTCTCTATCTTAACGAATATGGGCCATGTTTCTCAAAAGCTTCCATCCTATTTGACTTATAACAAAATTTCAGTCACAAGCAACTTTAAAACTTGCATATTACAATTATTTTTTAAGTCCTGTGTAGAGCCTGCATAATGAATCTTTTATTGAATCAACAAGTATTTACTAAGCACCTGTGTTTTGCTAGGCATTAGGTGCTGGGGTACAAAGACAGAAGTGGGAAGCTATTACTATAAATACCAATAACCTATGATTTAGTTAAGCAGAATAGGCAAGAGTCAGCAAGAACTTTGATATTTTTCCAAAACTAATCATTTTATCATGGATAAAAAAACCCCAGTGATAATAGTGATTTAATGGTTTGGAAGGAAGCTAGGGATTCTAAGAAATAGAAGAGAAGCAACTGTGTAGATTAAATTATCAACTGTGTTGATAATAATTTTGATAAGGATGATTCCCAAAGCTGTATTTCCAGTTCTGTTCTTTTCTTCTAAGCTTCAGTTCCACATCACCAAATGCCTTCTGGACTCATAAAACTGAATGTTTTATAAATGACTCCCATTTAGCATGTCCAAAACAGAACTTGTTGTCTTTTTCTTCCCCCTCCTCACAAACCCATCACTCTTCCTGATTTTTTTCAGGCATACCACCATGTTTCCAGTCACTCAAGTTCACAACCTCAAAGTTATCCTTTCTCTACTCTTCACATTTCACCTCCTAGATCTAACAAGTTGCCATGTCTCATTAATTCTACATGCATTACATTTCTGGAATATATCTCCTAAGTGGTACAGTAGAAGGAGTGCTTTACCTGGAGTCAGAAAAACCTCAGTTCAAATCTGGCGCTAGCTAGGTGATCTTGGGCAAATCACATCTGTTTGCCTCAGTTTCCTCAGCTGTAAGATGAAGATAATAATAGTTATCCTACTTCACAGAATTGTTGTGAGGATCAAATGAGTTAATATTTGTAAAGTGCTCATTACAGTACTTGACATGTAGTAGGCACTCTGTAAATGCTGGCTATTATTTCTGTTATTAATATTTATTACCTACAAAACCAGCAGCCCAAGTCAATCCCTCATCACTTCTGACTTGGGCTACTGCAACAGACTAACTGATATCTCTGCCAGTCTTTTCCTCCATATATCTGACTAAGTGATGTTCCTAAAGTACAAGTAAGACTAATGTCCTTTCATTGTTCAAAAAGCTCTAGTGGGGGGAGCGTGGGAAGAAAGGAGAAGAGCTATAGTGGCTCTCACTTGATGCTAGGATAAAATAAAAATACCTGTTTGGCATTTAAAGCAGCTTCCAGTCTGGCTCTGGTCTGCCTTTCCAGGTATGCTACCCCAAAGGTTTCATAATTAAACAAGTAACACAATACTTCTTCCCCCCATCTCCTCCCAAAACACAGACACACACAGAGAGAGAGAGAGAGAGAGAGAGAGAGAGAGAGAGAGAGAGAGAGAGAGAGAGAGAGAGAGAAACTTTTTAACAAAAAAAAAACAGCGAGGAATTCATGGACTCTGTTGTCCAGCCAAACTGTTTTACTCACTGCTCTTCACACAAGATGTTCTGTCTTCCATTTTTGTACATTTAAAAAGCTATCCCTCATTTTGGAATGCACCCCGTCCTCTCCACTGTCTCAAGGATGATCTCCCACAAGAGACCTTTCCTGACCCTTCCCATAGTTGCTAGTGTCTCTCTTGTCATGCCCCCAGAACTTTGTATTTACTTATTTGTGTACATGTCATTACCTCCAATAGAATTTAAGCTCCTTGAAGTCAAGGACTGTTTCTTTGGTCTTTGTATCCCCCACATTTCCTTGGAAATATACCAGTTGATTTTCACAGCATCTAAAATACTATTTCCTCCAGCAGTGCTGAGCACAACGTGATTCATGCTGGTCTAGCCTGGGTAACTTCTATCCATGTCATCAATGAAAGTCTGGCAAGGTTGTTTCCTCATGTTGTCTTTACGTTGTGTAGATCTGGAGGTTGGCCTCCCGTCTTGTAGGGGACCAGCCAGTCTTCTTTTCTGGTCATATATGCCTCTGAAGACATCTTTTACACCACTCTTCTTTGTAATCCCTCATTTGTTGTTCCTAAAAGGAACTGTGCCAGTGAGGTACCTCTCGTATTGATTGTGAATTTAGGTTTGAATTTTAGAATTTCTAGACTTACATAGTGGGAAGGAATGAATTCCAGACTCCTAAAATGTTAGAGCTGAAGTATACTTCAGCAGTCTCTCTCTGCATACTCCCCACCCCCCAATGTTACTAATGAAAAAACGGACCATTTGATTTACTCAAAGAGACTCAGAAAACTGAGGCAAGAATTTGGTCTTCTTGACTCCCTGTCTAATATGCTTCCTGGTGAAGCTCCCACATTGACAGGCAGGATTCAAATCCACACCTTCTGACTTTCAGTTTTATGCCCTTGGCTTCTTTTAGAGTAACCAGCCCTGCAGATATTCTTAGACCCCACAGTGAGCTCTTAGACCATGGTGAGCTAGTAGAAGAATAGCTTCCTTGTCCTGGGGAAAGTCTATGGCCTCAGGGGCTGCTCAGTCTGTAAGACTCCCCTCCCAAGCTGTACCACTAGGGTTCTTCATTGGCTGTTTCTTTTTCACTATTTGCCCTGCTTATTCCACCCTCTGTCTTCCATCTCCTCTCTGCTTCTCTTCTTTCTTGTATTTCCTGGCACATTTTCATTCTCCCGTGCCACTTGGCTTTTCCTGGAAAAACTAAGGACTTGTTTTTAGTCTTTTATGGTTTATAAAATGCTTCCCCTAAAACATGGGTTAGATAGGTATTGCAAATATTTCTGTCCCCACTTTCTACATGAGGAAACTGAGGCTTAGAGGAAAAATAAGGCTCAGCTCTGGTTATCTAGTAACAGGATCATGGGATTTAGCAGTAGAAAGTACCCAAGAGAGCGTGTAATCTAATCCAGTCATTTTGCAGAGGAGAAAATGGAGACTCAGAGATGTGGTGAATTGCCCAAGATCACACATGTGCTTAGTAGCAGAGCTGAGATTCCAGAGCAGGCTCGGGGCTTTTTCCATTACACCATCCTGCTTACAAATTGTGCAACCTTGAGCTAGTTCACTTCCCTTTTCTGGGCCTTAGTTTCTTTTTTGTAAAATGAACAAGACATTCGGTCCTCACTCTCTGCATTTGCATTGGCTGCCCCCTGTCTGGAATATTCTCCCTCCTTGTTTCTACTTCATTAAAACTCAGCTAAACACCCCCCTTTCTTCAAGAAGCCTCTGCCAGTTCCTCTTAATGCCAGTGCCTTCTCTGTGTTGATTACTTCCAGTTTACATGTTGTGTCCCCTGTTACAAGGTGGGCTCCTTGGAGGTGTGGACCATTTTTGCCTTTCTTTGTATTCTTTGCCTGGAACACAGTGCCTGGAACATACCAAGTGCTTAACAAATGTTTGTTGACTCACTTACTGAAGGGACTGCATTTAAATCATCTCTATACTCCCTTCTAGTTAGGATTTTCTATGATCCAGCATGGTTGGTTCTGACCTTAAATCCATTACTCTTTCTAATACACCATGCTGCTTGACTATTTTTGGTCAAAACATGTTTTCCTCTCCAGGGGTGAAGTAGTCTGCTAAAGCTATATAGGGTTTAATCTTTGGATCTGTGGCTGGAATTGGCAGTACATGTCTTTATTGCTGAATGCCCAAAGTGCAGCACTCATGTTCTAGGGAACCTGAAATTTGTAAAAGCGAGTGCATAGTCACCGTTTGTATACATTTTATCTTTGTAATGTAATTGTACTTGAATTTGGGTGTGTCTGGTGTAGGAGCAGTTAAAGTAGTTGAAGATCATTACTTTGTTTGAAGACTTGGCCAAGTGTAACTCCCCCATTCTGTCCCATCAGCTTATCTTCCTGTGTCTGCTCTATGCTTAGAGGTCAACATCTCCTGCTGCTACTATCGTTTTATCCCTAACCTTGCTATCTCCTTGGTTCATACCTTCTCCATGGTTAAGACAGTATAAGTAAATAGTAGAACCGGGCAAACTGAACCACTCTGTGTCTCCCAAACACCCTCTGTACGTTTCTCCCTCAATACTTTTACTCACTGCCTTTCTTGTCCCTAAAATGTTCTTCTTCTCCACTTGTTGGATTCTTCACCCATCCTTTTGACCAAAAGAAACGCCACCTTCTTCATGAAGGTTTTCCAGATCACTTCAAGGCAGTAAAGAAAAAAAAAACCTTTCACCTTACGCTTCGTATAGTGCTTTGTTTTGCCCACTTAATTACAATTAGCCATGACATTGATATCAGTTAGTTTTGCATGTGTCACACACACTCATGGATGGTAAAGGGAGGGTGTCTGGTCTTAATTTTTTATATTTGCACAGTACTTTGTTTACTCTTGGTGCTCAGTAAGGATTATCAAACTGATTTGAAATAGAGCCTGAAGTTATACATAGTGTGGAATATTGGCAAGAGCCCTAGACTTAGAGTTAGGAGAATTTGGTCTATAAAATAAATAGCTTGGACTCTTAATTCTTGAAGATCCCTTTCTAGCTGGCTACCAGCACCTGTTAATGAAATCTACACCTTTGTTAAGTCACTTCCTTTCTCTGGCCTCAGTTTCCTCATCTGTAAAGTGCCAGTATCTATACTCCCTACATCAGTGGGTTGTGAGGAAAGCCTTTGGTAAACTGGAAAGCACCACAGAAATGGGGAGCTATTATAAATACCAATAACCCATGATTTAGTTAGCAGGGCAGGCAGTTGTCAGCAGGAATTTTGATGTTTTTCCAGAACTAATCATGTTATGTGTATAAACACATGTGATAATAGAATAGTGATTTAATACTTTTTTTGTTAGATATAGAGATCCAATATTATCTTCTGCCATGTGTCGCATAATTATTAATGATTCAGAAGAAAAACTTGATTCTTGGATAATGAGTCATCATGATTACCTCATAGTAAGTCTGCTATGCAAATTAAAAATGTCATTGGGCTGCTTAAACAACTTGTTGAAATAATCTTTTTCTTTAAGAATTCAAAAATTTCAACAAACCTTGACTGATCTAGAAAGTTAAATAAAAGAATTTTAGAGCTGGAAGCAACTTTTAGTCATCTGGTCTAACCTCCTTATTTTAAATAAAGGAACTCCCAGAGGAGCAAAATGATTTGCCTTGAAGCAAGTGTATTTTAGGTGCTAAATAAACAACTTTCTTAACATGCCATGGGTCTCTCAAGCAGAGTTAAAGGTATAATTACAAAGTTAAAACTTTTAAAAAATCAGGCAAAATCTCTCTAAAATGGTGTTATTCCTGATATAACATTAATCAATCTTAAAATTTCTGCATGCTTTTACCAATGCATATTTTCCCCCTGTCTTGTAGGAATCTGTTGCTTTGAGACCATCGATCCGATTTCAAGGAAGCCAAGGGGTAAGTTCTTTTTTATTTGGGTAAAGAGAGAGAACTTTCTACAGTATCTCTGATAAGGGGTCATCTGGCAACTGTGAAAACTACAGGTTGATTGTATTATATACTTAAAAACAAAAGCAAGCTGTGCATAACTGAGACCTGTGGTTTCATTTCATGTACAATCCTCTTTTTCTGTTCTCTTGTGTCTCTGCAGGTACCCATTTTA
The DNA here is from genome assembly GCF_011100635.1 of Trichosurus vulpecula. Taxonomy (NCBI): domain Eukaryota; kingdom Metazoa; phylum Chordata; class Mammalia; order Diprotodontia; family Phalangeridae; genus Trichosurus; species Trichosurus vulpecula. Next base: position 55,835,022 of record NC_050573.1, on the reverse strand, counting down.
TTTGGTGTTTTAAGTTTAGAATTAAAAATAAAAACTAAAAAAACAAAACAAGTATGCCTCCAGCCTCTGCTTGAATACTTTCATTGACAAATCAGGCCATTTATAGTGTGTCCTTTTTTTTTGTTAGTTGTAGATGTTAGAAAGTTCTTGAAATTGTGTGTCCATCTGGCTCTAACTGCTCAACCCATTGATCTTAGTTAGTTCTGTCCTGTGGAGTCATAAATTTAATAATTCCCATTTAACATCACTGCCCTTTAGATATCTAACAACAAATAGATATGTGTGTGTGCCTTGAGTTTTCTCCATCCCACTAACTATCCCCAGCTTTTCTTTCAGCCTTTCCTTGTGTCATGGTTTCCAGATCTCTCACCTTCTTCTGGTACCTTCCTTGCTATGTTCCATTTTGCCTAGACTAGTGGAGAGAGTGTTGTACTAGAAGCCAGAGACCTGGGTTTGAATCCAGGCTCTGTCATTTAACCAACTGTGTGACTTCACCTGATCTGACCCCCAGTTTCTTCATCTGTAATTCAGTTCAAACATGTGTTAAGTGACTGCTGCTTTTATGGAAGGCATTGTACCAGGCTCTGAAAAATGAAGGTGATGATAATGTCGCTGTCTCCCATTTCAGATTTACAAAGCATTTTACAGATTATTGCCTTTGATTCTAGTACCAGCCTTAAAAAAGAAGTATTATTTATAAAATATTACGTGTCAGATTATGCCTCTATAACTAACTATGGGCAAATAACTTAACCTCTCTGTGTTTCAGTTTTTTCATTTGTAAAATGTGAATAATACCTGTGGTGTCTATCTCTTGGGGGTGGTTGTGAGGATGGAGAAGGAGGAGGAAGGGAACAAGCGTTTATATAGCACCAGAAACTCTGCTAGACACTTTATAAATATTATCTCATTTGAGCCTCATAGTAACCCTTTGAGGGTTATATGCATATCCATTTCACAGGTGAGGAAAATGAGTCAAACAGAAGTGAAGTATCTTACCCCGGGTCACACAACTACTAAATATCTGAGGCCAGATTTGAATCCAGGTCCTCCTGACACCAGGCTCAGCGCTTGAACCATTGTACCCTCTAGCTGCCCCGCGATTACATGAGATCATGTATTTAAAGCACAATTATAAACCTTCAGCACTATAAACATGTTTGTTCCTATTATCATGCCCAGTTTATAAATGAGGAAGCAGGCCCAGAAAAGTGAAATGACTCACCCCAGAATCCCCAGTGAATCAAATGTGTGAGCTGAGACTTTTAGCCCCAAGTGCAGGCAGGACTCTTCATTGTGGCCTTCCAGTGCTTTAATCACCAGTGACCTCAGTTTATATAGAATGTTAACAGAAGATCAAGGAGTGGAAAGCTTAGCAAATGACCGGTGATGAATAATTATAGACAGTGGTGCCAATAGAAAAAAAAAACAAAGGAAATTGTTCTTATTAGTCTGTGAGAGTAAGGGGAAGACTGAAGGTAGCAGTCATGGCACCCTACCTAGTGCTGTTAGTGAAAACTCATTAGCTTCATGCTGCTTTGGGGGTGAGATTTTACAGAGGACAAGTCTGGAACTATGCCTCAGTGGTGTGGGAGCTTGTTTAGTGCCTGCATCTACAGAAATCATTATATAGACCATAGAGGCCCACCAGGCGATGCAATATATTTGTTACATGTACTGATGGGTGAAAGGGTCTTGCCGTATAATAATACTGAAGGGCTTTTGGTTACCTCTATGATTGTACAAATAATACTTTAATGCATTTTAACAGTCATTATATCAATGAATAGCTCCCAGAAAGTGTTTTAAAATACTATTGAGATCCTGCTTAAGGAGGAATAAAATAATGTATTTCAAAAAGACTACTTAGGGGCAGCTAGGTGGAGCAGTGAATAGAACACTGGCCCTGAAATCAGGAAGATCTGAGTTCAAATCCAGCCTTAGACACTTGACATTAGCTGTGTGACCTTGGGCAAGTCACTTAACCCCAACTGCCTTGCCTTCCCCCCCTCCAAAAACCAAAACCAAAAAGATTCCTTCTTTGTGTTTTATACTAATGTTGAATCAAAAAATTCTGCAATTGGAGGGGACTTTAACACAGCATTTCAGAGGTAGCAGAGACCCAAGGTATCCGTGTTAGCCCAACAACTTTATTTTTACAGATGAAGAAACTGAGGCCCAGTAAGGAGAAATACCGTTTAGGCACACAAAGAAGCAGGGCTTGGACTAGAGCTTAAACCTCCTAGTTGCCTAGGGTCCTTTCCCATATACTGTTGTACTATACTCCCTTTCCCATATTTTCCCATGCCATGTGGCATGTTTTATTGCCTACCTTTTTGTTTTTGTGGAATTCTCTAGCCCTGACCAGCACTGGGAAAGAAGCATAACTCTTCTTGATGCTCTTTCAGATAGCTTCTTCTTCAGTAATAAAAAATTCTTGAATCTGGCATTCCTGTGAATACCAGTATCAGAATCAGCATCTCAAAGTTGAGAGAATTTGAGACTATCTCATCCAGCCCCCCCTCCCCAGGGCACAGAGCTTTTCTTTAGTGTAGGGGTCATTCTGCCTTTGCTTGAAGGCCTTGAAGGATAGGCAGTGAGGTGTCTCAGAATTTAGATTACATCAAATTAAAACTTTTTACACAAACAAAACCAATGTAGCTAAAATCAGAATAAAAGCAAGTAAATGGGAGGAAAATCTTTGCAGCAAGTTTCTCTTATAAAGATCTCATTTCTGAAATACATAGGTAACTAGAACTCTGATAAGTGGTCAGTTGTCAGTTTTCAGAAGAAAAAAATCCAAGCTATCAAAAGTAATAGGAAAAAAATTGTTCTTAATCACTAATAATTAGAGAAATGCACATTAATGCAGTTTCGAGGTACCACCTCACATCCATCAGATTGGTAGAGTTGACCAGAAAAGGGAAAATGAAAAGTGATGGAGGGCCTATAGGAAAACAGGCACAATTGGTCCAGCCATTCTTGGAAAACAATTTGGAGTTATGACCCAAAAGCTATACAGCTGTGCCTACCCTTTGACCCTGCTACTAGGCCATTACCCTCAAAGAGATCAAAGAAAGAGGAAAAGGACACATATGTACAAAAATATTTATAGCAGCCCTTTTTGTGGTGGCAAAGAATTGAGAGGCTGCCCATTATTTGGGAAATGGCTGAATAAAGTTGTGGCAAATGAAAGCAATACTATTATACTGTAAGAAATGATGGAAAGGATGGTTTCGGAGAAACCTGGGAAGACTTGTATGAACTGATGCAGAGTGATGTCAACAGAACTAGGAAAATAGTTTCTCCACTAACAATATTGTAAAGACAAGCAACTTTGAAAGAATTAGGAACTCTGATTAGCATAGTGGCCCACCTCTGTTCCAAAGGACTTACAACGAAACATGCTGCCCGTCTCCAGATAGAGAGCTGATGGACTCAGTGCAGATCAGGGCATTTTTTGGGAGATGGCCCTTGTAGCTATTTGTTTTGCTTGATTATACACATTTGTAATGGGCTTTGTTTTTCTTGCTTTCTCAGTGAGGGGAGGAGGAGATGGAAGGGAGAGATTTCAGAACAAAAAAAGAAAGTAAAATTGGTTGAAAAAAAAAAAGAAAAGGAAATTGGTCATCTCATGAAGCAGCCTATCTCACTGTTGGTTGCATAACTTGTGTCTTTAGAAGTTCTTTATTGACCTGCACTCTACCTGCATATATTTTGTACCCATTTGTTCAAATTCTCCTTGCTGAGCCACATATAACATAATATCCCTCTTTTTCATGAGTTCTTCTGATATTTGAAGGTGGCTGTCATTTTTTTCTCAAGGGATATTTTTCTAGGCTACAAATCACCATTTGTTTCAACCTCTTCTTGTGATGTCAATCAATATGTATTTATCAAGCTCCTCTGGTGTGCCAGGTACCGTACACTTGCCAGAAAGAGGCAAGAAACAGTCCTTGCTCTCAAGGAGCTCATAATCTAATGGGGGAGGCAACATCAAACAAATATATACAAAGCAATCTATAGACAGGATAAATAGGAAATGATTAACAGAGGGAAGGCACTAGAATTGAGGGGTTGGGGAAGGCTTCCTGTAGGAGGGCTGTCAATTGTGACTTAAAGGAAGCCCAGGAAAATAGTAGGCAGAGATGAGGAGGGAAAGTATTCCAGGCATGAGAGACAGTTAAAGAAAATGTCCAGAGACATGATTTAGAATCCCCCTTCTCTATCCTAGTCACCCATGGCAAGCCCTTTCCATATCTCATGGAATTACAGAATTTTAGGGCCTGATGGGGTCTTAGTGATAAAAACTTGTCCTGTCTTTTTAAGGATGAAGAGCATGAAACATGGAGAAATTGTGTCATGACCAAAGCCTCACTTCTGATACTTAAAAAAAAACAAAACCAAAAAACCACTCACTTTTCTATACCCTGTGTGTCAGTAAAGTGTCTGTTCATAGACTAGACATGATTTAGAGTTTGCCTGAGTTTGCCCACTGCTTTGTCCTTTCAGGCCAGGGTAACATAAGATTTTTTCCCTTAGCACCATAAAATTATATTGCTTGTGCTTACTGTAGAAGACAAATAGGCACTCTTAACCAGTATATGAGCCAGGAGTGGGGGTGGGGGGAAGAACACGGTATTAAACGCTTAATAAATGTTTGTTGACATTTTGATTTGAAGATTTATTTTCACATTATAGAATGACAATTGAATGATGTCAGAGAAAATTATAAATGTCTTAATTTATGAAAATAACATGGTTATCCATTAAACATAATGGACACACTGTATGACCCTGGATAGGTCACACCTTCTGTCTCAGTTTTCCCATATCTCATATGGGGATAATAGCACCTTCCTCCCAGAGTTGTTGTTAGGATAAGATCAGATAACATTTGTAAAGCACTTTGGAAACCTGCACTATATAAAAGCTAGCTATCATTACTATTATTAGTGGTGCACTGGATAGAGAGCTGGGCCTGCAGTCAAGAAGACCTGAATTCAAACCAACCCTCAGACATTTACTAGTTGCATGACCTTAAGCAAGTCCCTTAACCACTCTCTGCCTCAGTTTCCTCTCCTGTAAAATGGGAATAATAATAACTTCTACCTCAGAGTTGTGAGGAAAACTTGAGATATTTGTAAAGTGCTTATATAGTGCTTGGCACACAGTAGGTGCTATGTAATGCTCACTGCTGTGATTTTTATTATTTCTGTTGTTGTTATTAAAGGTTCTAAGACTACCTATGGGTCAAGCATTAGTGAAGGCAGTCTCTATTTTTCTTCCTCCTAGGCCGGGGTGGGGAACCTTCGGCCTTGAGACCCACATGTGGCCCTCTAGGTTCTCAAGTACAGCCCTTTGACTGAATCCAAACTTCATAGAACAAATCCTCCCCTTAATAAGAGGATTTGTTCACTAAATGAAGGATGGCTAGAAATGGGAGGCAAAGTGTCTCATGTGAGGAATAGCAAGGAAGCCACTGTTACTGGATTGCAGAATATGTGGAGAAGCATAAGATGTACAAAGACTGGAAAGGTGGAGCAGGGGAGGGAAGGTGTTGTGAAAGACTTTGAATGCCAAATAGAAGATTTTATGTTTGATTCTGGAGGTAATAGGGAGCCACTGGAGTTTATTGAGTAGGGAATGGCATGGTCAGATATGTCTTTAGGAAAAGTCGTTGATGGCTTATTAGAGGTTAGTGAAGAATAGACTGGAGTGTGGAGAGACTTGTGGCAGGGAGATCAACTAGCAGGCTACTGCAGTAATTTGGGCTTGGGGAGATGGAGGCCTGCACCAGAGTCAGTAGCAGTATCAGAGGAGAGAAGGGAGAGTTTTTGAGAAATGTTATAAAGGTAAAATCCACAAGCCTTGGCAACAGATGGAATATGGGGTCTGGGAAAGAGCAAGGCATTAAGGATGACACCTAGATTTCAAGCCTGGGTGACTCGGAGGATGATAGAATCCTTAATATTAATGGGGAAGTTTGGAAGGGGGTAAGATGTGGAGGAAAAGATAATTTGTTCAGTTTTGGACTTGTTGAGTTTAAGATGTCTTTGAGACATCCAGTTTGAAATGTCTAATGGGCAGTTAGAGATCCAAGTCTAAAAGTCAGCAGAAAGGTTAGGGCTGGATAACTCGTCTGAAAATCATTAGCATCCAGATGATAATTCAAACCATGAAAGCTGATGAGATGACCAAGGAAATATACAGGGAGAAGAAAAGAGGACCCAGGACAGAGCTCTGGGGGACAGCTATGGTTAGTGGATGTGACCTGGGTGAAGATCCAACAAAGGAGACTGAGGAATGGCCCAATAGGTAGGCAAAGAACCAGGATAGAGTATTGTCCAGAAAACTTAGAGAGAAGAGAGCAGGGGTGGGGAACATGTGGCTCTCTACATCCTCAAGTAGGGTCTTTGACTGAATCTAAACTTCACAGAACAAATCCTCTTAATAAAAGGATTTATTCTGTTAAATTTGGACTCAGTCAAAAGGCCGCAACCAAAGAAAGGAAGTAGAAGCAGCCATTGTAGATGGTCTTCTCAGAGAGTTAGCCACGAAAGGGAGAAGTGATATGGGATAATATGGTGATGGATGAATTAAATGAGGGTTTTTTGAGAATGGGAGGAACATGGACATGTTTGTAGATAGTAGGGAAGTAGCCAGTAGAAAAGGAGAGTTTGAAGATAAATGAGAAGGTAGGGATAATGGAGGGTGCAACCTTCTGGAGAAGAAAGGATGGAATGAGATCACTTGTACATGTAAGAGAGCTTTGCCTTAGTAAGAAGAAAAGCTGTCTCTTCATGTGAGACAGGTAAAGGAGGAGATAGTTGCAGAAGGCATCTGGGTGATGTGAGGTGAGCTGGGAAGAAGAGGGAGCTCAGTTTTATCAGTGGAATATGAAGCAAAGTTCTTGGCTGAGAGGGTTAGGGATAGGGGAAACCATGAAAGGTTTGGAGGGGTGGAGAGGTTTGGAAGAACTGCTGTGGTGAGTGGGATGAGGCAGTTGGGGAAGTGTAAAAGGATGACCGTGCAGCAGTGAGGGTCCAGTTTAGGCTATGCAGCATAAATTTGTAGCGGACTCTAGGCATGATTTTATGATTTTTTTTACTCCCTTACCACTTTATTGTCCATCTTGTCTTGCTAAACCTTGGATAACTCCCATCTGCTGCCTTTGATCTAATACATATACTATGGGATGAACCTGGAGGACAGTGTTGAGGTGACTTGGTTCACCAAGGGGTTAAGATGGGGAAGGGGTGATGGTGTACCTAATACAGGATTGTTGGCCTGGGAAGGACTTGATGGATAGGTTGAAGGATTGGAGGTTACCGGTTAATGAGGAGTAGTTTGTGGTTGCAAAGGGAAGATGGAATGACAGTAGATTGTAATCTCATAAGGGAATTAGGGAGTTCATGACCACGGACATAGTGCATTTGTGGGTGATGGCAAGATTAGGGGTGTTACCATTCTGGCTGAAGTGGAGGGCAGACATAGGCCATGAGTAAATTGAGGAGCTGTGAGGGGAGTATCAGGGTATGTGAGGGCAGGGGCTGGGCAAAGAGCATGTGAGCTGGATCCCAGGAGACCTCTTTTAATTCTTGCTGTGCCACTGACTTGTGGTAAGTCATTGAACTAGCATTTGGAGCCCAGCTTTCCTAATTTTATGGTCAGGAGCAGTGTAAAACAACCTTCATCTTAGATACTAAGACATGTCTATGACCTCGTTCCTTCTTTTACAATGCTTATAGATTATTAGGGGAGAAAAGACATGTACTAGTAACTATAACACAAGGCAGAATGTGATAGTGCAGGAAGGGAAATAAAAGTTTTTTGGGAGTTCGAAGGAGAGAGTAATTATTTCAGTCTGTGAGTAATATAGGGAAGAAAGTGGCTTCTAAGCTGGCCAATTCATGGACAGGAGTAGCTGGATGGGAAAAGGCAAGAGCTATACTCAAGGAGCATTAATGAGTCAGGCACTGTGCATTTGTATTTGGGAAGACAAATACGAGTAGAAAGGGAGACAGCCCCTGCCATGAAGGAGATTATGTTCTTATGAGGAAAGAAGACCAAGGTACTTGAGAGACATGGTAGAGAAAGTCCTAAGTGAGAGCCCAGAGAGGATTGGAATGTGGCTGGCCTGGGTGCCTCCTTGAATGGATGTTCTGGAGGAGCTCTCCACCATTGGGAGGCTGTAGTGAGCCTCCAGGTCTGCTGTGGAGGCAGAGAGAACAGCATCAGAATAGGGATTAACAAAGGACAAAGGATAGCAGGTAGTGAGATCAGTTCTCCTGGAGGGCTTCTGGCAGAGCATCAGTTAACACAAGAAGAGCTTGGTATGTGTCAAATGACACAAAAATCTTCCCTGGTCCTTTAGGGTCTTTTTAAATACCAGACCTTTAACCATCTGTGTTGTGGAGCGCATCCCTCCTCTGGGAGTGGTTATAAGGAAGGACAGCGGAGGTCTTTTCGAGCTTCGAGTCTCTTATTCTGCCTGGAATTGAGGAAAGGCTGCAAAGGTAGGAAGCAGCCAGATGGTGTAGGGTCTTGAATTAGGACTTACGCTGCCTGGGAAACAAGGGCTCCTAAAGGTTTCTGAGTCACGCGATTTAATCTGACAGCGGTGTATTTCAAAAGAAATCTACATGTTATTATTTGAGGATTTTATTGTGTGGTTGGTTAGGGAAAAAAAACCTTACTATATAGCCAGATGGGCTTTTGTAGAAATGCTTGAAGTCAGGTACCTCCTAACCCAGAGTAAAACTCTTGGTTTCATTTCCATTTGCCAGGCAAAAGGGTTTTGAAAGATCAGCTGCAATTTTAAGATCTTACTCTCCTCAGATGTGAGTTAATTTTGTGGGGTCTAAATTGACCCACAGCAGTTTTGGAATTACTTTATAGGTGAATCAGCCCTGAGAAGCAACGGACATCTGGCATTTTGAGCCCCTGATGCTTCACACCTCAAAAAGAAGAGAAAGATTGGGCTGCCCCACCCCCTCCTGAAACTTGTTAGCAAAAACTTGTTCTTTATAAAACACACAAGTTTTTCAGTTGAGGCTTATCCACCTGTGTTCACTGAAAGTCCCCAACAGTGTCCAGAGCTCAGTATTTCTGTATGTGTAAAAGCTGGCATCAGCTGCAAACTACAGGCTTGCTGCCTGTTTTTTTTTTTTTTATGGCTCATGAGTTAAGAATGGTTTTTACATTTTCAAAGGAAATTTGACTGTATTTTAAAAATGTAAAAAACATTAGGATTTGATCCTTGGGCCACAGGAGGAAGAAGCACAGGACTCCTGAGTTCTGGATCTTGGACAAACCAGATTTGGATAAGTAGGTGGTGTAGTATGTAGAGTAGTGTTAGATTTGAAGTCAAGAAAGGCTGAGTCAAGTATGGCCTCAGATCCTTACAATCTGTGTTACCCTAGGCAAGTCACTTCTTCTATCTGCCTCTATTTCCTCATCTGAAAATTAGAAATAATAACAGCATCTATTTCCCGGGTTGTTGTGAGGATCAAATAAGATAATATTTGTAAAGTGCTTTGCAAACTTTAAAGCACTATGTAAATGCTAGCAATTATTAAGTCACTTCATCATTCTGAGCCTCAGTTTCCTCATTTATCAAGTGGCGATAATACCTGCCTCATCTCCCTCACTGGACTCTAGTTGTTAATTGACTGACTTGGGTTCTTGTCCAAACACTATCCCTGCTTAGCTTTGTGACCTTTGAGGCTTTACTACCTTCATTTGTACAAAGAATGGTAAGAACAAATTATTATTGTGAAGATAAGTAGCTCATTTACATGACACATTACAGTTTTATAAAGGTCAAACTGGCAAATCAGGGTCTTGAGCACCAAGTCACAATAGGAAAGTGCCTTAACATTAACTGATAATGGCAGCTCACATTTACACTTTAGTAATAATGATAATTGTCATTTATGTAACACTTTTAAGATTTACTTGCATTGTCTCACTTAACATAATAACACTATGAGGTATTTATAGGTATTATAGCCCCCCAATTTTAGAATGAGGAGACTGAGGCCCAAAGTGGTTAAATGACTTGACCTTAGCTTAGTGTCTCATGCAGAATTCTAACCTAGGCTTCTCATTGCAAGCCCATTGCTTTTTCTAATACCCATGCAGCCTCCCACTAGAAGGTTTACCAAGTGCTTTCCTCAGAATAACTCTGGAAGGTAGGTTGTATTCAGTTTTTCCCCTGTTTTTCTGATAATTGAGGATAGACTCTAGAAATGACTGTCTGAGGCTGTAAAGTAGAGCTTGTAAATGAGAGAGCAGGGACTTAGACCTGAAAGGGCTCAGTAGTCTAGTGCTCTTTCTGCTGTGCTGAATTAAGGATTCTAAAAGCCGGTGTATTTGAAATGAAGGAAACGAAAATCAAAACAATTTCTAAGTTAGCATGTGGTAATGTAGAACTGCTTAAGAGAGAAATAGGACATCTCACTCTGCTCATTCTGTTTAGTCAAAAGCTTAAAATCTAAACTTGAGCTTGCAGCAGTAAGGCCTTTCTTTCACTGATGTCTAATCGTCCATCATAGGGACTGAATGAAAAAGAGATCAAAGAAGGGAGATTTCATATGGCAATGTGATTTAACAAGCGACACATTGAAATGTGTGATTCTAAACAGCGCTGAGGTATCCTGGGAGGCAGAAGTGGCATTGTATGAGCGGCCGCAAGATCGCCTCTCTGTCACCTTCTTAGGCCAGTTCAGTTAATTACCCAGTCAGTGAAGGCCAGAGGAACAGCTCTGAAAAGTCAAGAGCTAGTTTAACTGACGTAGACAGAAAGAGCTTTTTGTCTTTTTAAATTATGTTCTGTTATGGGGTGGGACAGATTGTGTGATAGCCTGCTTTTGAGTGTTGCTCCCAGAATTAACTGTTTGGCTTGAAAAACTTTTTGACTTCAGAAAAGCAAATCACAGTGATTATGAGGGGAAATGTTGAAGAGAGACGTTCTGTCATTCAGCCTGCTTCAGCTCCAAACAACCCCATTCAGGACTGTTTGTGACCCTTGAAGTTAACCTGCTTCCCATGTTGTGCTGTAATCCTTTCCCTGAATATGCCCCGCAGCTCCTCTGACTTAATTTGTCACTTCAAAGACTGTGCTTTTTGCTGCAGACATCATTCTGTAAATCACCAGGGAGAGCCACAAGTCTTAAATTTGGGACTGATTTCAAAGAGAAAAAGTTTAAAGAAGTATTGTGCAGGAATTGCATGACTTTAAATTTAAGCCGAGGCCGCCACTCCCCCCCCCCCCCCCATATGTGTGTCAGATCAGAGAGGGGAAGGAACTGGGGTTTCCTTGGAATTCTTTGAAGGCTAGAGAGCGCCCAGCCCCTTCAGGCTGCCATTATGTTAAACTATGAGGTTGACTCTGTCAGCAGTTGTTCAGAATCTTGAAAATGCACGTAAATCAACTGCTTACTTCTTGACAGTATAACCTATTTTTTGCATTGTTAATATTGTAAATTCTGAGTTGGGAGAGATCTCAGAGGGCAGGCCAGCCTCCATCCAGAATCTAAGCTTCTCCAAAAAGGAATCCATCGCCTGTCTGCAGGAGTAGATCTCCCTGCCTACTAGGCATTTTCTGACAACTCTAATTGTTAGGGATATTTTCTTTATGTTAAACCAAGATTCTCTAGTTCTGCCTTGTGGAGCCAAGCAAAAGAAACCTAAACCCTTTTCTACATGACTGCCATTCAGATAATTGAAGGCATCCCTTGAATCCCCCTCTAAGTTTCCTTTTCTCTAAGGTAAATAACATTTAACACCAATGTTTTTGATGGATTGATTTCCAGTTCTCCTCAACATCCTGGTTTCCCTCTGCTGGCTGTGTTCCATGTTGTCAGTTTCCTTCCTAAAGGAGATACCCAGAACAATTCTGTGGTTGGGAGTCCAACCTGGGCAGAGGATAGATAAGACAATTCCTTCCCTCATTCCAAATACTGCACCACTAGGAAAAGGAACTAAGATCCATTTTTTTTTAAACTCTGAAGATTCTCTAAATAATGATAGTAGCAGACGTTATATAGAGTTTTAAGGTTTCCCAAACCAAAAAAAAAATGACCTCATATTTATTTGGCATATTTTTTTTTGTATCTGCTTGTGTGTACTTGTTTTCCTTAGCCTATAAGCTCCTTGAGGGCTGGGTTGTTTGGTTTGTCTTTATGCCCATAGTTCCTAGCATGGTGTCTGGAACATAGTTAGCACTTGGTAATTACAATGTTGGTTGATTTGATTCTCACAAAATCTCTGTGATAAGGACCCCAGGAGCTCCTCCTGGGCCCTCCATGGGCCAAGTGATGGTGCCTGGTTGCCAGGGCAGCTGCCCCCTGCATCTCTTCCAGCACTGGTGCCTCTCAGAAGAGCAGAAGCAATGGAAATGCACCTCTAGGGCAGGGGTTCTCAAACTTTGTAGTGCTTTGCTGTGAGGAATTGACTCCCATCTAGGGGAGTCTATGATGCTTTCAGAGGGCTGGGGGACCAATACATGTGTTGTTTCCCTTCAGTACACGCAGCTAGTTTTGTTGAGTTGTTTCTTTTGGAGTTTATAGCCAGCTATTATGTCACTTTGAGGTTTGCAAAATGCCTTACATATGTTAATTTATTTGATCCTCACACTTTGACTCTTAGTTCTGTTGTCTGTCCACTAGCTGGGCTGCTTGGGGCACCAAGAACACAGGACCTTTAATCAGAAAGATACCTAATCCTAACCCTAAACCTAAATGCACTCTGCCTAGACCCTTTCAATCCAACCATAGATACTTAACCAGCTGTGCAACCCTGAGCAAGTCAGTTAGCCTCTGTTTGCTTTAATTTCTTCACCAGTAAAATGGGATGATAATAGCACCTACCTCACAGGGTTGTTGTGAGGATCAGATAAGATAATAATTGTAAAGTGCTTAGCATGGTGCCTGGCACATAGTAGGTACTATATAATTGCTTATTCGCTTCTCCCTTTGTTCCCACCTTCGAGGTTCAAGGTCTGGCATGTTTTGAGGGGTGTGTGTGTGTCTGTGTCTGTGTGTCTGTGTAATGGGCATGTTTTGTGTATTTTGTTAATCTTATACTTAACCACATTACATATCTGGGCAAGGAAAATATCTAAACAAAATTATTATTTATGTTTTCTTTAGTCTGCAATAATGTAACATCCAACATTGTACAGTCCTTTGAGAGTCCTTGTCTCTAGGCGTTTCTGTTTTGCATCACCATTCATCCAAGTCTGCCCTATGTTTGTACTTGTGTAGTTAATTTTTTAAACCCACTTTATAATTGTCCCTATTATATTTTATTTTGTTAGATCTGCTTCATACTCCTGGTCTACCAAGCCTCCTTTGGGCCCAAGTTCTGTGATGGAGGTTGGCCTTTCTCACTTCATATCATCCATCAGTTTGAAAACATGCCATCACTGTCTTTGTCTTGACACAGTTAGCGTCAGGGCTGAGAAGGAGAAACCTGAGCCTGCCTGCCACCAAGTACTTACTGCCTGTGGAGTTAGCTTGAAAGTGGTGCATATTTTGAATGCTGGAAGTTCAAAATTCAGAATAACACTTAGGTGCCAAGAGGCAGTAAAATATGACCCAGAGGACATTGAAGCAGAAGTAGAGAGAACAAGATTCCTGCATAGCCTCATTTATGTGTGTGTGACACTGGCTGACTGTCGTGTTCACTGAAGGGCCCTTCCAGAGCTGGACATTTTCATCCCAATTTTATTTTTCTTGGCAAGAATTTGAGAACAGAGATAGGTGGGGGGCTCTGTGGATAGAGTTCTGAGCCTGGAGTCCGGAAGACCTGAGTTCAGATTTGGCCTCAGATGCTTACCTGGCTGGATGACTCGAGCAAGCCACTTCCCCTCTGCCTCTGTTTTCCAAACTGAGGAACAATGACAACTATAATAACATTTGTATGGTATTTACTGTGTGCCAGGCACTGTGCCAAGGGCTTTACAAATATTACCTCATTTGATCCTCAGAACAACCCTGGGAGGGAAGGTGCTGTTGATTTCCCCCATTTTACAGGTGAGAAGCTCTGTGACTTGCCCAGGGTCACATAGCTAGTAGGTGTCTGAAGCTGAATTTGAACTCAGGTGTTCCTGGCTTCAGACCCACTGCTCTGTCCTCTGTGCCACCTAGCTGCCCCCAAGAATGGGGTCTTTAAAAGCACCTACCTCACCAGGGTTATTGTGAGGATCATTGGAGATAATATTTGTAAAGCATTTAATATAGCACCTGACATTATAGCAGGTGCTAAATAAATGCTTGTTCTCTTCCACTTGTTCCCAACTGAAAAGTTGGCTGAGTTTCTTGCAGTCTGGAATATTTGAACAGAATGCTTAGTTTCCAGAGTATTTTGAGTTAGTCTTCAAATGCTACTGAGAGAGATTCAATCCTTTGCTCGAATTATTATTCAACCACGTCTCACTGGTTTGTGGTTTCCTGTTGGTTCTCATTTTTTTTTATATTTTAAAAAATTCTGTTAATATAAAGTTTGGCTACTAGTCTTCTAGAAAGTGCCATACACATGGAGGTAACAGGCCTTGAATCGCAACCATTTTTTATGTGTATATAGGATATCAAGGGAAGTTAGACACTAGATCTAAAACAGAAACTTCCTAAAATTGAACCCTTCTCTCAAAATAGGTCATATTAAGAGGCTCCAAGGAACTTTACCTGTCAGAGCTCCTTGGAGAGATCCTGTCTTTTAATGGAACATAACCCAAACCTCTTTATAGTCCTTAGTTCTCCCTCAGAAAGAAACATACTGCCATTTTGACTTGCTCCCCCCCCCCCCCAGCTGTGATCTTGTGCTTTCCAGCTGAGGGAACAAAGCATTGTTAGGGATTTAGCTTTGATTTTTTTTTAACCTCATTAAATAATGCAACATAAAGATACCTTCTGTCTTTGCCTTCATATACCTTTGGTTAAGGAAAACCAAAGGTATATGGTTAATCTTTCGGTTAAAAGGATCTAGTTCAACCCTTACACTTAACAAACATGCCTTCCCCTTCCTACTACAGTATGCAGTAGGTAATTTAGTTTAATGCCTCTGTTATACAGAAAATGAACTGAAGTGGGCCCTTTGGAGAGGTACGATTTAGCCAGCTTTACACAGCGTAGTCCTTAGCTACAGCAACAATCTCCTGTACACACTGTCTCCAACAAGTCATCTTCTCTTCTCTCCGTGAATGTTTCCAGTGATGTAGAACTTACTGTCATGTCATGTTTAGACAGCGCTGATGATTAGGAAGTCCCTGCTTGCTTTTGAGCTGAAATTTGTGCCCTTGCAACTTCCACCCACTGCTTTGGGTTCTGTTGTTCTTACCTATTTCCCCCATGACAGGTCCCTCCTTGAGGGTTTAAAGACAACAATAATATGACCCCTAAGACTCTGCCAGTCTAAATTGTAGTGATAGAATTCTGTAGCCGAATCCATACTATTCACCATCCATTTTGCTGTGGTACAAGACTTAGAATCTTAGGATTTCAAATCAGAACCCCTCGTACAAATCCTGGCTCCACCTTTTTCGTAGCTGTGTGGCCGTGGGCAGCCTCCATTTCCTCTTTTGCCAAATGTGTGACCTTTTCCTCTTGTGGTGGTTGTGAGGAAAGTATTTTAAAAGTTGCAAATCACTATAGAAATGGGAGTTTTAATTAGTATTAAAAAGGCTAAAAGAGCTCTGTCTTAGCAAAGACATTGTGTTTTATTTGCAGGTGGTAAAAAGAAAGAGGATCAAAGAGAGTGGTTGAAAAAGTAGTTCATATGAGTGGTTTCAGTTTCAATCAGGAGTTGCTTTTGATTTTTTCCCCCAATTTTATGATTTCTTAGAATTTGCTTCCAGTTAATGTATTTGGGGTAATTATGAGTAAAAGTCAAACTAGAAACACACCGTGGTTTTCTGATGCTTTTCATGAACCCCTGATTGGCAATGATTTTCAGAAACTTGAAACTCAGTCATCTGTGTAGTATGTTTCGAATGACTTGTTGTAATTGAGAACAAAAGTCACATCTGTAAATGGGTTATTTTAAGTCTGCTCTGGGTGGTTACATGTGTTCAGTGAGTAGTGTATCAGCAGCAGGAGCTCTAGTGAAATACTTGGTGCATAAATAAGGTAGGTACAGAATCTTAGCTTTGGAGGGGAGAAGAGATCCAGGCTGTGTCAGAGCTAGAATGTATTCTAGAATATAGAATACAGTGTCAAAATGGGAACTCCTTCCCTTCTTTACAGTGATAAAGTGTCTTGCCCATTACTCATGGGAAGTGAATGATAGAACTGGGCCTAGAACCCTTAGGCATCTTGTGTTGTCATAGGACAGTGTTCTTGGTTTTATATCCTGTTGCCTCCTAGCTCAAGTATGTTTTTTGACAACAGAACAGTTAATTATTTGGTTTCAATTCCCCTTGACATCCAGTAAATACTTTTTAGGTCAGTGTGTCTTTAAAATGTAGGATTAAATTCATATGCACTCCTTTGGCTAGCTTTTTTAAAAAAATAAAATAAAACCAAAAAAACCCTGCCACCATTAAGATCCCAAATCAAAGCAATATGTTTAACCTCTTGCTTTTAGGTAAGACAGGAAGAAGAAATTTTGGTGACCTTTTTCCCCTTAAGTGCAAGTGATATTTTTTTAATTTGACGTTTTAAGAGACCTAGGGATATAATGATGATTTTACAATGGAAAGCCAGTAGCTAAAGAGAAGAACAAACTCTCTTTCTCTATCCCAACCATCTTCCTTCTAGTCTGGAATGTGCTAGACATAATTACTTGTCAACAGCATCACATATGGTGTTTCCATATCCAAGTCATCTTGCCCTTGAAACTGTCATCATTCATTTACCAAGCATTTATTAAAGGCCCACTCTCCACTAGGTTCTGGGTGAGATGTGAAAATCGAGAATGAGAGGAATAGAAGTATCTAAAAGGGGTGAGGAAGAGGAACTTTGGGTGCTCTGAGAGTTCAAAGAAAGAAGAATCCCTTTTGTCTGGGAAAGGAGAACAGGGAAAGATTCATGGAAGAGAGAGCATGTGAGTGAGGCATCTAAAAATCTAGGTAGAATGTGAACAGATAAGGGATTCCGAGCAGGGGTACAGGTGGGAGAACAGTCTGAGTAAAGAACAGAAAAGCAGAGCTGCAGGGGCCAAAGTGGGGACTTACGTAGGATTTATCTTATGATCTTGGTAAAGCTTGATAGCTATTTGTGCAGATATTATGACAAAAAGAGAAATTTAAAGATGGATGAGAAATGAAATTACTCTTTGTAATGATTCTTGTGGATTGAGTAATTTATTAATTCATAAGGTCAGGCAGTTAGTTGGCATAGTGAATAAAGTGCTGAATGTAGAGTTGGGAAGAGTCAAATTTGAATTCTGACTCTGACACTTAGCTATCTGTGTGACTTTGGGCAAGACACCAAATGTCTCTCAGTTTCAGTTTTCTCAAGTGTAAAATGGGGGTGGTAGTGGCACCTACATCCCAGGGTTGTTGTGAGGGTCAAATGAGACAATAATGCGAAACGATTTGCAAACCTTAAGGTGCTATATTATAAATACTAGTTCTTGTCATTATTAAGGTTGGTCTTGGCTTATGATGATAATGATGGTTTAACCAATGGTTTTTTGGTTAACCTAAGTAAAGGTCACACAGTGCCACTTTCCAAGTGACTGACACTTTTCCCCTTCCCTTTCCAAACAGCACATCACAATTCCCCGGCCTGGTTATCCAACAGAAGTACGAACTTTCACATTTTATCTTTCAAATATTGGCAGGGATAGCCCCCAAGGGAGCTTTGATTGCATCCAGCAATATGTGTCCAGGTGAGTGATGTTATGGAATAATTAGTGTTAATGCAAATATGCATTGACATGGTGTTACCTGTCCTTTTGAAAGTTGTGTCTCTCCCTACAGTTAAACCAAATTTTGTTTTTAAAACATGTACTCCAGGGTTGCAGAATCGTGGAATTTTCAAGCTAAGCGCAACTTCGAAACTCATAATATGGAATATCAGAGGTTGAAGGACCTTAGAGACCATCTAGTCCTCTCATTTTTACAGATGAAAAAAATTGGGGCCCAGAGAGGGGAAATAAGTTGATTTGCCCAAAGCCAGTGGATCAGTAGCATTGCTGGCACTAGAACCCAGGTCTCCTTGAGCTGTCTAGTCAGGGGTGTATGTAACCCGGAATGTTTTTCAGTGTTCTAGTCTGGGGTAACATGCTGGAGAGTAACCTTAATAGGCTCTTTGGTGGTTGAATTACTGTTCTTCTATTTGAAATGAATTTGTAGGAGGGAGACGTTTGAGGGCAAGTGTCAACTTCCAGGAAATGATCAAGTCTTGGAGTTTCTTCATAGGTTTCTTGCCTTTCAATTATTTGCTAATAAAGTGCAGTACTCAGTCTCTTATTTGTATTTCAGCAATGGAAATGTCCATCTGGACTGCCTGGGCAGTATACAGGACAAGATTACTGTGTGTGCCACCGATGATTCTTACCAAAAAGCCCGGCAGAGTATGGCCCAAGCTGAGGAAGAGACCCGCAGCCGCAGTGCCATTGTCATTAAACCAGGAGTTCGTTATATCGGTAAGGAGCATGATCATCTGAGGGCTACATGTGGATTCATCAGATGTTAAATGCCTCCAAAATAAAGTTAAACTCTATAACCTGACATGCCACACCACTTTGCCCATCTTCATTGGGCAGTGAATGCTCTTGCCAAACTATTACTTTCTGGGTCCAGAACTTATTACACTCTTGCACACCTCAGCAGGCAGGCTTTCACTCAGAACCCCCTCCATTTCCGCATCTTGAAATCCTTGCCTTCTTCCAAGACCCAGGTCACATGCCATTTCCTGGAAGCCTTTCCTTAATCACCCTTTATGAAAGAGACCTTACCCTCTTAACTTCATGATGCACAGTGTTCATTTTATGCTATTGATAGTAATCTTAGTAAAATCTATTTCTGTAGTCCTTTAACGTTTACAAAAATCTTTCCTTATAACAACCTTGTGAGATTGGTAGTAGCATTACCCCAGTTTTACTTACAAGGAAACCAAGATTTGTACAGTTAACGTTTTTCAATTTGTGTTTTTCACTTGTTCACCTTGACTCAAGTCTTTGAATGGCAGGTGACCCTGATTCTGAAAGATGACGTCAGCAAGCACAAGCTCTGACAGCTCCTTCCGACCTGGGGTGGCTGGTCACTAGATTTCTGTAGCAATCGTAACACAAGGAGAAGGCAGTAGAGAGAGAAAGTCATTACCAAAGATGACTTGGTGATGGAAAGGCCATATGCAGTGCTGTTGACAATGGATTGATAATACAGTGTCTCAGCAATGAATTTTCATGGATACACCAACCAAAGAAGAGGAATTATGATCTATGTCAGTGAGGGAGTACCTGTACTGATGATATTACAGCTTCTGGTAGTACACACCCTATTGCATATTTAAATAAAGGTAAATGATGTACAACCCTGACTATTAAGGACTTAACTTGCTAGTAGTTGAAATAAAACATTTACAGAGATGAATATAAATTAAACTATTCTCGATGTATAAGAAGAGTAAAAGGCTGTGAGATCAGATGATAAAGAGCAATATCAGCTAGGAACGTCAAGGAGGAATCATGGGGAAAAAGTAGGCCTCAAATGTTTCAGTAGAAGTCCTAGAACAGAGAATGTCCAGAAAGGGTGAGTTGCATTTTGCTTAGAGTAAGGCATTTTAACTTTAACAGGGGAGGGGTAGGACAGAAGCTAGCAAGGGAGGTTAGAGTCAGATCAGAGAGAGTCTTGAATACTAGGCTCCACCATGGTCAATGATAGAGAGCCATTGAAGGATTTTGAGTGGAGGTACTGTGGTCAGATTAACTTGGTGGCAATGAAGGATGGATTGGAGGGAAGAGAGATGGATTCAGAGGTGGGTTAGGAAGCTATTACAGTTGTCCAGACAAAGGTTTGTACTGCAGGTGTTCATGGCAATAGAAAGTAGAGGAGGGAAGGAATACTAGAGA
The DNA here is from genome assembly GCF_011100635.1 of Trichosurus vulpecula. Taxonomy (NCBI): domain Eukaryota; kingdom Metazoa; phylum Chordata; class Mammalia; order Diprotodontia; family Phalangeridae; genus Trichosurus; species Trichosurus vulpecula. The sequence goes on along the minus strand of NC_050573.1, from coordinate 55,814,997 downwards.
TGTTGTACTAGTAATTACTTCTTAGAAGTAATTTTTTGAACATTTTTATTCTGAACATCCTTCCAACATTTGAGTGTACACTATAGTGCTAAGCTATGGGGGATGACGAATACCTTACAAAGAGATGCCTTTCTTAAGGAGCTAGCAGTCTTCTGGGGAGATGGCACATGTACAGAGCTGAAGATCTTTGCCCATATACATGGTGCAGCAGGTTCTGTAGGTACCCTAAAGGGGAAGACAATCGTTAGACTGTCCTGATTAGGAAGGCTTTGTAGAGTTCATGAAGTTAGCTTGGTTGTGAAGGAAGGGGGAGATGGGGCCTGCAGGGTTAGTCCTAGACTAGCCTGGCAGAGGGGGTGGCTGTGAGGTTGTCGACATGACCACTGGACATGGAGTCAGAGAGTCCAAGAGTGAATCCCAGCTTTATCGCTTCTACTATCTGTGTGCCCTTGAGCTCTCTGAGCCTTGGCTACCTCATCTGTAAAATGGCAGGGTTTGACAAGAAGGCCTTTAGGGTCCTTTCTGGTACTCAGCTGAGGAAGCTGTAATCCCAGTGCGCTCTGAGAGGATGCTTGCATTGCTTCTCTGCCACAGCTCTGTGGTGGCCACCTGCATCTGCCCTGTTCCATCAGCCCAACTTGCTTATTCCCTGTTCTGGTGCAGCTGGGTCTCATAACTCTTCCAGTTTTCTTAAGGAACTTCATGAAATATTGAAAATGACATTTTCATTTATTTGAATTATTAGTGGGGGAAAGGTAGCATATAAAGGTGTAGAGGCAAAACCATATAGAAGAACTGAAATCCTGATGTTAACTTTTTAAAAACTTTGTTGCCTTGGAAAAATCACCTCTCAGGTCTCAACTTCCTCTATAGCTGTCAGTCAGCTAACGTTTATTAAGGGACTACTCCAAGCACACAAATGAGACAACAAAGAGACACCTATGTGTGTACATACGTGCATGCACATACATACACCCATGCCCACAGAATAAGTATAAAGAGAATAAATCTGAAGAAGTTAAATGAAAAGTAGCTTGAGAGGTAGCAGTTAAGGAGATCACAAAAAGCTTCATGTAACAGGTGGTACTTGGGCCTCATGTATAAGGAAGAGAGAAATTCTACTAGGTGGAGATAGAGAGTACATTCCAGGCATGGGGAATGGCTAATGTCAAGTCATGGAGACAGGAAATAGAGTGTGGCACCATAGGAGAGTGATGTGGTCAGATTTGTACCTCACAAAAATCCCTTTGACATCTGTGTGTAAGATAGACTAGAGACTTGAGTCAAGGAGACCAATCAGGAGGGCTTTGCAAGAGTCTTGAGCCAAGGTGGTAGATGTTTGAATAGAGAGAATAGGTCATGTGTTGTGGAGATAGAAACAGCGAGATTTGCCAGCTGATTGAATGTAAGGGGTGAAGAAGTGTGAGGGGTCAAGGATAGCACTGGGAGACTGGGAGAGTGATGACATATTTGACAGTAGTTGTTTGGTTGGGGGAGGGAAGAGAAAGTTTTGAACATGTTGAGTTTGAGCTGTCTCTGGAACTAACCATTTGAAATGTGCAATGGACAGTTGGTATAGTGCTGAATATACAGACCTGTGACATTTGAGGAAAGGCCATGGGAGGTAGGTGGTGTTATATTCCCCATTTTATAGTTGAGGAAGCTGAGGCAGACAGAGGTTAAATGACTTGCTCAAGGCCACACAGCTAGTAAATATCTAAGTCCAGATTTGAATTAGGGTCTTCCTGATTCCAACCCAGTATTCTCTCCACTATGGCATAAACCATGAAGCCACTGCTTAAATGTGCATTATTTATTTTAGCTGATACAGAAGGAGAGCCCTGGGGATTGCAGTATATTATTCAAAGAGGAAAATAAATTGGAAAAGGGACAAAAATGACTTGTGACTTTAGATGTCTTCTGTAAAGTCTGGATAGTGAACAAAGTGAACTTGATATCTGAGTATGTGGAGGTGAAAGTAACTGATATTCCCTAACTAGAAAGTATCAGTCAGACCGTGAACCCAGGTCTTCTGACTCCAGGTGTGGCAGTTTAGAGGATCAGATTAGTTAGACACCTTGGAGTAGTCCTGTGTTTCAGAAAAATAGCCACTGTGTGGGAATTCATGAAACCCAAGGAAAGAGGCATTCTAGAGAGCATTTGGATGAGTGTGAAAGGAAGGGGTCACTTCTTTAGGCCTGGGAATGCTCAGGCACAGAAGCTTTATGACCACTTGTGAGGGTTATCAAATCTTGGAGTTGGAAAGGATCTCAGAGGTCATAGCCAGTAAAACCGATTTCAGAGTAGGAGTACCTTCTTCAACATCCCTGACAAGTGGTCATTGAACCTCGGCTTAGATCAGTCAGTCAACAAGCATTCATTCAGCACTTGGTATGTATGAGGGAGGCTCTGTGCTAAGATCGGGGAATACAGAGGTCTCCAGGAATGAGGACATTGTAACCTTCTGAGGCAACCTATTCCTACTTTTGAACAACCAAAATTAGTAGGAAGTTTTTTCCTTACATCAGGCCAAATTTTTTTGTTGCAGTTCAGTGTTGGCCACTGCTTCTGGGGTCAAGGATTCAGGTCTTAAATCCTTGTGCACATGATTCAGATGTAGATTCTTGAGGGAGGTTTGAGATTCCCTTACTCCATTGGTCGTACCCTCCTTCGGATGTGTTGCAGCATGTTAATGTCCAACTTAAAATATGGCCCTGGTGCATTCTGCAATACTCCAGATGTTATTTGATCAGGACAGAGTGCATATGGTAAGACCATGTATAACATTTAATGTTTTTAACACTAATGGCTGATCTGTCACACCACTGACTCATGTCGACTTTGTAGTTCATTAAAATCCATGTTTTTTTTTCCGCGTGTTATTTTTTGATAGTTAAATTTACCCCATCCTATACTTGCGTAGTTGATTTTTTTTGTACCCAAATTTTTAATACTTATTGCTGTTATATTTTATCTGATTGGATTTAGCCTATTGTTCTATCTTGCCAGTCTTTTTGAATCTAGTTCTGTCATCCAGCATGTTAGTTATTCCTCACATCTTACTCTAAATCTCCATTTGAGAACTATGCCAACTACACTGTCATCTGACCACTGGGTGGCTACTTCCATGAATTCGTCATTGTAGAGACTTCCTCCACTGGTTCAGAATGTGACTTTTTACCTTATCAACTGGTCCTTTAGGCAGGAGTTGGACTATATAACCATGACGGTACTTAGTAATTTTAAAAAATATTTTTGTCTATCTATTTTATCTTTAACCTCATCTTCATTTCTAAATGTATCTCTCCCCAATACCTCTCCTATTCAGAAGTATCCCTTGTAATAAAGAACATAAAAGAAGGGAGGGAAAAAGAATTTCAGCCATATTAAATGTGTGCATCACCCAAGTCCAACGTTGTATGTGTATGTACCTGTAGTTCTCCACTTGTACAAAGAAAGGAGAGAAGTTCACTGTCTTCTCTCTTTTTTGTGGAGCCGTGTTGGGTCATTGTAATGACAGTGTGTTGGGGATTTTGTTGGTATTCTTTCCCTTGATGCTATTGTGGGCCATGTAGATTGTTTCACTTGTTCTGTTTACTCTACTTTGCGTCAGTCTTTTGCTTCCCTGTATTCTTCATATTCATTGTCACAGGAACGTTCTATTGCATTCATGCTATCCCTTCTGATTCTGATAGTGTCAGATTTGTTTATTATTGGAGGCCAGTGTATTATAGTGGAAAAATGCTGAGCTGGGAGTCCATATTTCACTCCTTAGTAGTATTCAGAGATGTTTCATTTTATTTAAGAAACATCTGTTTACTGCTGTGGTTTAAATTATGTCTGTCTCAGAAGAGGCTAACTTTATCTACCTTTTTTGAACAAGAAGGTAGAGCAAAGAAAGGAGGGGCCAGAAATCAATAGACTGCAGGACAGTGGGCCCTTTTCCCAGCCCCATATCTTTAGGGACTTTTCGTATGTCAAGAAGAAAAATGTTTACCCAGGAAGGTCAAGTATCTCAGATGTTTATAAGCCAGCTGGTTTTTCTTCTCCCCAGTCACATGACCCATATATATTTCCTTTCCTCCCAAAGGCCATGATGAACAGAGTGGTGAGTTGCTAAATGTGAAACTGACCCTGGCTTATTGTTTTGTAAGCCAAACAGTGGAAGCTGAGAAGTCAGATAGTAATCAGGAAGGAAATGCATTGATTTCCTGTATGCTGGAAACTTTTTTGCTGTGTAGCTGTTTCATGTTTAGAAAATGTGTCAATAAATTGGCAGAATTGTGAGAAAAGAGGCTTCAGAAAGTAGGAATGAAGGTATTAATTTAGAACAAAACATTTCTAGAGCACTTCAGAGTTTATAAAGTATTTTTGCTCTATAAGAATTCCATGAGGTAATCAAGTATTAGTGTCCCTATTTTACAGAAAAGGAATCTGAGATGTAAGTGACTTGCTCAAAGTCACATGAATAAGTGTTGTATCAAGTTTTAACACCCAAGTCTTTTGGTTCCAAATTGTTCTACTTGACTATGTGCAAAAAACCAGAATGGAATAGTGAAGAAAGTCCTGAGCCAAGGAGCCTTGAAGACCTGGGCTCACATCCCTCCTATGATAGTGGCTTTGTGATCAGGGAAGGAAGGAAGGAAGAAATAAGCACTTATTAAGTGCCTAGAATGTGCCAGGCATTGTGGTAGGCACTTGACAAACATGATCTTACTTGATGGGCAAGTCACTTAACGTCTCTGAGCCTCCATTTCCTGATTTATGAAATGAAGGGAATCCCTGTAGTGTCTCTCACAGGGTTGCTCTGAGTCCCAGGCATGATAACGTATTTAAAGACTTTGTAAACCTCAAGAGGCTGTGGAAATGGGGTGGAGGAAGATGGAGAGCTATGATTTCATGTTTTTGGAAATTCCCCCTGCTGATAGACATCAGCAACTTGTTTCAGACTTCTTCTGTCTCTTCAGTCTCTCCCTAACTATTTCCATCCTGCTACCTACAAATAACACCTATGTCTCTTCCATCATTAAAACCCCTTACTTGCTCCTACCCCTCACTTGGTCCTATCGTTCCCACCTGACGTATCTGTCCTTCTCTTCTCATCCACACTAGGTGCCTCCACTTCTTCTCCTCTCACCCTCTTCTTAGCTCTCTACCGTCTGCCTTCTGACCTCATCATTTAGCTGAAACTGCCCTCTCCACAATTGCCAGTGATCTCTTCATTACCAAATCGAATTTTCTTCCTCCTCATCCTTTTTATCTTTCTGCAGCATTTCACACCGTTGATCACCTTCTCTCTTCTTTAAGCTTTCATGACACTGCTCTCTCCTGATTTTTCTCCTATATGTCTGGCCATTCCTCACTCAACTTTACTGCTTCTTCATCCAAGTCACGCCCAGTAACTGGGTGTCTTCCAGAGCTGTGCTTGGGCCCTCTTGTCCTTTTGCTTAATGATCTTAATGATCTTCAGTTATCATCTCTCTGCAGATGATTCCTAGTCTTTGTTTGAGCTCCAGTTCCACATCAATACTAACTCTTTGACATCTCGAGGGCCAGGCCCTGTGCTAAGGAGCTCACATTCTGAAAGGGGGCACATGGTGAAAAAAACTTGTGCATAAAAGATCATCTCAGAGGCAGGAAGGGACTGGCAATTGAGGGGTGGGTGGTGGGACTGGGACAAAGGAGGATTTAAAATGAATCTTTGTCCAAAACAGCAGAATGAATTTTCTTTCCCCCAAAATTCTTCCTCCTTCTGAGGAACCATTTACTCCAGCTCAGAACGTTGGTGTCATCCTCGACTCCTCGATCAAACTTACCTCACATATCTAGTCAGTGGCCAAATCTGTCTCCATCTAGCTCACGGTATTTCTGGTTTACCTTCCTTTCTCACCACTTGTATCACCACAACCCTGGTTTAAGCCCTGAATTGTTACAGTAGCCTTCTAACTGCTCTCCTGGCCTCGAGTCCCTCCTCAAACCAGGCCATCCTTTTTCACTCAGCTGTGATTTTCCTAAATTATGGATCTGCTCATTGAACTCAAGGGAATCCCCACTGTATCCAGGATCAACTATAAACTCCTCTGGTGGATATTTAAAGCTCTTCGTCGCCTAGCCCATTCCTGACTTTCTAGGGTTCTTAATTTTTTTTTTACATATAATTTTTATATATGATGCTCCATGCTTTGGCACTTGCTGTCTCCCATTCCTGGAACACTCTGCCTCCTCATTTCCACCCCTTTGTTTCCCTGGCTTCCTTTAAGACAAAGCGCCAATGCTTTCTTCTTGAGGAAGCCCTTCCCTGTGCTCCCGGCTGCTGGTGCCTCGATCTTTATCTGCCCTGTGGGTATGCTCCTAGTTATTTTTGTGTTAGTCTCCATCAGGCTGTGAGTTCTTTGAAAGCAGCAGCTGTTTTTACTTTTCCTTGTGTCCTCAGCACCTAGCCCAGTGCCTGGCCCATAGGAAGGGCTGATGATGGATGCTTGTTTGCTGTCCAGGGTATCACTGTCCTCCCAGCCCCTCAGGTACACAGCCTGGCTTCTTACTGTGACTCACTGCATAGATCCAGTTTGTTGTCTCCAGATCTTAGTGACTCTTCTAGAGTTGCCTAGGGCCTTAAGTTTAATAACTTGCCTAAAGTCATCCACGTCGTTATCTGTCGAAGGTAGGACTTTAACTCAAGTCTTCCTGACCCAAGGGTGGCCCTTAACCACTACGTAGCTGTTATTGCACTACCTCTAGAACAAGAAGACTTTCTAAGCTCTCTTTTTTCCCCCAAAGACTTGCACTATTTTAGTGTTGAAAGAAATCTTCGAAATCATTGAACGCATTTTACTAGGTGATTCTGCTGTGCTTACTGCTGGAAACTGAGGATGACAGCATGTAAAAGAAGACTATTTGGGGTGTCAGTGAAGAAGAATGAAGTAGATAACTAAAACAGGAAACTTCTGGGCATGAAAAAGGAAAAAATCATGGGATTATTTTTTCTTAGTCACAGAACTTCCCTTTCCAGAACTAACCAACAAAGAGAGAAAAGCCCTGGCCCAGCACATCCCAGTGGTGTGTGTGAGAGTTCATACAAGGCAGCGCAGGGTGTTCTTCAGGGTTTGGCTGGAGCCTCTTGCTTTGGCCAATTTTGTGTATAGATATGGAGTTTTCTCTAGGACCTGTAGTGAGAAGAGAAGAAAACAGCTGCCAAGAAGAAGCCTTGGGAAACCAAGGACCTGCTGGGGGGAGGCTGTTGGTCTTTGGGAGGATCCAGGGGCGGCCTAAAACCCAGGGGAGATAAGACACATGTGAAGGCCAACTGGATGTTTGCAGGGATGTGCATGGATTTGTCCAGGCCTATGATAAGCATCAGAGCAGGGGGCTCCCTGGAAGAACATGCCTTCTGAAATGCAGATAGTCGACTGCTTTTGAGCTTACTATTAACGAAGTTGCCCGGCTGACTTGCCATCTGTATCATAAATGGGACAAGATGACAAAGGTGATTTGCATTTATCTGATGCTTTGAGGATTACAGTGGGCTATCGTTTCATCTCACAGAAACACAGGTTTTCAAGCATTGGAAGGAACCTCAATAGCCATCTAGTCGACCCCACATATGAAAGGAATCCCCACTATGGATAACCTAGATGACCAGTGGCTGTCCAGCCTCTTCTTTATGTGACCCAGGAAGGGGGAGCCCACTTCATTTGGGGACAGCTCTGAATGTCAGGAAGACCTTGACATCAAGCCTAATTTGGCCTCTTTGCAGCTTTTACCATCAGTTCTGGTTCTGCTCTCTGGAGCCATACAGAAGCAATCTAATCACTTTCCACATGACAGCTTTTCAGATACTTGATCGTTGCCATCCCTCTTCAATCTTCTGTTTTCTAGTAGCCACTCAATAAGCATTCATTAAGTGTCTGCTATATGCCAGGTACTGTGCTAAATGCTGGGAATTAAAGAGGCAAAAGATAGTCCTTGCCCTAGAAGAGTCTAAAATCTAGTGGGGGAGATGATGCAAACAAGCTACATACCAGATAAATCGGAAATAATCAACAGAGGGAAGGCAAATGCTCCACATGCCCAGTTCTGTCAGCTCCTCTTCTGTGACCTGGACCTAGGGCCCTTCAACACTGTGATTTCTCTTCTTTGAACGCCCTCTAATAGATTGAGATCCTCTCAAATGATAGTTCCTCAAACCAGAGACAGTGCCCACGGTCTGCCAGTGCTTCTTTGGACCTTCTTGGTTTTTAAAGGAGACTAGGATCTGAGTTTGACGATCGGCAGACTTTTAAAAGAAATAAACATAAAATTATTGCTGAGCTTCTGGGCCTGTGGTCTCCTTGCTGACCTAGTCCCTCCTCACCTGATCTCATAAGCACTTGGTGATTGTTGTGTGTGCTGATTCTCCTTTCTGTGGTAATTTACCAATGTCTACATTCTGTGTTAAGTTCCTCTAGGGACCATGTCTTGTCACCTCCGCCTCTCCTGTAGAGGCCCCAAGCATTGGACCCTGCCCACAGACATGGAAGATTTATCGAGGAACAAAAGAGCAGCTTGACAACAGGCTGCACTCAGGGCCCCAGAATGTCAGCTCTTTATACTCAGATGGAATCTGCCAGTTGTATGACAGTGTTTATAGGCTCATTGGCGTTGTCACAGAGACCATTTAGTAGTTCTTCTTCCTTTCTTCCTCACTGTCATCAGACTGCCAAGGATGGGGACTGGAGATTTCTTTTACCATTGTTGGTGAACTCAAATTCTAGAAGGGACTTTTAGGGAAAGAAGTCAAGTCATAAAGCGATCACATACAGGCATCCCTGAATCTCTGGGGAGCAGATTCCACATGATTCCTGTGTGTTCTTATATGTTCATTTGAAAAAGAAAAGACACCATTCAAAAGAAAATAGATATGAAAGAACAAGGACTTTGGGGATTTAAAAGAAAACTTTGAGATCACCTTTCCCAGCTCCTGGGTTTTACAGATAAGGAAACTGAGCCAAGTTCATATCTAGTCTCAGATACTTGTAGGCTCTGGGCAAGTCACTTAATTTCTGTTTACCTCAGTTTACCCATCGAGGATCAAATGAGATATTTGTAAAAATACTTAGCACGGTGCCTGGCACAAAATGGGTACTTAATAAATGCTTCTTTCTAACCCTTCTCCCTTAGTGAAATATGGGGTGGTCAAGACCACAGATCTTCTGATATCTGGACCAGTGTTCTTTCCACTGCATTTCACTGCCTCCTTACTCAAGTGGAGTTGTTCACAACATTATAAGTAATTGCTTAAATTGCCCTCACTTCAAAATCACAATTTTGTTAACTAGTAAGATGGAAGAAATCAAACCTGCCTAATTCCCCTTGTTCTGAGCAGAGCAGCATCTGTGGGGGCAGCAGCTTGTCTGGAATCAGTAGCCAGCGAACTTGGGAAACCCTTGAGGCTTCCTAGCAGTCATCTGGAATTGTTCTGGCACTTTTATTCACTCCTCTTTTTTCTTGAAAGAAGCACAACTTATCCCATAGGACAGGTGTAAAGCTGGTAAATGAAGGTGAGCTGGGGCAGCAATCACTGCTCTTAATAGTTACTGGAAATTTCATCTTGTTCCATTCAACAAGCACTGATCACTGTGTGTAATTTAGAGTGCTTGGCACCGAAGGAGGGGGAGAGTGGGAATTAAAAGACACTCAGGCCTTGCCTTCCTCCTGAAGTTCACATCAGAAAGTGACTATGAGGTAGTTTAGACTTTAAGTTCATGAGGGGACTCCAGAATGCTCTGAGGTCAGAGGAGGGAGAGATCACATCTTGTTGGGGGGGGATCTAGGAAAGCTTCATTAAGAAGGTGTTGGAAAAGAGGGTAAGGGAAGATACAGATGGAGCTTGGAAACCTATGGGTGTTTTGGCTTGTTAAGTAGTCCAAAATGATTGGGTTGTGGAGGCCGCTAGGTGGTATAGTGGCTTTATTCCTGGACTTGGGGTTAGGAAGGACCTAAGTTCAAATCCAGCCTCAGACACTTAATTGTGTGACCCTGGGCATGTCACTTGACTTCTGCCTGCTTTGGTGGGAATAATAGCACCTACCTCACAGGGTGGTTGTGAGGATCGAATCAGTTAACATGTGTCAGGGTGTTTTGTGAACCTTAGAAGTGCTCTATAATAGTAATAGCTACTGTCCTATTCTAGAACTCATAGTGGGAAGTAGTGTGAGAAAAGGTGGAAAACGTTCATGTGAATGGTGCGATTTGGCTGTGTTTGTTGCTAATAGGTATGTGAGTAATTTCAAACGACGTCTCCTGCTAACACCATTTCTTTTTCTTAATCTAATGCCGAAAAACTAGTATTTCTCCAAGCTATCAAAACATCAGACTTTTTAGTGCTAATAATCACCTCTTCTTCCTTCACCCTCTTTACTGGCGAGATTCAGAGTTGGGAGGAACTTTAGATCAGCTGACTTGGCTCCTTTACGTTAACAATGAGAAACCTGACTTGACAGTTTGTGTTCTTTATCCTATCTGCATTAGACCTCAAAACCAGTGCTCTTTCAACTACCCCCAAATGCCGCTGAATTTAACTGAGTTTAATCTCATTTTAGGCAAAAAGGTTCAGTTCCGGAAGCCAGCCCCAGCCGCTGCAGACACCGTTCCCTCGAGGAAGCGCTCGACGCCAATCAATGTCGCCAATGCCATCAAGAAGAGCAATAGTGGAATTTCTCAGCAGCCATTCAGAGACAGGGTCATTCATTTACTGGCACTTAAGCCTTACAAGAAACCCGAGCTGATCCTGAGGTTGCAAAAGGATGGCCTTTCGCAGCAGGACAAGGACATGCTGGATAGCCTCTTACAGCAGGTGTGTGTTCTGCGGAGCAGGGCTATCCAATCTATAGACGGCTATAGTGTCACTGGACTTCTGTGCAGATGGCCTGACTGGCCAGGTGACTCACCGTTTTGTGTGATTGGGATAACAAATGAGTTTCTGGGGTACAGAGTTAGTGTTGGCAGGATCATTCTGGTCGGGATGGGAAAGGGATGGTGGAACAGACTTTTCTCAGTGTTTTGAATCTGAGATTTACAAGTCACTTGAAAGTTCAATCCTTATGGATTAAAACATTTAAGAAGTCAGTTAACCTATCTTTGGATTCATTAGGATCAGTATGAAGCAGGTTGGATGGTGATTTTTTCATGGTGTACTAACAGGATTTTTGTCACATGTCTAGAACGTGTGTTAACTCCCGCAGTTCAGAGAAAAAGCCGTCTCTGACAATTAGGGCTGCCTCCCTAGTTTGGATGCTAAAGAAAGTGAATATGTTTCCTGGCTTGAGGCCCTCCACGTATCCAGTAAGGAGAAGAACAGTATTTGGCATGTGTTTTGTAGGATGGTATTTGTCCCACCTTTTATTTCTTACCTTGGGCGTTTCAGTTGAGGGGGTGGTAGTTGTTTTAGCTTCCTACTCTTCCCTTTGGTAAGGTGTACAGTTATTAAAATTCCACATCTAACTTGGTTCCCCTTTCCCTGAGCTTCAGTTTGCATTTGATGTGTACCATGGTTATTTCCCTTCTGTACTCCCTTTACAAGACTTGAATTCTTTCAAAGGAGAGCACTTCCGTCAGCATCTTTCTGTCATTCCCAGTTGCCTCATTCACTGTGCGGTGCACGCGTCATTCCATTGAGAACCTGGGGGACTGTGTTGTCTGATGTAGAGCCTCAGAGGTCACACATACAGAGCATGGAGGAGACAGGATTTGAACCCAGGTCCTTCTGCCTCTTGTGGCCTTTAAGAGACAGTCCAGTACACTATAAAGAGCATGGGTTCCCCAGTCACAAGACCTGGGTCCAAACCTTGCCTCTTGTGCTTTCCTACCTGAACTTTTCTGGGCCTCAGTTTCCTCCTCTGTAAAATGCGGCAGCTGTACTAGTTGATAGCTTCAGTGGTTCCTGCCAACTCTTGGTTATTCACCAAGGGTGTCGTATTTTCCTTAAAGGTGCCATTTGATTGCCGCTTATTTTAACAGTGGCTCTATAGAGAAGGTAGAAGGTAAAAGGGCATTGGGTCTGAAATCAGAGCTCCCCTGGACATCTGGGGTTCCTTTTAGTTACAAACTTTTCTTGTGCTGCTGCTGTTGCTGTGTGCTGCAGGCCAGTTTGGTGGGAATCCAAGGAATAAAGAAGACACACTCCCTCATCCAATGGGTACAATACATAATATTAATTAATTATTTTGATATGAAATAGAATCGAAGTAGATAAGAGAAAGAGAGACAGTGTGGCTGGAGTTGTGATGCCAGGCGTGGGGGTGGGGGAGGGGATCTGTAAGGAGAGAGGAGCAGCGGGAGAAGGGATGATGAGGCTCTCTCAAAGAGGGCAGGAAGGAGGAGCCTGTTCTGAGCAGGAATGGAGAGGACATGGGAGGGGATGATAAAAAGGAAGAAAGGCAGATGTTACCCATCATGGAGAGCAGTGACTCTCATTCCTGAGGGATCAGGTTTTGTTTGGTGGACATTGGAGAGAGAGGGGCATGACTGGAGCCACACATGCCCCTCTGGAGAAGTTCCTGGAACACCAAGAGGTCAGGTGACTGCCAGTCACCTGTAAAGATGTGCCAGAGGTGTGATTTGAACCCAGTTCTCTGCCTACTGTACCACACTGCCTCTCCAGGTAGAACTAAAGTAGGTGAATTACTCTGGCATGCCTCTTTTTATCTGTTAATAGAAAATAATCTTTTAGCTGATTGGACTTCACTTGGTAAAATAAGTCATCTTTTTAAAAATATGTTTTTATTTGGAACTTAAACACCAAATAAAATAATTTCTTAATTTTTTTTGCAACTCTATTGCAAGCCCCTTTCTCTCACTTCTCACCCCAAAATTTAAAAAAGAAAAAACCTTGCAACATGTCTAGTGAGGCAAAACAAATCCAGCATTGCTTTGGCTCATTTTGTGTGTTGTAAAATATTCTTAAAATAAGAATTTAGTTGTTTAAGATTTTAAGGCATGTTTGCATTATATCTTCCATAGCCAAAATGCCTTTGTTGGGGTTATTTTCCAAGGAATCCCAAATTGTCAGATCTGTAACACTTTCCTGAAAGGTAGATGCACGTATAAATATGTGGTATCTGTTTTCAAGGGTCTTATCTATATGGGAATCAATACAACATTATTACCTTAAATTATCTAGAATCTCCTGAAAGATGTGACAGAGAGGGAATGTCATAGAGATTCAGAAAAAAGCGGGGATCTGCATGGGTTGTAGTCGTGTGGGAAGGTTTCTTGGAAGAGCCTGAAGGGACTTAGGACCTGGGTTGTGAGAGCTGGAAATAATTCAGAGGCCTCTCTGCTCCTTCCTGAGCCTCTTTGGGCCTGTGTTTCCTTCTGGAAAAGGAGGGGTTACACGACATGGTCTCTGAACCCACTTACCTTCTGGGTAAGGAAGTTGGGGCCACACCAGCAGAGCTGTGATGGGGGAGGCGGTGAGGAGGCCCTGTTCTAGTAGCTAGAAACCTCAATGAAAGCTGCCTCCTTAATCAGTGTCCCTCGAACCCTGGCAGTCTTTGGAAGAGCCTCTTTAAGAGGGATCATTTATCATAGGAAAAACTTTGCTGGCTGGCTGACACTGAAGTAGCTACTGTTAAAAATAAATGTCAGATCCTAACTCTGCCCTCTATCAGCTATCTGGTCCTGGTTGAACCACTTCTTTGCTTGCAGCCTCAGTTTCTTCTCTCAAAATGAGCATAGATTTAGTATACTCATTTCTGAATCCCATTCCAGCCGGAATTCTGCTTTTCCTATGACAGAAAGAGCACAATATTGGAGATACAACAGAAAAAGGGTCTCTTTGAATTGGGGCATCTCTCTGTTACTGATTAAATTCTCAGTCTTGGGGTGCCCCTGGCCTTTCTTTTTTCTCCACAATAGCTATGGTGGCAGTACTTTGTTTGCCTTTGCATCAGTCAGGAAGGCAAATGCCTTGTACCTTCTTTGTCTGAATCAATGATACCAAAATATTCGATTAAGTAGAAATGTCCCCCAGAGACTTCTATGCATTTGTTTGTCTTTCGTGGATTCTCAGATTAATATCAGGGAGAAAGTGGGTCTTCTGGCGTCGTGGTCTCTTTTCTTGTTGCTGCTATAGGGCAGCCAGATCTACCTGGACATTGGACAGCCTTGATCAGAGCGGTTCACTTGTCTCTCCCAGAATGTTTAATTTAAGATGCTTGCTTGAATTCTGAATGGGACAGCCCTTTCTGTCCATAGGCCTCTTCTCTGAGAAACCGTACTGGTACAAAAGCCAGTCACTGAAAAGGCAGGGCATGTCCTTCAGAAACAGGAGACGAAGCCCCGGACATCCTCGCGGACTCTGCCTTCCCATTGCCTCGCCTGAGAACTTCATGCAAACCACTTAACATCTGTAGGCCTCATTTCTTCATCTTTATAATGTGCTCCTTGCCTTCTGGAATTATGAGGAAAGTGTATTGACAACTGAAAATCAGTAAGCATTGAGTAAGCACCTACTGTGTGTACCAGGAACTGTGCTAAGTACTAAGGATGCAGAGAAAGGCCAAACAGTTTGTGCTCTGCAAGTCTGACCATGTCATTTCTACCCCACTCAGTAAACTCCAGTATCAGATACAAAATGCTCCTTCTGGCGTTCAGAGCCTTCCCAGTCTTCTGACACCTTACTCCCCACATGTATTGTTTGATCCAGTAACACTGGTCTCCTGACTGCTCCACAAACAAGACCTTCCATCTCTTGGCCCTCATGCCTGGAACACGCTCCCTCCGGGCTTCCCTGGCTTCTTTTAAGTCCCAACTAAAATTCCATTTCCTTCCCCAGCCCCTCTTTAGTCTAGCAGTACCTTCTCTCTTTTATCTCCTGTTTTGCTGGTAATAATAATAGTTAACAATTAAATAGTTAAATGATGATAATACTTACTGTGCCAAGCACTTCACAAAGATTGTCTTATTTCATCTTTACGACAGCCCTGGGAGATGGGTACCATTACCATACCCATTTTACAGATGGTAAAACCGAGGCAAACAGGCCAAATGACTTGTCTAAGGTTATACAGGCTAGATTTGAACTCAGTGCTCTGTGCACTGTGGTGCCAACTACTCAACAGTTTATCTTGAGGGTAGGAACTGTCTTTTGGTCTTTTTGCCTAGCACATACACACTAATTACTTAATAAATGCTTATCAAATGACTGAGTGCTCTCAAGGAGCTCCCAGGCTAATGGAGACAGCATACAAAAAGCTATGTATAAACAAGCTACATACAGAATAAAGAGGGAAGAAAGACACTAATTAAAGGGGATTGGGAAAAAGTTCTTATAGAAAATGGAATTTTGAGGCAGCTAGGTGGCGCAATGAGTAGAGCACTGGCCTGGGAGTCAGGAGGACCTGAGTTCAAATCTGACCTCAGGCACTTGACACACTTACTAGCTGTGTGACCTTGGGCAAGTCACTTAACCCCAATTGCCCTGCTTCCCCCCCCCCTTCCCCCAAAAAAGTGGAATTTTGACTGGGACTTGAATAAAGCCAAGGAAGGCAGGAGGAGAAGATGAGAGAAAGAGACAGCCAGCAGAAATGCCCAGAGTCACGAGATAGGCTTGTGTGAAGAGCTTCCTGGGGGCCAGCGTCCTTGGGTTGCAGTCATTAGGAGGTGGAAAGCGACAACTGGAAAAACACTGGGGGGGGGGGGGCGGGGAGAGGGTGGAATACAGGTTACGAAAGCCTTCAAAAAGTGGAGTATATCCTGTTAGATTCCAGAGGTGATAGGGAACCAGTGGAATTTATTGAATTGGGGGGAGGGAGGGGAGTGTGTGTGATGTGGTGAGATACTTTATGAAAATTACTTTGGCAACTGAATGGAGGATGGGAGAAGGTTGAGACAGGAAGACTCATCAGCCAGGCAAGAGTCCAGGTGTGAGCTGATGAGGGCCTGCGCTAGAGTGGCATCGGTCAGGAGAGAGAAGGGAGTATGTGAGAGATGTTAAGATAGCAAGGTCCTGTACTGGATGGGGGGGGGGGGTGTTGAGGATGATGCCCTGAGTTGTGAGCCTGCATGGCTGGCCTGCCTTCTACAGTAATAGGGAAGTTTGGAAAGAGGGGTTTGGGGGGAAGATAATGATTCAGTTTTGAACACGTGGAGTTTCAGATATCCACTGGCTTCCAGTTTGAGATGTCTGAAAGGCAGTTGGAGGCATGAGACTGGGGATCGGCAGAGAGGTTGGCGCAGGACAGGTAGATTTGAGAATCATCAGTATAGCAATTGTTAATTAACTCCATGGGAGCTGATGAAATCACCAAGTGAAGTGGCAGAGCAGGAGAAAAGGGCCCAGGACAGAGCCCTCTAAAAGTATTTTATAATTTTGAAATATCATTATCAGTGTTCATACCATTAGATAGAAGGGGATGCTATCCCAGAGTTTGGAGCTGTGTGCTTCCACTTCTGAGGAAGTGAGTTTTTGGTTGTTTGCCTGCTTCTTTCCTTTCTTAAAAGGATAGTGTTTAACAAATCTTGAGGGCACGTGTTTTTATCTTCAGCTTTTTTAAGGGTTGCTGCTAAATATGAGAGTTGTGAAGAATCAGGACCAATAATGAAGAAGTTACAGAGAGACAGAGTTCTGTTCAGTGTAAGGAACTTACTTGACATTTGATCTTGAGGGATGGAGAGAGTAATAGCAATGGGAGAAAAGGTCTCCCTGAAATAGGAGATGCTTGAAGGTAAGGGGATGATATGGGAAAGTACAGAACCTGTTCTAGAGCAGTGAATGGACTGCATTGGTATGGAGATTGAGTCAGCAAGCATTTATTAAGTTCCTACTATATGCCAGGTACTGTGCTAAACACTGAGGATACAAAAACAAAAAGTGACCCTTGCCGTCAAGGCACTCAAAAATTTAATGGGGGAGAGGACATGCTAACAACTATGCACAAATAGGATGGTACATACATGATAAATTGGAGATGATCGGCAAAAGAAAGTCACTGGCATTAAAGGGGATTGGGAAGAACTCACAGAAAGTTGGATTTTAGTTGGAACTTTGAAGGAAGCCAAGTTGACCAGAAGGCAAAGATGAGGAGGAAGAGTATTCAGGTGTGAGGGACAGCAAGTGAAAATGGGAGATGGTGTGTCTTATCAGAGGAACAACATGGAAGCCATTGTCCCTGGATTCCAGAGGTATGGGGGTGAGTAAGGTATAGAAAGCTTGGAAAGGGGGGGGGCACCAAATTCTGAAGGGCTTTAAGCATAAAACCCAGAGGATTTTATATTTGAGCTTGGAGATGATAGGGAACCCACTGGAGGAAGCGTGTATGGCATGTTAAGGAAGATCACTTTGATGGCTGGGTGGAGGATGGACTGGAGGCCAGTGTAACAGTGCAGGTGTGAGGCGCCTGAACCTAGGTGGTGGCAGTGTCAAAGGACTGGGGTGGTGGCGGGGGGCGGGGGCGGTATGTGAGAGCTTTCACAAAGGACCTGACCGCTAATAGGATATGGATAATGGAGCAGAGGGTGTGGGAGAGAATGAGGAATGGAGAGTGACACTGTAGAGACTTGCTCTGGGTGATGTATGTCTCTTTCCTTTTCTAGAGAATGAGGTGGGACTAGATGATCCCCGAGATTTTGTAATTCCCTATTGAGGTTTCCCCTCCTCCCTCCATGCCTCTCATTCATCTGACTGAGTCCTTCTGTTTTTCCTAGGTTGCCAACTTGAGTGCCAAGGACAGCACATACACATTAAAAGATTGCATGTACAAGGATGTTCAGAAGGACTGGCGTGGATACTCAGAAGGAGATCAGCAGTTACTAAAAAGAATTCTTGTTAGGTAACTCAAATAATGTGTCATCATCCCTTGACTATGTAGGCTTACTCCTACCTCCTCAACCCTCACAGTGCTATCATGTGAACTGTGCCCTCGCTGGATTCTGCATGTGCTCCTCAGCTACCTGCACGTCTCTGTGTAGCAGAATCTGAAATGCATAGGCCATGTGCTGGCTGTGTAAATAAGATTTTATTTAATTCTGGTCTGAGGAAAGTAGAAAAAATGCTGGCTTAGAGGCTTGGGCCTAGGCTGTGATGTTTGCACTCATGTCAGAAGCCAACAGAAAGTTACTGAGCCTGCAGAATTTGAGGAGGGCGCCTTCCATTGCTCCCTTGAGGCTGCTGCCCCTGCTAGCTGCACAAAGGGAAACAGGACTGCCTGAGGGTAGTAATGACCCGGGCATTGCCTGGATAGGGCCAGCCCCGCCAGTCTGAAACGACTGAAGCTTACCATCCTCTTTCATCCCGTCCTTTGTGTGAGCAGGTGTATCTCTAGTGATACCTCAGAGTTCACAGAGAGATTTCCTTCCAAGCACCTACTGAGGTCAAGAGTGTAAGTATTACTGTCCCCATTTTACCAGCAGAGGGTTAGAGGAGGAAGGTAATTTGGCAGCCTTTCTCACTATTTCAGGCAGTACTTGTTTTTAATGGAAGTTAATGGGGTAGCTAACAGGAATGTTGAGCGTGGACAGTTCTCACTGTACGTAAGTAGACCTTTAGTAATGTGAATTTGCCTGAAAAGGAGCTAGGAAAAGGGTTGGCACATGGCTCAAGAACACTTGGGTGGGGCTGGGGACAGAGAAGCAAGAGCCTGGCCAGAACCAAGAGAAAGAACCCACAGAAGGCAGACGTTTTGGGGCCAGACACAGACACAGGAGAGGGTGGGGGACCTGTGGGGCCTGGAGATAGACACACAGACAGAGGGAAGATGGACATGAGGGTGGATAGGTCTGTCTCCTCTCTCCTCCCTGGAGGTCTCAAGCCAAGATTCAGCGGTAGCGATGGTCTCTCCCCCTGTCTGTTCTTCTGTTTTCACTTGGAAGGTTTTGGGGTTTTGTTTTGTTTTTTTTTTTGGTTGGGGGTTAAAAGGTCATGAAGTGCTGAGCCGAGGGGTAGTAGGGGGAGAGAGAGCATAGTACTGTACAGTAAAGGGTGAACGTAGGTGGTTTTTTTTTGGAATGCAGATTTCTTTCAGAAATCCTTATGTAAAGTTGAATTTGCATAAAGTGAGAACTATGTATTCATAAACATCTTCGTACCTCCACAACACCTCCCCCCCCCCGCCCCCCAACACGCACACACTCTGCAACGAAGAAGAGCTGGTCAAGTAGGAGGAGCCCTGCTTTAGAAGACACAGATTTGACTTCCATACTCACTGGATGTGTAGCCTTGGATAAGTCATGTCCCTTTTAAGCTTCACTTTCCCCATTTGTAGAATGGGGAATTGTCCCATCGAGTTGTTGTCAGGATCATATGAGATCTATGTGAAAATGCATCTGGTGGTTCAGTGGAGAGTGCCCCACACCTGGAGTTAGCTCGGCCTCAGGCACTCGCTGTCCTTGGGACCCTGAGCAGGTCATTTAACCTCTCTGTGCCTTTGTTTCTTCATCTGCAAAATGAGGATAATAAGAGCACCTTCTTCCCGAGGTTTGGTCAAGACCAGATGAGATGATAATTATAAAACTCTTCGCCCCGTGCCTGACCTGGAACGGCGCTCTGTAAGCGCTTATTCCCTCCCTCTCCTCCTGGGCTCTTTTACCGTCTCAGCCTCAGTAGGTGCTTGGCAGTCATGCCTGAGATCTTTAAGTGAAGTGAAATTTCTCAAGTGGTATGAGATTGCCTGGTATTTTCAAATAGGAGTAAAATGACCCGGCAGAACCAGAACTTGGAGTGGCCTCTCTTATTCAAATGAGATCCAGGCCTCGTTTTTGCCGTCCTTTCCATTTGAATTCTGTATCACAAGGCAGATCATTTATTTAGACATTTGCTTTGTTACCAAATTGGGGGGGAGGGGGTGTCAGCTTACAAACGATAGAGAACAGTGGGCAGGACAGGAAGGCAAGTTTTGGCTCATTCTGAGAAAGTAGTTCTTAACAAACAGCTGTCCTAATGTGGGGGCAGGGGATAAGAGCCCAGAAACAGCCTGGAGGACTGTCTGCTACGGAGATGTAAACAAGAGATCCACTAGACTGAGATCCTGGGCTGTGGACATAATGGTTTCCTCAGGTTTTCCTTACAAAGGATCCTACTCTGCTGCAGAGCCTCCCTCTGGTTACAAAATACCTCAGATTTGTGCCCAAGAACTTCAGACAAGTGTAGTCAGTGCAAAGGCTTCTGGGAATCTGCAGCCACAAGGGCAGTATTTTCTCTCTCAATCCCGGCAAGAACCAGTTTAAAGTGTCTATGTTAGACAGGTGGAAATTTGACTTTTTACTTTCTCCAGGCTCACTTTTCTCGTGATTTTTGGCCAACTCAGAATGTTGTTCTTTGTATTTGAACAATTTCCATGATCTGAAAGCACAGTTTGGCTTGGAGATGAGACACTGTTATAGACCAGCGTCATTTGCAGTATTAGAGTCTCTTTGGCAGTCCTTAGGAAAATGAAAACTGGGCTGTTGTAACTAATTTAAACATACTTGGTGCCTTGAATTATAACCTAACTGGAAAATTACAACTGTCCACACAGTCTGTCTGGTTAAAAAAAAGAAAATGGAGAAGTTGATTCTTCCATGTTTACTGTGTCGTCTGAAATCATGACATTTACTTAGGGCAGCAAATCCAAAATAGGGCCCTGAAAGGATATCGTTCTGCTGTGCAAATACAGACTTGCTTCAGAAGTAGGGAAGGGGCTTCGCTGTTCTTCCCGAAGCTGGCCTGTTCATCTGGTCCTTGCTGCATAACTTTTTTCCTGTTTCAGAGCCCTCAGTGTACAGAACGAGTAACAGAGCCAGAAGGGACTTTGTTGACATTTAGTCTAGTCCCTTTATTTTACAGTTGATGAACAGGCTGAGGTGAAGCCACTTATAGACCACTAGAAAAAACCCGAGGTCCTTTTCTTCTGCCACCCTGCCTCTCTTATACCTGTTCCTCTTACTTCTTAAGGAAGCATAGGAAAGAGAATAGAATGTTAGGCTTGGGTCAGGGAGCTCTAGATTTGAATCCAGCATCAGACTCATCGTCTATGAAATGGTTAAAACAGTACCAGTAGCCTTTAACCTCAGGCAGTGTGGATGAAATGATGAGAAGATGTATATAAAGCTTACAGACCTTAAAGCTCTATTTTAAAATATTTAAATTCAAAATTAAATAAAATTTAAATATTAAATATTTGAAGTGCCTTATTATAGGAGTAATACCATTATTTCTCTCAAGAATTTATATTCCCAGTGTAATACAGAGATAAGCACCCTCCCTTTTCTTTAGTCTCTCATTGTCTCTTTTTGGGCACCCCCAGGACCAAGATCAATTATTGTGAAGTTCCCTTGAATTTTCTTTTACATATTCTCACAGCCTGTGATATTATCATATCCTAGAGATGGAAATGAGCTTAGGAACCAACTAGTCTAAGCTCTTCATTTTACCAAAGAGGCACCTGTCACTCAGACAAAATGTCTAAGGAGAGTGTAGCATATTGTCAACCATGAGGAGAGGTTTAAAAACCACCATCTAGGGTATAATTGGCCAGGAAGGAAATTGAGCCATCATGGGAAGAATGAACACGTACTGGTGGTACTCAAAAAGAATAATAATAAAAGATAGAGAATAAATTAAAAGAACCAAAGGAAGGCTTCCAATACATCAAGTTGGTCCTCTGTGAAGGGATTTCTACAATGATGTGGACAAAAATATTACAAGTTGACAGGGCATGGGCAGATTTTGATTGGTATAGTGGAAAGTGAGTCAGATCATGGCTCCATTGAGGTACAAGCTCAGAGCTGGCAGGACTTAAGGACCTGGAATGTTAGAACTGGGAGAGGCAGCAGCAGTCCTCATCCTTGGAGGGAGGTTAAAGGCTTTGTCACTTTTTGTAATAAGATGCATGTCTGTTATTGGCCATCTTTATTGCTAACTTTAAAATTTTTCTTGATGCATCCTGTAATTTGAAGAGATGTAGAAATCATTGTAATGATTACCTGATTTTTTTTCCCCCACATAAGGGTTTTAGTAGATTGAGGAAGTCTTTTTGCTATGGTTAGCATGATGGGAGAAGAGAACTAACCTGTCCCCCTGTCACTGGACCTTCTCCTTTTAAGACCCCTCCATGATCCTTCAGGAAAAAGCCTAGATAGTTAGACTAGAGGAATGAGGAAGTGAATTTATTAATCTGGTTGTATTGGGTTAGTTAATGTTAATTAAATGATGTGTGAGTTCAGTGTTAGTTCACGCAATTCTGGAGAGCGGCAGTGTGTCATGGTGGCTAGAGAGCTGCGCCCAGAGCCAGGAAGACAACCCGGGTGGTGACACACACTGGCCGTAACGCTCTGACAGATCCTTTAACCTGTCCTGAGATTGGTAAGGTGCAGAGAAAGTGTTGGTCTTGGGGATCTCTAGACCTGAGCAGTCCCTGTGTCAGTGACATCACAGACCCAGGTCTGGTGTCGAGAGGACCCCCATAAACCAGAGGCTTTTCATCTTCTCTTGTGCTTCAAAAACCCACCTGCTCCCAATGTCCGATTTCTCCTTTGGCCACACTGAATTAAAAATAGTTAGCCAGAGTCCAGAGGCATATGGTTTTTCCCTTCATAACCATTCAGAAAAATTATTCAGGAAAATTAGACTTAAGAGATAGACAATCAGCTGATGCACTCAGAAAGCCTCAGCTTTCGGCATGTGTCAAGGCCAGGCTCACATGGGCCTATAAACAAACAAACCAACCTCAGCTCATCTTACCTTTGACAAAGGATGCTTTCTTGAAACCATGTATAACTTTGCTTTTCAGGAAAGTCTGTCAGCCACAGAATGCAGGTAGTGTTCCAGGAGACACACCTTCCTCAAGTCCGCCACCAAAAGACCCTTCGAATTCCTCATCACCCCCTCAAGTAAGTGACCTGAAGGGCTAGAGAAAAATGTTGCTTTAGGGAGACTGCCTGGAGTAGTGGAAGGAAGACTGAATTAGGAGTCAGGTTCAGAAAGAGCCGTTAACTCCAGAGCGGGGGGGGGGGGGGGGGGGGGGAGGGATGGATGGGGGGGAGGTGACATGATCACTAGTCTTTTCTGGGTCCAAAGCCTAACCACCCTCTGAGATGTATTGTATGTAAAGTGCTTCATAAGCTTTCAGGCACTGAATTATAAGTATAAGTAGTTTTGGTAAAGAGCACTGGATTTGGAACTAGGTAACCTGAGATGCATGACTTTGAACAAATTGTCATTTAATCTCTCCAAGATGCAGTTTCCTTATCTAAAATAGTAAGGATATTTCCTGTAATATAGATCTCATAGGATTGTTAGAATCACAAAAAATAATGTATATAAGCCACTTTAAAAAAAAAAAACAACTAAAGTTCTGTATGCATCTGAGCTATTATTTCTGGCGTAGGGTTTCCCATGGACCTTTGAAATCTTTGTACTTTCCTTAATTAATACCTTTTGAAAAAAAAGTAACCTTGTCAGGTCATGTCAGAAAGAGAAATCTGAGCTCGTTTCTAGCAGTCTGTGCTAACTGAACTGTTACTGTAGTTTGAGTGACTGTAATCCAACATAGTTGCAGACTGGTCATATAAATAATTACCAGTTTTCAGAGATTATGACCACAACGGCAATGAAATGCTTAAGCAATAATAAATGCAGTTGGATGTTTGAAACAGAGAACACTGAGGGATCAGCAGAATCCTATGGTGACCAAATTATCCCTTCAGCACTGATGTGTTAAGCCCTCAATGTGCCTGGATCCTTTATAGGGGCTGGGAGTGATGCACAGTTAGAGAAGACTGCGTCTCTCAAGAAGTTCATAGATCAGTGGGTAGGGGAAGTAACAGACTTGGTGGTTTCTAGAGCTTCTTGTTGGGACTTAAAGAGTAAATGCTTACAGTGAATAGGACCCTGCTAATTAAGTTCGTTGAAGTATGTACATTTTTTCCCCATCTGGACTTAAAATTTCATAGGCTTAGGAGACTCCCTTTATGGAAATTATCTACACCAATTTTATCTGTGACTTAAGAGTCTTGGAGAGTTTCCTTTGGTACAACTCGCAAGTTAAGCCTGGAGACTCTGAAGGGCTGTGATCACCAAACAGAGCATTTTAAATGTGATCCATGGGGTGACAGGGAGCCACGAGAGTTTAATGAATAGTGGGGTGATGTGACACGCTTTTCTATTAAAGATGAATTTGCCAAGAGAGTGGAGAATGTTTTGGAGTGGGGAGAGATTTGAGGCAAGACAGACCCTCCAGCAGAGTATTTCAGTAATCCAGGAGCGAGATGATGAGAGTCTGCACTAGAGGGGAGACAGTGTCAGAGAGAAGGGGGCATATTGAAGAGATGCTGCAAAGGTGAAATCGACTGGCCTTGGCTACAGATTGGATATAGGGGGTGTGAGAAAGAATGTTTGCAAAGGACCTCACAGCTAGGATGTTTCAGACAGGACTTTAATTTTTGTTTTGTTTTGGGTTTTTTTGGAGGGGGGAAGGCAGGGCAATTGGGGTTAAGTGACTTGCCCAAGGTCACACAGCTAGTAAGTGTGTCAAGTGTCTGAGGTCTGATTTGAACTCGGGTCGTCCTGACTCCAGGGCTGGTGCTCTACTCACTGCGCCACTTAGCTGCCCCTCAGACAAGACTTTAACCCACAGTTCCTACCCTTTATCCAGCCCACTATTCTGTTCTGTTTCCTTTGCACAAGGGTAGGTATTTAATGAATTGAACTCTTGAAACTTCATCACTGCACAAGTCTCAGCAAATCAGGCCCATTTTTGACCACAGAACCCAGCAGAACCAACATTCATGTAACTTTAGATATTCGTTTATTAAGTAATCACTGTGTATGAGATAAAGAGCTTGGAAGTTGAGAAGAGACAGAAGTGAAAAAATGAGAAATGGTCCTTGGGCTCAAAGAACTTCGTTTAATAGTTTCTTTAGCACAAGGCTAACCAGGTCACTCCCCTACTCTCTCCTTGTTACCTCCATGATCAGATATGAACTGCTCTAGACTGATGGAGGATAAAGACTTCACAGCCAGCACCAGGTTACCTTTCTAGCCTCATTACACGTTACTTCACCAACTATGAAGTCTAGCCAAACTGACTGCCTTGCTGCTCCTCACATACAGCACCACTGTGCCTTAGTAACAACTCTCCTTAGAGCCAGGCTTCTTTCACTCCTTACCTTGCTTCTTAAAATCCCTGATTTCCTTCAAGACTCAGTTTAAGCACTCTGCTTAGCTTTTAGTACCTTTCTCCCTCCGAGCCAGAGGTTTAGCTTATGTTTATTTGGCATTATTTTTATATATCTGTTTGTGTATTCTGAATATGTCATCTCCCCCAACAGAATATCAGCATGCTTCTGGAATTCAGGGGCTTTGTGGCCCCCATTTCTAACACAGGGCCTGGCATGGAGTAGGCACTTAATATATGTTTGTTCATTGATAGATGTGAAAGTTTACAAAGTTCATTTTACCCAACAGGTCTGTGAGCCAGACATTTGTCAGTAGTGTTGTCATTTGACCGTGTCACCACCATGTTTAACAATCTGCAATGTTGCCAAGGTTTCTCCTGGAGAGGTAGCACCATTCAAGCCTCCATAGCCCGGCTCCAACTTCATTTCATAGAACTTCCTTTTAGACCTTCTGTTCTGGCCATCTTAGACTGTTAGCTGTTCCATCTCCATGCACAAGCGGTCCCACACTCTCCAAATGCATTCTCTTTCTCTTTATCTCTGCCTTTTAGAACTAGCTCTGTTGCCACTTACTCTGTGTAGTAATGGCCCACCCCCCAGTTCTCTCCCTTGCAAAAAAATTTCCTTTATTATATAAGTACCTTGATGGTAAGAATGGAGTTACTTTTGTTCTCTTTACCTCTCCTGTTGTGTTTTGTCCTTCATTCTCAAAGAGGACCATGACATCAGGGAAATGATGACATGACTTGCAGTTGACTTGGATTTGAGTGAGGGACGGCTGTACAAGGTCACCAGCCTCACTTTCTCCTCCAGAGCCGTCTGGATCCAGTGACCTGATATTCAACAGGATGACTGGAGATGACCCAGCATGCAATGGGAGACCCTGGCCCTTTTAGGCTCAGGCCTTTTCATGTACTTTTGTCAAAACCATTGCATATAAAAAGCCCTTGAATGTTTGCTGAATAGAATTCAGTCCTCATAGAGATGAAGAAAGTGAGTTTTAAAAAGGCTAAGTGGCTGTGATGGTCACATAGTTGTTGAATGGCGTGCTCTGGATTTGATTCTTGGTTTTCCAAGTTCACTGTTCTTCTCATGACATTTTCTTCTCATGACTGTTTCCCAGTAGAGTGGGAATAAAGGGATAGGAACACAAGAGAGGAAGGTAGAGTGCTGTGAGAAACTGGAGAAGAAATTAGCTGAATCAGAAACTGCTTTTATCTGGGTAGGCCAGGGAAGGCGTCAAAGGCAGCGTCCAGATTGAATCTTGAAGGAAAGGATGCATGTACTTAAGCCAGTGATGATGGGATAGACAGTTCATTCCAAGCAGATGCATGAGCCAAAGGCATAAATGCTTTTTAGAGAGGGCAGAATGGAAAGCAGGGAGTGTAGTGAGTCATGTAGTTTGGCAAAAGCTTAGACTAGATGAAGCAAAGGGAAGAATTGGAATGAATGTCAGCCCAGTGGTAGTACCGTATTTCCTTGGTCATGAATTTGACTTACTTTCTCAGTAGAAGGTCCCCATCCAAAGAATGGAAACCAGGAGTGATGTGGTGACACTGGTTCTCTCCTGAGCACCCATTGTTGCTACACTCTTGGGTCAGAGGATCTGAGGAAGTCTTGCAAAAACTATAGATATACCACCGGAACCATAGATAATCTTCTTCCCTTTTTTTAGCCGGAAGTGCAGACGTCTGTCCTTGAGGTTTAAGTTTTGTGTTAATAGTTTGTTGATGTTGTTATAAAGATCTGGGCTGGGATTCTGGAACAGTTCAGTTCTAATTACACTAACTTGTGACCTTAGCTTCTCAGGCCCTCAGTTTATATCTAAAATGGTGATAATTCCTTCCAGCTCCCAGAATCATGAACACAAAACATTTTAGAAAAGTAATACTATTCCAGTCAATTTTGCATTTATTGCTAGGGGACAACAGAAGAGGAGGAAAAGAAATTTTGCTGTTCCCAAATCTGAACTTGAAGTTAGGAGACATGGGACTAGAACCTCCTCCTAACTGACTTTGTACTTTTAGCAAGTCTCTTCTCCTCTCTAGGCTTCAGTTCCCCTCCTTGTAAAATTAAGGGGTGGACTAGAGTATCCCAAAGACCCTTTATAGCTATAAAATATACATCATTTCTGTGGTGCTTGCTAAACTGCCAGGAAGGAATCCCTTGGCATCTGTATCTCTTCACACACAGAAAGACAGAATTTTAAATAATAGAGTTTTTGGATTAGAGTTGACCTTCTGTTGAACACCAGATATTACCTTCCCCAACCCTCCTTGATAAGGGTTGTTTTTGTTTTTAACACATACTACTAATGGTGTGTGAGTTGTGATGCAAGATCACTGTACCAGGGTCAGATGACACTTGATATGAATAATTAGTCTTTTGTTCGAGTCATGTCACGGTCCTAGCTGACTAGAACTTTCCCATTAGTACTTGTATATATGGCCCTGAAATGATGCAGACATTGTCTAGTGGGTTTTCCTTTCCTTGGTTAGCATTTTCTGGGGTCTTTCCTGTCTTTTCATATAGACAGAAGACCCTGGATAACTAATTTCAGGCCCTTTCCTTTCTGTCCTTGGCATCCCCAAACTGTACAAAGACATTCATTTCCCATGGTCTAACATGATCCTTTTTTGGGAGGAGCAGGTAATTAGCCTTCTGTGTACCATTGCTTGCTGTCTTCCACATTGGTTCCATTTAGTACGTTTGTCCCAACTCATCTCATGCAAAATTTGGGTCTTGTCCGGCTAGGAATTTACCCTTCATCCATAAGGGTGTGGCAGTGCTGGCCAGTCAGGTAGAACACATTGCCCTTCAAAGTCTGTATAAATGGATGCGAATTGTAGAAGGGTGCTCCAGACCTTTGGTCCCGCTGCTCTTCTTGACATCTCATAGAGCAGTGTTTGAAGGCTCCTTCTGGTAAAAGTGAAGAAGTGGGCCTGTTGCGATGATTGAGACTAGCTCTGAGTTACAACTTGGGGCCTATGCCAAGGACTGAGGTGCCCTTGGTTGATTTGAGGCCACTTCTGAAGCCTTGATGCCAGTCTAGATAGAGCTCAGACATGCTAAGAACCATCATGGTGTGCTCTTCCCATCAGAGCCCAGAATAAGGCAGTGCCATGGTATTGTTGGTTTCCTTCCCACCACCTCCATTTGACATGGGAGTGCTTGTCAGTCAGACTAGTGGTATAATCAGAGATAAATGAGCTTTGTCCTTGTGATCACTCCTTATCCCTGGGGGCCAGCAATAGGGAAAACATTGTCCTGGAAATGAGGACTTACTGGCATTGATTGCTTTTGCCTTGAAATAGATTTCTTAAATCCAGATGTGCTTTGTGAAGTGTCAAACTTGGACACTTGGGAAGGTTCTTTTTTTAAGGTCTAAGAGAAACAATTAAAGATTCTTTCATTTTCCATTCATAGTGCATCTTCCTTGTACCAACCTCACGCCCCACAGCAAGGCTGCTTGTTAATGACAAGGGGCTGTGCCCTTAGAGGTCTCTGCTGTGGGGTAAGTGGCTCTCCAAAGACAGGGCAGAGCTTGCTCTTCCTTTTTGGGTGATCTCGTGTCCCAGGCTGTGAGAGCACCCGTCACCCCCTCCCCCCCATGCTATACATTTGCTAAGCAGATATTTTCTTTGAGCAGTTATTTTTATGAACAGGTATGTGCGTGTGTGTGCGCATGCGTGCGTGTGTTGTGTGTACCGCCATCCCCTCTCCCTTTTTCACCAGTAGCTCATCGGCCATTGCCCAGATCAGAGAAGGCCTCAGCCTGCTCTCCCCATCTGAGCTGCACTCAGCAGCAGCATTTCAGGACACGATGCCCTCCTGCTCACTGGTGACCTTTCCTTAGATTGTGGACAGAATCTGGAGGGAAGAAAGACAAGGGCAGATGGGGAAAGGGTGACGCCTGGCTTCTGTCCAAATGGTCCTGCCAGTGTTTTTTCAAAAACCAGTCCTGATTTCTCTGTGTGCTCTGAGAGCCGGTGTGTTTCTGTGGCCGTGGTGATAGGGTGACAGTGTTCAGTGAGGATGGAGTAGAATTCTGTGACAGTTTTGCTACAGGCTGAGCTGACTCATCTGTGCTGAGCACCTGTTGAATCCTCCCTAAGTCTCTCCTGTTTCCTAAGCTACACCAGCACTGTGTCACAGTACCACCTTGTGGCTCTTTGGAGACTTGCAAGCAGGGATTCTCCAAAATAATAGTAAGGAGTGGCTTCTGCTTTTAATCCTTAGATGAGGAGGAAGACTCCAGACTGGGGCCACCAAGGGATCCATCTCATTAAGTAACTCAGTATTATAAATAAACAGATTTACCTCTGGCAGCCCAAATAACATGTTGCATATGTATATTACTACTTTTCAAACGTATACTATTATTAAAATGCAAGTTCACTTAAAAATGTTACTGACATTCACAGCAGTTTTTTGTCATCGTGCATTTTCTCAGTCAACAAATGAACAACAACTGCTCTCATGGTGGATGGTCCACAGAATCTTTTGACAGTTTAAAAAATACTTCAAAAAGTTGGGAACTACTAGATTAGATCTCCCTGAGGTTCATTTCCAGGGCCAACATTCTGTGAACTTATAAGAACCTGTTGGGATCCTTTTGGAGCATTATCCACAAGGTCTACTACTCCACTAACTCCTCTATTTTTTTTTTAAAAAGAAACTTTCTTTGTTCTCAGAAACGATCTCAGCCACTGGATTTCATTGACCCACTAGCAAATAAGAAGCCGAGGATATCTCATTGTACTCAAAGAACTCAGCCCACTTTCAATGGGAAACTGAACTCTTCTAATGGGAAAGAAGTCCCTTCTGCTCCTGGCCCAGCTTCTGTGGCCAATTCAGTCAGCTCTAGCTCCCACCTCCCCGACCTGGAGCTCCCCCGGCCTCACGACCCCCTCACTGATGTCAGCAATGACATATGTCACAATGGCAGAGACTGTGAGAATGCTGAGGCCTCCGAGAGCCTCAGTCTCCCTCTGCTGACAGACTGTCCCCAGACCAGCAAACACAGTTGTGCCTCATGGCATATGAAAACCAAGAAGAAATCCAAAAAGCACAAAGAAAAGGAGAGGCGAAGTGAGGAGAAACATAGAGAAGAGAAGCAGGATTGTGAACTCATGAAGAACTCCGAAACTAAGATGAGTGGGGCTGTGCAGGAAGGCACAGGTAGGTGTCCAGTGGGCAGGCTGTTGGTCTTGGGGTGGCAGACAGGAAGACCACTGGGGAGGAGGGCTCCGTCACTGTGAAACGTAATCATATCATGTATAGACACATCGTGTCATTCCCCCCCCCCCCAACCTTTCTGTGCCCACACTGGCCACAGGTAACACTTCTCTTGAGAGCCTGGATCAGGATATACAACTGACAGGGCTCCTTGGTAATCTAAAAGATTTGATGGAAAACTGGAAGCTGTAGCACACAGTATAGTAGAAAAGGGCACCGGGTATGTTTTTGGAAGAAAGGTCTTGGTTTCAAGTCTGACTCTGGGATATCCATTTTGTGACCCTAGGCAAATGATTTCACTTTTCTGGGCATCAGCTCCCTTCTCTATAAAATGAGAGAGTCTTATGAGATATTCTGTAAGGTTCTTTCTAGTTCTAAATCCTATGATCCTATAACCAGAGTTGCTAATGTTTTAGCTTCCTGGAACAAATTAGAATGGCTGTTCTCTCCCATCATCTGGGGATATGGGGAGAGGGACAATAACCTTTGCCAGGTCTGTTGGGAAGAAGAGAAGATG
This sequence comes from Trichosurus vulpecula, assembly GCF_011100635.1. NCBI lineage: Eukaryota > Metazoa > Chordata > Mammalia > Diprotodontia > Phalangeridae > Trichosurus > Trichosurus vulpecula. The sequence goes on along the minus strand of NC_050573.1, from coordinate 55,784,114 downwards.
AGGAATGAATCAGCATCTTGGGCTTGGATGGGGACCTTGAAAACATTTAATCCAACCCTAAAACGTGAATCCATTTTTCAGGTGGTTCCCTGGCAAGTGTTTATTCAGCCTTCACTTGAAGACCACTGGTGCCTGAGGACTTGTTATCTATCTCACCCAAGGCAGCCCAGTTTGTTGTTGGATGGATTTAGTTACTAGTGTTTCCTCTGTGTTTGTAAATGCCCCCAGGTTGTGTAGTCTGAACTGGGAGGCTAATGTGTGCAATGACAAGAACCAGAAAAGGTCACAGGAGGCATAGGAAGTTCTGCCCTAGGACTCAGAAAGTCACCTGTAAAAGCATCAAGGGTGGCTGGGTAACAAGTGGGCTGCAGGCCTGATGTGTGAGTCAGCAGTGTCACGTGGTCCTTCCAAAAACTGTAGGGATCTTAGACCCAGAACCTGGGAGGGAATCGCTTGGCTACCCTCTGCCTGGTCAGAACTGACCTCTAGTATCAGGTCCTTCTCAGAGGCTAGAACAGGATGAACCAAGATGGTAAGACTAGAAACCAGGCCATGCAGGGGCAGGACAGAAGGGATGTTTAGCTTGAAGAGAAGATATTGTGTGTGTGTTTTACATAATCACTGTCTTCAAGGATCTGATGTGGGAGGGCTTATTAATTTTCTGTTGCTCCAGAGGGCTGAATTAGGAGCAGTGTAGGGACAAGTAGATTCCAGATCCCCTTAAGAAAAAGATTCTGAATGTTCAGAGCTGCCTGAAAGTGGAATGGGGGGCCTTTAGGAGGTGGTGTGGTCGCTGTCAGTGGATTATGTTAAGAATATTTTAGAGAGACATTGGCTTAGTTATGTGTTGAATTTGATTCCCTTCAAGCTCTGAGATTCTCTGAATCTGTGAAGGAAATGGGTTCTAAAGGATACAGACATTGGGCTGTCCAAAGAAGCTGTTAAGTTTTGGGGAGAGAGGGCCTCTGTGTGCCAGAGGTTGGGCCGAGCTGTGCTGATGTATCTGCTGCTTCTCTTCCTTTGCCCTTTTCACAATTTAGTCCCCTAGAGTCCAGCATACCTTTCCCAACTTCACCATTCCGGGATCCAGCCATATTGGCCTGCTTGCTACTGATCACCTCTGACATTTCATCCCTAGTCTTTCTCTGTGCCTTTGTACAGGATACCCCCAGCCTAGAATCTTCTCCGTCCTCTTAAAATCCTCCAACTCCTCTTTGGGATCAGCTCCAGGGCCACATCCTATAGAAGGCCTTTCTTGACCTCTTCCTCCCCCTTTCTTGACCTCTTCCTCTCCCCTTACCTTGTATTTCCTTTGTATAGATTTCTATATTTACTTATATGTGTACATAGAAGCTTCTGGAGACCATCAGTTGAGTGCTATTATCTCAGTATTAGCTCAGGGCTTGGCATATAATAAGTACTTAATAAATGTTTGTTGATTGAATCATTTTCCTCTTCCTAAAGATACAGCTATATATATATATATATATATATATATATATATTCTCATGCATTTGGCACAGACAAGTGTAGGAAGACTTAAACTTTTCAGTGAGCACTGGCATCTCAAAAGAATAGCTTGTTTGCCCAAATGAATCTGCAATTGATAGAATGTGTGGGAGGAGAGTTTTTGAGGTAGAGGCCTCCTGGCAAACATTGTAAAAGTAGGAGCCCTGGGAGAGTTGGAAGACTTTGGTTCTGGTCCCAGCTGTGAAATTAACTCACTAGGTGATCCTGCAAGGACAAGGCCTTCGTGAGCCTCCGTTGCTTCATTTGTAAAATGAGATGATTAAATGAGTTGATCTCTGTGGTCCCAGTTCTAATAGTGTTTTAAATCTATGGTGCTAAAACTGGTACTCCAAGACTGGTGCCATTCCCATCTAAGTAAAATGCTGTCACCTTCTTTATGAAAAGCAGTTATCAAGCAGTAGTGTATCATAGAACACTGGATTCGGAGTCAAAAGACCTGGGCATGATCCTGTGTCTCTGTTCCTTGTGTAATATGTTTGATCTTGGGCAGGGCAAGTCTTTTCCTCACTCTGGATCTGTTTCCCCCTATAAAATGAGGTGAGTGGGTAAGATTATCACTGAGATCCCTTCCAACCATACGTCCTGCGTTCCTATGAAATGCCTTTTGATTTAGCCCTTCACCTCTCTAGTTTATATAAGGGAAGCATATTTCTCCACATTGCAGAGCAAATTGGAGTTCTTGGTGGTTCCTGGTGACTACTTCCTTATTAGTTGCCTTCCAGGGGGTGCACACACACTCACTGTGTATATAGCAATGCGTGTAAATGTCAGTTATTATCAATGGTATCATACCAGCTGAGGAGAACTTGTAATCTCTAAGAATTGATACGTGACTGTGTGTGACAGAATGGAAAACTTTGTAGCCACAGAAAGAGAAAGAAGCATTAGATTTTTCTAACAAATTGATGCCTTCCTTCACCTTCACCTTCACCTTCACCTTCACCAATTACAACCAAGAGAGTTTCCATGTCTTGGCTGCACTAATCATGAAACCAAATGACAGGCCCATAGTTGTCATAGAAACTTAGAGCTCAGCCCCCATTGGTGTGTTGTGTTTTAGTTTAGAAGCAGTAATGTGTAGTCTCTACTGATGGGCTAATTCCCATAAGATGAAATATCAGTTGGGTTCAGAAATTAAACTACACGAGTACACAGTAGAGGATATGGTGGCGATGATAATTAGCATTTGTGTCACCATTCATGTGAAACATCCCAGTGATTCTAAGCCCCTGTGGGTCCTCTACAAGCCTCGTTCCCTAGCCTCTGATTTCTTACTGTATCCCCTTCAACTCTTTCACTCCAAAGTTTAAACCAGATGCCACTTGTCCCTTCCGGAATCCCTGTTCCTTATGTAACAAACTTCCCTTCATCCTAAATCTTGTCTTCTCCCATTCCTTTATCTTCTGAAACCTGTCTTTCTGCCCATTCCCCTCATCCCTGCCCGCCCTTTCCAGTGCTGGCGGTACCTTCACTTATTCCCTGTGTTCACTGGTCAAGGTGGGGGAGTTGGAATACTCCTTTGCTCCCTATTGCCAGGTTTTCGTCTTACCTTCATCACTATATAACCTCTCCTCCTTTGCAGTCCATATTGTTCACACCTACTACCCAGCTGGAATCCTGGTAGCTGTTGCCTACAGACCTCTGTGTCACTCTCCTTCCTTCTTCAGTTTTAATACCTGGCTCACAGTTTTTCTCTCCTCCCCAAGTCCCTGCCCAGGGACTTCAACATACGTCTTGATTCTACATCAAACACCGTGACCACTCAACTTTTTCAAAAAAGAGGTCACTTCTCATGGACTTACTCCTCCACCCCACCCCCCACACAAAGATGGTCATACCTCTGTTCTTGCCCCATCACTCACAGATGCATCACCTGCATGTTGAAGAATTCTGAAATCCCCTTATCTGATCGTAACTTATTGGCTTCCCACCTTTCTCTCTGCCTTCCCTTACGAGACCCTCCTCTTCAGCCACACTGTGACCTGCAGTACCTTGACCCCTCAGTTCTCTAATTGAACACTACACCGTCCTCTTCTCCCCCTTGTGTCACTAATTGTGCCAGCCAAGCCTCAGCCTTGGGTCGCTTCCACCGTTCACGCCACACACGTGCTTTAGGATGTAAATGGAGAAGATGGCGCAACTGTTCTGACTGGGTCTGCTACAGTTTTATGTTATACAACCTCAGCTGGGCCCTCACCATGTCAGCTCCCTCTCCACTCTTTCCACAGTGCCTCTTCCAGAGCTCGCCATCCCTCCTCAAACCTCCCATGGTCCCCCCTCCCCCAGCCATCTCAGCTGAGAACCTCTCATTTCACAGAAAAAATAGTCTGTTCACCCAGGAGCTCCCGCTTCTCCCCTTTTCATCTCACCTCACTCCAGTGCCTTCTGCTACCTTCTCCCCCACCCCTGCCTCACATGATAAGGTAGCTTTCCTCCTTACCAAGGCTAACCCTTCTACCTGCCCAAGGTAGAGCTCATTCCTTCCCATCTCCCATAGTTTACCCCTCCATCCCCCATTATCTAGGCTCTATCCCTTATTCTCAGTCTTTCCCACTCTACCGGCTTGTTTCCCACAGCCTACACACATGTCCACATCAGCCCCATCCTCAGAAAACCCTTGCTTGATCTTTCCATCCTCTGTGCTTAAGCACAGAACTGTCTTCTTAAATCTCTTCTACCTTTTGTGGCTAAATCCCTCAAAAAAGGCCATCTACAATAGATGCCTCCACATTCCCTCCTCTCACTCTCTTCTTAGCTCCTTACAGTCTGGCTTCCGACCTTATCATCTGCCAAAACTGCTCTGTCCAAGTTGCCAAACCCAGGACTTTTCTCTGTCCTCATTCTCGTTGACCTCTCTGTAGCCTTTGGCCCTGTGGATCACTCTCTCCTCCTTGATACTCCCTTCTCTCTAGGTTTTCAGGACACTGTGCTCTCCCGGTTCTCCTCCTTCCCCTCTGACAGCTCCTTCTCTGTCTCCTTTGCAAGAATAGAGGCAGCTAAGTGGCACAGTGGATAGAGTTGTGGAGTCAGTAAATTGTGGGGACCCCATTTGGAGTTTTCTTGGCAAAGATACAGGAGAGTTTTGCCATTTCCTTCTCCAGCTCGTTTTACGGATGAGGAAACTGAGGCAAACAAAGTGAAGTGACTTGCCTAGGGTCACACAGCAAGTAAGTGTCTGAGGCCAAATTTGAACTCATGAGTCTTCCTGATTTCAAGCTCAGTGTCCTTATCCACTTCACCACCTGTTGTCCAGAGTCAGGAAGACCTGAGTTCAAATCCAGCTTCAGACACTTAATAGCCTAACCTCTGTGCCCCTTGGTTTTCTCATCTGCAAAATGGACATAATTACAGCACTTCCCTCCTGTGGTTGTAAGGCACAAATGAGGTAATAATTGTAAAGCCCTTCGCACGGTGTGTTGTTGTGTGTATTGTCATTACTTCCTGCTCCAGATCCTGCCCTCTCAGGGCTCTCTCTTGGGACCTCCTCTCTCCTCGGTGATCTCATCACTTCTCGTAGATGATCATTTTTACGCTGGTGATTCTCCAGTCTACCTGCCCTGCCCTAGCCTCTGCTGTCAGTTTCACATTTCCAACTGCCTCAGCTGTTCATGGTCTCTCACCTCCCATTTCCAGTCTGTCGCCAAGGCCTGTCAATTCCACTCCTGCACCAGTGTGCCCCCTTCTCTCCTCAGACCCTGCCACCCCTCTGGTACAGGGCCTCATCACCTCAACCCTAGATCATTGCAGTAGCCTGCAGGTGGGTCTGCCTGCCTCAGGTCTCTCCTCACTCCTGTCCATTCTCCATTCAGCCCCAAATTATTTTCCTAAAGGTCAGGTCTGACTGTCTCACTTCCCCCCCTCCTCCAACTTCAGTAAACTCCAGTGGTTCCCTCTTGCTTCCAGGATCAAATATAAAATCCTTTGACATTCATTGCCCTTCATAACCAGCTCCCCTCCTACCTTTCCTGTCTTCTTATTCCTTATTCAGTCCCATGTACTTTTTGATTCAGTGATCCTTGCTGTTCCACAAACAAGATACTCCATGTCTCATCTCTGGGCATTTTCTCTGTCTCCCATACCTTAGAATGCTTTCCCTCCTCATTTAGAATGACTGACCTCCCTGGCTCCCTTTAAGTTCCAACTAAAATCCCACCTCCTACAGGAAGCCTTCCCTAACCCTTCTTAATTCTGTTGCCTTTCCTCTGTTAATTATTTCCTATTTATTCTGTAAATAGCTTTTTAATACATATTTGTTCATTTGTCTCCTATTAGATTGTGAGCACCTTGAAGGCAGGGACTGTCTTTTACCTCTGTTTGTGTCCCCAGTGCTTAAACAGTGCTTGACCTGCTTAATAAATGTTTATGACGGGTGAAATTCAAGGCCCGCATGAGTCAGTAACTTGACATGTTATTCAAAAATTTTCAGACACTCTTAGATTGCATTAAGAGGCATGTCTGTAGCAAGTTAGGTGATCATCCTGCTGTATTCTGCTTTTCTTAAACCATAGCTGGAGTATAGTGTTCACTTCTTGGACCAGATTTTAGAAAACAGTTCGGCAAACCAGAATTAGTCAGAAGGGATCAACTGTAGGAAGGACCCATCCTTATGGTAGGATTGGTTAAAGAGACTACTGGGGATATTTACGCTAAAGAAGAGAAAGCTCCAGGAGAAGAGGAGCATTGCGGTTCTTAGCAACTCTCTGAGGAGTTGGCACAGGGAAGTTGGAACAGAATTGTTCTGTGTGGTCCCAGAAGACAATGCTAGAATTAATGGGAGGAAATTGCAGAGAAACAGATTTCAACTGAATATGGAAAAGAGTTGCCTAACAATCAAAGATCTCTAAAAGTGGAGCAGGTTGCCTGCTTCATGGGGATAGTGAATTTCTTGTCACTGGAAGTGTTCGAGAAAAGGTTGGCTCTCTATTTGTGGGCAGTGTTATAGAAAGAATGTCTGTTTCAGGTAGTAGGAGAGATCTAGATGTAGAATAAGGAAGAGCTGGGTTCAGATTCTTGCCCGAGTGACACAAACTTTATGTCCCTGGGCAAGTTGTTGTTGGGGTCAAATGCTCTGCAAACCTAAAGCACTATTATAAATATAATTTATTATGGCCTGCAAAGTCTCTTTCGGCGCTGATCAAGGTGTTTAAGAGCATCTGTGTAAGTGCCTGTGCTGGAGTCAACAGACTTTACTTACATCGCCTTTACTCCTAACATGCCTTCAGTCCATTGTGGGCTCACATTGCATTTTACTGGTTCTCCAAATGACAGAACAGGATCACCTGTCTACTGGGAGAAGCAAGAACAGGGTGATATCCCCTAAGCACCAATGGGGAAAGAAATTGTCACTACACGTGGTTAGGATGCACTCAGTGATACCTTTTAAAAGCAAGTGCGAACTGCAGCAGTGACTTTGTTTCAGTTCTGAATGCGTAGTTCATGTTTCCTATGGCTAATAAGAGTGGCCTTCTCCCTGAACACTGAAAAAATGACAGCCAGAAATGGGATGAAACATCATTTAGCAATCGTCGTTTGTACTGTTACTATGGCTCTTCATCTGGGGCAGTCACACATTATTCCCTTTGCCTATCTGGAGTCTATTCATTTATTTTGCAGTCACTAGGAGTGGGCTTTTTTTAAAATCACTGCTATAGACATCTACCAGTATTCTGAACCAGCGAAAAAAATAGGAGAGAGTGTTTTCTATTGCATTAATTGCAAATCACTTCTTCAAGCAGCTTTTCCCAGTCCTTTTTAATTTCAGTGCCTGTCGTCTGAGATTATCTCCAGTTTAACCTTGTTTTTACATAGTTGCTTGCATTTTGTTTCCCCAGAGCTTAACATAGAAGGAGCTTAGCAAATGGTTGCTGACTTAACTTGACTCTTGGTCTGTTTTCTCTTCTCCAAAATTGAAGAGGTTGAATTAGATCATCTACAAGGCCCCCAGTCCTGACAGTCTCTGCTCTCCCAGCTGCATGTTCTAAGCAGCCTTCCAGTTCTGACATGTTAGGATTCTAAGGTGGATGACAGTGGAATGCATCAAATAATTTCTATATCTGCTAGTTTAGTGACCTTTAGCCAGGTCTCTCAGTTTCAGGTGCCCCAGTCCTAGATCCTATGCCTGTGCATTTTGCAAGTCACAAAATATAAAAACGTTCCTTCATATGGTTCTGGATTGTTAATGGTCCTTGCACATACACTTCTGAAGGTACAGTTCTGATAGTGCTTTGTAGGCTGTTGTTTTCATGAAGTGTTCTTATTCTTTGTAGGTTTAAATGGAACATGCAATAATTCTAGCGTTCCAACATCAACTTCAGAAATGCCGGATTATCTCTTGTGAGTAACTTCCATTGTTATTTTCAGATCTGAGAATGTGAGACCTATTAGAGCCTGACACGTACAGACTGTCCATTTGGTTACGTAAGCTAGGTCATACTTGTGGGGGCTTCTTGTTACAGAACAGTTTCTCTATTCACCCCAAGACCAAATTTGGTTTTAAAAAAAATTCCCCTATGAAATAATGGCATAGGAAACTTAAGATGTCACGTTTTTCTCCTATTTTTGCTTGTTCAGATGCATATGTTGTAGTCATGCATAGCAGGAGAGAGAAAAATGTAAAATTCTATCTATTCCCAATAGAATTGGCAAGTTTTTGAAGAAGGAAATGTCATAAAATGCGTACGTGTATGAATTTCAGGCAGTTCAACCTGTTCTGCATTTGTCTCCTATTTAAAAGAGGAAATTGACTATATGAGATTAATTGGATGTTTCAAGTCACAGCTTAAAGCCACCAGGGTTTGTGTGGGGGTGTTAGAGCCACAGAATCATGGTGTAGGGGAAAGAGCTCTGGATTGGAAATCAGAAGCCTTGGGTCAAGTCCTGGCTCTGCTGGTTTCTTTCCATGTGCTACTGGACAAATCACATTCCCTTTCTTAACTTGTCTCTTCCTCTCTGAACACAATACTCGTACATCCTCACTAACTCACAGGAATGGGAATCGATAAGCTTATTGAAGTGAGGTTCCTCTCTAGCTAATGCAGTCTGTGCTCAACTCCTTCTGTCTCTGCCTTTCTCAGAAAATATGCTGCCATTTCCTCCTCGGAACAACGTCAAAGTTATAAGAATGATTTTAACGCTGAATACAACGAGTACCGCGATCTGCATGCACGGATAGAGAGAATAACTCGACGGTTTACACAGCTGGATGCTGAGCTCAAACAGCTTTCCCAAGGTTCAGAGGAGTATGAGGTATCACTGACTGTCCAAGCTCCAGATCTGTTTACCATGTATTTGCTACTGCTCCGTCCATTTAATTTGGGTCATTTAGACATTTAGAGAACTAGCTTATTAACAGTAGGTGCTGGCCCACTGCTCAGTTGACTAAGCTCTCTTGGTGTTCCTGAGGGAAGAACAATTAGCGATTTGTCCAGTAGTGCTTCTGCTTAGACTTCTTGCCCAGAGTCGGTTACCTTGATTGGAGGCTTTAATATTTGCCAAGTGTTGTTGAACCTGGCTCTTTTGCATGAACCACAAGTCTTGTTTAAGTCAGACAACCTGTGAAAATTCTAGCTGTGCTAAATGCTTATTTTCCAGGGGCCCTAGTGACTTCATAGCTTCAATAAATACTGGTTGTGTGCAAGGCCCCGTTGTTGGCATGGAGTGAAGACCAAAATTGAATAAGACAGTGGCCCCAGGGAGCTTATGGCACAGTGGGGGTGATAAGACATCACTAGAAGCAAATTAGAAGGTGAGGCGCTATCTGATCAGAAGAGGAAGGGATTCTTGCTAGTTAAGAGGGATAGAGGAAGAGCATGGAGTGGGTTTGTCATCTGAATTGGAGTTTGAAGAAAATTTAGCAGGCAGAGATGGAAAAGAGTCAGCCATTTTAGGTATTGGGAATGATGATGTAAGGCAAAGGTGTGAAGAGAAGAAATTCAGGGCATGGAGAACCAATAGAGTAGAACTCACTTTTTTCTCCCCAATCCAACACACGCTGAATTTCTGGCCAGATGTCCATCTGTTGATGGAATTGTGAATAGCAGTACGAGCTCCCCTGGTTTTGCCTCTCCCCTTTCTCCAGCTGCCATTTACTTTTCCTCCTTTAAATTCCTTTTCTTGGACTCCTGGGTTTGACTTTATGTGACTGGTCTTTCTGGATTGGAAACTGGTCATCTGCGCATAGGGTACCCTTTAAAGTGGAAACAGTGGGTCAGCCTCGGGGATTACTTTTTTGCCAGGGGTCCCAGACTGAGGCCATTCGTGGACAGGGGGCTGAAGGGAACCATCGTGTAGCTATAGCAATAGCTCACACTTCTTTTGGGTTTCTTTCTTCCTGCAGACTACCCGCGGTCAGATTTTACAAGAATATTGGAAAATCAAAAAGGTGAGTAAAAACCATTTGTGTTCCCTTTAGCAGGCGCACTCCTTCCTGTGTGTGCACTCGGTACATCCAGAGATGAGGATGCCCAAAGATGATGATTTGCACAGGGCTCTCGTATACATGATTAGGACCCCTCATTTTACAGATGAGGAAACTGACGTGCAAAGAGGTGAAGGGACCTGCCTGACCTCAGGGGCACCCCAGAAGTGCAGACCCCGACCTGCAGCCCAGTAGTCTGTACCTGCCTTGGCTTTCTCAGTGTGCTGGTGGTGGTGATAGGGAGGAAAAGAGATGGTTACATAAGGGAATAATCTCAATACAGACCAGAACATAAGCACAGAAGAGAGGTTCGAAGTGCTGCATAACTTCCAAGAAAAGATTGTGTCATGGGGAGGAAGAGATCAGAGAGAGCTTTACAGAGGTCTTGTGGTGGTGCTCAAGTCCCACGGTTGCTGTTCCAAGCTATGTGACCTTGACCTTTTTTCATGACTTCAGTATCCCCATCTGTGAAATGGGGATAATCATCCTGTTCTTGCTTTCCTCTTGGGATTATTGTGAGGATCTGTGATGCCTTAAATGATAGTGCATGAAAGCGCTTTGGGTAACAGAAGGGTAAGCCCAGTTTTTTGCTTACTGACATACTCTTAGAAGCAAGAGGTGGTAAATATGTTCTGGGTCAGAAGGCACAGTGAGCAAGCGTGAGACTGAACTCTTCATCCCTCCCCACTGCCCTCTGCTGTCTACTCTCTTACCTCCCCCACCACACACATCTGTAGCCCTCCCCGCACAGACTTACCCCCCAGTCTCCCACCATGCAGGAGGCTCTTAAATAGTTTAACAACTCTCTTTCAGTATACTTGGTTTCCTTTATAATCTAAAATGTTTTATTTTTATTCATTTAAAAACTTTATTTGGAGAAAAGGGTCTGTGACACAAAAAAGGTTTAAGAATCCTACCCTTAGCTCTCTTTTTCAATATGACATTTCCCTAATAACAGGTCACTCACATTTATATGACATGTTAAGGTTTATAAATACTTTGCTAATATCACCCCTGTTAGATAGTACAAATATCATTATCTCCATTTTACAGATAGAGAAACTGAGGCTCAGAGAGGGGAAGTGTTTTACTCAAGGTCCCACAGCTATTAAATGGCACAGCTGAGAATCTAATCTAGGTGGTCTGACCTCCAGTCTTTCCACTGCATGACACTCTCTGTAATGGGCTTCTGTAAAGTGTCACAGAAAGGTAAACTGGGGGCAGCTAGGTGGCGCGGTGAGTAGAGCACCGGCCCTGGAGTCAGGAGGACCTGAGTTCAAATCCAGCCTCAGACACTTGACACACTTACTGGCTGTGTGTCCTTGGGCAAGTCACTTAACCCCAATTGCCCTGCTTTCCCCCCTCAAAAAAGAAAGGTAAACTGTCATTTTATTGATTTCCCCATAATACACACCCACCCACACACACACACACACAGTCTCACACACTCTCTCTCACACTCTCACTCTGCCCTATTGCAATATTTTGAGACTGTTCTTTATACCTACCCCTTCCCTCTGCTCCACCTCCCCCAAATCCTGATCTCTATGATCTCATTGGATGTGTAGGTGCCCAAAGCATCTCTCGTTCTGGCCCTATTCCTATATGTGAGCCAGTCCTCCCAAAACTGTGACATTCCTCCAATTTTAACAATTCACCTTAACTCTTAGATTTGTTAAAAAAAAATAAGCTTTCTCTGGAATTTATATATTTCAAAGATGAAATTTTGCAGTGTTTTGTAAATCCCATATAAAAATATTCTTGAGTTTTTTTTTTTCCCACACTTTCCCCATGATTTTCTAAGGAAACTAGGCTTTCTCTGGTTTAAAAAAAAAAAAAGGGCTCCCTCTGCTGTCTGAAGGTCTGTTTTATGTAAAGACCCAGACTTGTAAGGGAATAGCAGGAAAATGAAGGCAAAGTTCAGTGGGATCTCTTCTAGATGTCCAGGCCTTCTGAAGGGAGGTATGAGAGACAGTCCTTGTTGATAGGAGCAGATGTGAAAGACAGTGGTAAGAATAGCGTCTACTGACCGGCACACTGGTGGATGGGGAATGCCCATTCCAGGTTGTAGGGCTTAGCCTCTGATATGGTGACTATGGCCTTGGCCATTGTGTTCCTCTTCTGCCATAAAGAATACTACTGCCTGCCCTGACAAAAGAAGGAAAAGATGACATATTTGTGCCTCTGAGATCCTGCCTCAGAGCTGGGGAGTCTCCTTCACCAGAAGTCTTCAGGCAGGGACTGGATCATACACCCTTGTCAGGTGTCAGTGGGTATAAAGGGGCCTCACGTTAGGACCTCCTCTGAGCCCCTTTCCAACCCCAAGATTCCAGGCCTATCTGTTTTCAAGGGGCCTTTAAAGCACAGCTCACAGGTGGAGCTGGGAGGAGAAGGTTACTCATCTCTGTTTCCACAGGACCTTAGGGCTTGCTGTGGCCTTTAAGCTTTTTAAAAATTTTACTTTAATAAATGCATTATCCATTTTTAATACTCATTTTTAGAAAATGTTCAGTTCTGAATTCTCTTCCCTCCTTCACCCTTTGAGAAGAAAAGCAATGTGATGTTGATTATACATGGAAAGTCACACAAAATGGATTTTCCTGTGGCCTTTAAATTCACCAACTTTGGGTAGCTACCGTGTACATGCGCTATCCTCACAGCAGCCTGATGAGGTGGGGAGTGTCCATGTTATCCTGATTGGTTCACGGATGACCATGCTGGACTTGGTGTCAGGGAAACAAGACCGCTGTTCACACTTAGTGCCTTTGTGACCCTGGGCAGCTCATTTAGTGCCTCAGTTTCCCCATTTGTGAAGTGGGAATAATAAGAGGATGAAATGAGATGACTCATGTAAAGTGCTTCTCAAACTTTCAAAGCTCACTCTACAAATGCTAGCTGTCATCATCATCATCATCATCGTCTGTTTTAGAGGAGACTTGGTGACTCGGCATAATCCCAGAGCCAGCAGGGCTTTTCAGAAGCCTTCTCCCTCATTTAACAAAGAGGACCTGAGGCCCAGAAAGGGTGAAGGGCTTGTCCAGGGCTTTCTGCTAGCTTGTTGTTCTCCCTGCTCCTGGGCCCAGACTGCTCTGTGGCCAGGGACTTCCCTCTGGGACCATCACTGAGATCTTCTTAGTATTTTCTCCCTAATCTCTTTCAGACTAATACTAACTACAGCCAAGAAAAGTATCGTTGTGAATATCTGCACAACAAACTGGCTCACATCAAGAAACTGATAGCAGAGTATGACCAGCGGCAGCTCCAGCCTTGGCAGTGACCTGTGCCCCGGGGAGCACCGGGGCCTGGGGCGGACTTGTGGCTGGCCGTGGCTCTGGAGCCGCCACCGTGCTGAACTGGCTCCTGCAGGGCCGCAGGCATTTCAAGTTTCACCCTCTTGGTGTGTGTGGGGAACAGGGGAAAGTTTAAAGAAAAGAAAATGCATCTATTTAAGAAAAAGTAGATAAATAAAAGGAAAACTCACTCATTAACTTCCAGGGGAAAACATGCAGGGGAAATCCTTGGTTTCCGTAGGTTTGAGTGAGCAGCAGGTTGTCAGCCCCTGGTTGGGCTGCTTTTGGTTCTCTGGTTCTTCTCCTGCTCTGTCCCCCAGGTAATGGGGGCGCCACTGGGGGGGGGCACATTTTTGGAGCCCAGTCACCAGCCTAAAAAGCATCTTCTTTATATGCAAGCTGTCTGGGCGCCTTGCACAGGATCAGCTCCTGAGCCTCCATGGGTCAAGCAGGCGTCTCTCTAGCCATCTCACTGGGTGGCTTCTCAGAGGGCCCAAGCCCAGGGCTCAGCTTCATGTTTACTATTGAAAATGCTCCTGCCGGCCCTGGGCCCTGGGAGACCAGTCCCTGAAACGCCTCTCCTTTGGTGACCGGCACCTGTCTTCAGCCTGCATCACGCGCGCTGTCTCCACTGTCCCGGAGGACTCTGAGATGTCTGTCCAACTTTTCTAGTTTTATATGAAGATGGCCAATTTTATTCCTTGCTAATGAGACGATGGTCTATTTTTGTATGAGAGAAAATGCATCTTTTCTAAATCCGTGCCTCTCCTCCCTTTTGGGCCAATAGTCTGGATCCCTTTCCTTTGTTCTAATTGCAGTATTACTAAATCGATAGAGGCATTATTACTATTATCATTTGGTGATGCCCTGTAAAAAGAAATGGAAGCAGCTGGAGGTATATTTAGAGTTGGGGGCTTTGGTTTGGACCCCTTCCAAAGAAGTGGCAGGCCCTCAGCTCTTGGAACAGAATGAGATCTGGCTGAGATCGATTGAGTTGTCCATCTCCCTAGATCCTCGTTCCGGACTCTGAGCCCTGCCTTCCAGGTCTTCAGGGAACCGCTGTGAGCTCAGCCCTGGGGGCAGGGCCCCCATCGTGTGAGTCTCTGGACTTACCTCCTTAATCCCTTCCCTCTCTCTTTCTTTGAATACCCCAAAGTATTTCTCCTTTCAGTCTTTCACCTGCTTGGTGAGGGTTTCTTTGCACTAGAAAGTTCCTTCTCTAGGGGAGTCTGTTGCCTGGAAATAGCCCTTCCTTTTCCTTCATATCCAACTCAGTTCCCCCAACTACCCTCCCTCCCCGACCTGGCATTGTACCAGATGGCCAACTGAGAAGCAGCTCCCTCCCTCTTCCCATATCCTCAGGCGTGCCTGCTTTCTGGCTAGCCTGGAGTGGGGCTGCCCTTCACTGGGGATGGCTGCTTGGTTATTTTGTTGACCCTGCTATTGGGATTCATTCAGAATGGCAATCTGGATTCTCTAGTTTCCCCAGACAGAAAATCTGCATTAGCAGGAGCACACCCTTCACATTGTATGCAGTCAAAATTGACAACATATTTTTGCCTAGCCCTCTGGTTTTCTGAGCATTAAAAGACCGAGTGAACCTTTTCACAGTAAGCTCAACTCAACGGAACCAGCCTTTACTGTCGAGATTTGGCCTGGATCTGATTGAGAGGAAGGAGATGCTCAAGTATCCAGCATCTTTGAGCTGACACTTGTCAGTGGAAGAGGCTCCTGCATCTACCCACCAATACCCTAGCCAAATAAGCTTGCAAACAGTATGCCAAAACAGGTGGCAGGCCACAGGGAACCAGCTAGGCAGAGGCATCCTGAAGTTGGAGAAGGATGTCTTTTCCCCCAGATGGGCCTGCATTTAGGTTTGCTCCGTGGCAGATGGCTCTGCTTAGAGGACTTTAGACTGTTATTTTAGCACAAATGAATAGAATTCTTTGAAGAGTGAGGGAACTTTCCCAGACAGGCATGGTGGTGTTGAGAGGCCTTGTTTGAAAATGTCACGATCCCCATGCTGTGGGCAGACCCTGATCCAGGGTAGGTTGAACCGGAGTGGTGTGGTAACTTAATGATTTTCTTTGGCAAGGTCTGCCTGGTAGCACCAGTGGTGTCCAGGTTCATCCCCTGGAGCAGAGCCTTCCAGGGCCAGGTGGGCCTTGCCCACTGGGCACTGTGGTCAAAGATGACACCTGTATTGGGGTTTAGGGTAGGGTGTCCAAAGGGCACATCCCAGGCTTTAAGAAAGATTCATGTTCAGGTACCCAGCCAAGGTCAGGGTGTGTCCAGCCATAGGCATTTGGGAGGTTGCTGCCAAAACAAGTTGTAGAGACAGGTGGTTCCTAGACAGCTGCTACTGACCTTGTTAGGGAAGAGTCAGAGGCGGGGAGGATCTTTTCCAACTACTGCTTCCAAAGAGCTTGTGTCATTTGGGGGAAACAGGTTGACCTGAGTGTTCCTATAGCCTTCCCTCTCCCCCCCCCCTTTCCTGAGACTGCCCAGGTCACTTAAGAGCCAGCACCATATGGCTCTGGATTCTTCCATGGAAGCACACTGACCAGCATTCAGATGCTCCCACTCACTTCGACAGGCTTTGGAATTTGGATTTGCTGTTGGGGTTGGGGGGTGGGGGTGGGTAACATATATGAAGAGACCTTAGTCCTCATACATCTGCTATGAGGATATTTTTGCAGACAGAGTTGTATACAGAGATTTGTCATATACATTTACATGTATATTCTGGAACTTAGAGAATTGGAATATAAAACAGAGAAATATTTAATGATTTCAAAACTGTGAGACCCAATTAGCCTTTCAGACTGTCACAAGACATTGTAGTCAGACCTGCCTTTTTATGTTTTTTTCTCTTTTAAGGGATTATGAAGCTAAGTAAATCTGTGCTATTTGGGTTAATATGAACCAGTTCTAGGTGATTCCGTATGATCTAACTTATTGATACTGTGTTTCTACTTTGTAATATTGTACTGTGGAGAAAAACCGATTTTGAGCCATGGAGTTGGAGTTTACAAAAGCTTTCAAGTTTGCCAAAATGTTACAATTGAAAGGCTGCCTAGTCTTCAGCTTTCCTAATGTTTTCTTAAAGAGCTAGTGTCCTTTTTGTACACTGAAAAGGTGAATGCTGGTTTTGCAACATACAATAAAATTCACTGTATTGGAAGAGAAAAAGTTGTGGTTTTGTTTCTTTCTTAAAACTCTGTAGGGAAATCTGCCAACTCTTCCCTAAGCACCCTTCTGGAGCCAAAAGCAGTTGGTCTTTTGCCTCTTAAAAGGACATAAACTCCTTTCTTTCTTTCTCAACCTGAGAAGGACTCTGAGCCCAAACTGACCATTCAGAAGGTCTAAGAACAGAGGGGAATGAATGTATGCAACATATCAGATCTAGAATGTATGCAACATTTGAACATGATGTCAGCAGCAGAAGTTTAGAAAGCATCCAATCCAACCTCATCTTATAGATAAGGAAACTGAGGCCCAGAAAACAAGTAACTTACCTAAGATCATAGGGCAAATTATTGGATTTGCTGTTGGGGGTGGGAGGGGTGGGTAACGTGTATGAAGAGACCTTCGTCTTTATACGTCTGCTATGAGGTCACCTGACCCCACAGCCTGTCCTGCTTTCCTAGCAGGGGCTTCCAAGTCTCCTCTTTCTTAGGATGGGACAAAGCTTCCTTCTTTCGGCCCTAGTTCCTTCAACTTTTCCTGTTATTCCTGCAAGTCTTGCCACCAGAGTAAATCACATCTGCCTTCTAGCACCCCTCAGCTCAGTAATTCCTTGTTGCTGAGGGCTCAGTGTGGGGCTCCCTCCTGCCAAGGCCCGAGGTCACAAAGAAACCAGCTAGAGGGAGTTCTAAGAAAAGCCACAGGAATGATTTGTTGGGCTAGGAGTGGATAAGAGCAGCCAGAGATGAAAAACTGAATTACCAGTGCTGGGGTGGGGGGTGGTTCTGAAGACTTTTGGGGGGTGGGGAAGGTTACCAGAGAGCCAGGATGAAATTTCCAGAAATAGCTACCATTTTCCAGCACTTGACTGCTTACTAAGTGATTTCCTCATAAGGACCCTTGAGGGGAAAGCCTTGCAGGAATTTTTACATAGAAGCAAACAGGTTTAGAAAAATGCAGTAACTTGGAGCTAGTGTCACTGTTTCTGCACCTGGAAAAAAACAGACCAGTGGCTGGAGGCTTGAACTAGGACTCATATCTTCATGCACTAACCCTGCCTCCATAAACCTTAACCTTTGCCCTTGCTATCTGCCTGGGCCCCCAGAGTCCCATTGTCAGTGAGCACAGCACAACCAAATTGCTCATCACCCTGATATACCATGGTTTCCCTGCCTGCTCCCACCACCATTGTATTACCTTTGCTTTAGGGATTGGTGGTCTTAAATGGAGGTAGAGTGCAGGGTGAACCTTAGGGAAAACTTGGGAATCAGCACTTCTTGGCCCCTGAAGAAATCATGGCTCTCCTTTCTTTCCTAGCCCCAATTCTGGGGTCCTCCAGAAACCCTTAGAAAAGGAAGTGTTTAGTTTATGAAACTCCTACTTGACCCCAGACAGCAGAGCTGGGACCTAGGGGTGGACATTACTGAGAGGCAGATTGAGGGCCCAGTTATAAATAATTATATTTTAATATATTAACTACACATTTATAAATATATATATTCAGGGCCCACTTAGAAATATGTTATCAAATAAATGCAGTAAGTATGTTAAAATAAATAGATACTTATATGTATTCAGGGCCCACCTTCTTAAACAGCTATTGGAAAGTGGGATAGGCTTTTGTGGGGGGAGAGGATTGAATTCCCTTTATTTGGAGGTATTTAAGTTGGGAATGGATACCATCGCCCTTCCCCTTCTTTTCCCCAAGCTATGTAACATTCCTGCACCAGTGAGAAGTCCCTGTAGATGACATCTGTGAGCCCTTTCAATTCTTTAGGAATCATGGCATATTCATGTTAGAAGGGGACAGCCAAGCTAGATGTGTGGCCTGGGCAAATGTCTGTAGGCCTCAGTTTCATCTATCAAAAAGGTTAGCCTGATCTCTGAAGTCCATTGAGTTTTTGGTATTCTATGATCTTCACGTTAGTGTCAGGGAATCGGGAGACCTTTTTGGAAGTGGTGGCTGTCAAAGCTGAACTTTGAAGCATGGGGAGGATTTGGTCCGTCCAAGATGACGGGTGGGGTGGGTCATTTCAGGCAAAGGAAACAAAAGAAGCAAAACTGTGCAGGAGAGAAAGCATGGAGATGTTTCCAGGGGACACGGAGTTTTGTCTGATTTGTCCTGAGCCACAGCTCAGAGGAGGAGAGGCTGAGGGAGATAAGGCTGGAAAGGTAGGTGGTCAAAGTTCTCAAAAGTCAGGCTTTGAGGCATTTGGACTTAATTCAATCCGAATGCCATTCCAGGGGTGTTTCTATTTCCCACTGAGTTGGGCTTATTCAGACATGTCCCTTGGAGATATTGACTTTGTGCTGATCCCTAGCGTCTCCAAGGGAGGGCTGGAGTGGTCTTGGCTATTGGGTTTTAGCCTTTCCTTACAGGAATGAGTTTGGGCTTCACCTTTTTTAAAACCTCCATAGGCCCAGAGGGAAGCTGAGCTAGTTTAGGCCAGGAGTGGGTCTGAAGTCCCTGATCCCTGGAGGCTCAGCTCCCTTACACTTATGGGGCTGAACTCCCCACAAGGTCAGGAAGAGGGGACAGATTAGCAAGCAGCTGGAGAAGGAGGAAAGATCTGTCAGTGGAAATTTACCAACTTCCTGCCTAGCCCCTGAGCTACCATCCCATCCTGGGTGGTGAGGAATGGGCCGGAAATCAAAGGGGCTCCCTGCCCCTGAGCCTGACCACTGAATGCCTAAATCAGTATGAGAACTGGAGATCTCCCCTTTCCCGGATTTGTCCTTCTCTCACTTCGGCCTTTGCCCACTGTTGGAGGGTCCCAAAGGCCAGAGATAAGCCTGACTCCTAGAACCAGCTTGGTCCTGTCCAATTCTAGTCTATGGATAACACCTATGCTTTGGCTATGTGGCCTCAAGCAAGTCACTTCCTTTTGGGGGTTCCAGTTTTCTCACCTATAAAAAATGCTGGGCTAGTTTTCTAAGGTATCTCTTTGACCCTAATAGGCTTGATTCTTTTTCTGTTTTTTTTTCCTTTACAATTCTGATTTCCTGGGTTCTAAGGTCCCTTTTAGCTCTGATATTTTGCGTTCTATGTTCTAAGATCCCTTCTGCCTCTTAAATCTGGTTTTCTAAGGTCCTTCCCAGCTGACATTCTACATTTTAAGGTCCTTTTCAGGTCTGATGTGTATTCTAAGATTCCCTCCCAGCTCACTGATGAATGAGCCTCGAGGAAGCCAATCTTATTCGAGGCACTCCTGCAATTATGGAGAAGTTGGCACAAGTGTATCCTGAGGAGGAGTTGGGTCTTCTGCCTGCTGAAGAAGGCTCAGCTGCTTTAGTTGGTTCCACCGTCCCTCTCCCCCAGGCTCAATGGAGATAAAGTCTCACTGGGAGCCAAGCCCAAGAGATGTTTCCACCACGGCAGCTGAAGAACCCTTCTCACGGATGCTGCCTCCCTCTTTCTCTTCTCTGGCAATCCCGTGTTCTGTTAAGGCCGAAGCTGGCACCTAGAACATATATAGTTGGTGCTTAATAAGTGTTTGTTGGATTGGAATGCAACGTCGAATTACATCCCCTCCCTCCGCAAGCTCTCTGACTTTCCAAAATAATCCACCTTTTGGGCCCAGGGCCAGCATGGAAAGTTTTAGCCCCAAAGGCCATTTGTTTTCCGAAGTTCTCCGGAAAGATGGGTGGTGTATGGCTCCAAGAAGCAAGCCCCCACCCCCTGTTTCTGTGAGAGCGTCCGTTGTTGCTGCTGCCTGTGAGTGCCTGGTTCTCACGCCTGTTATCAGCTGCTGATACAGCACAGCTGAGGGGGCTGATAGTCCTTCCCCTCCCCTCCAGCACTAGGCAGACTGCAGGCTCTTTGGTCTCGGACTGTCTGTCCGTCCGCCCCTGTCCTACCTGCAATCTCTTTTGTACCCCAAAACAACTCTGGGAGGTAGGTGATATTCTCCTCATTTTGCACATGGGGAACCAGGCCCAGGAAATGACTTAGATGTCCAATGTAAGGCTAAGAGGACCTCTGGGGCCCATAGGTGTCCGGCTCTCCGGGTTTTGGATCTGGGGACACCGTAGACCCGAATTTCCCTCCCAGGCTCACACAGTGAGTCGCTAGCACGACTGGGCCGAGAGCCGAGGTTTTCCGGGGTCACCCCCTCATTTGGGGACGCATTCAACATAGTTTAGTTGGGCTCGACCCCCGATGAGACGTCTTGCCATCTCTGGGCCGCCTCCTCCCCAGTTGCGAAATGGGGGCAGTTTCTTTCGCTCGGGGTTCTCTGCTCTAACCTTCCTCCCTGCCACGAGGTTTTGTGTTGTTTTCTTTGTTAGCCGTGAGGTCCAATCTTCATCTGCCCCATCCCCCCCCCCAAATCTAAGGTTCGGGGGATTTAGAGAGCCCCTAACTGCGTGGGGGGGGGCAGAGGGGGCTCGGTGGTGGTGTTAGGAATCGGGCCTATTCCAGAGTAGGCACTGGAAATTCGGGGGCGCGTGTGCATCTGCGGGGGGAAGCAAGAGCTCCTGGGGGGCTGGCGGGCCCTGGGAGCTGCTTGCTGATGGAAAGTTTCGGCCGGAGGGGGTTGGGGGCGGGGCGGAGCGGGCCGGGGCGGGGCTGGCCGCCTTTTTCCCCTGGGCCCCGAGCCCGAGCCGCCCCCGCGCGCCCGCTCACCCGCCAGCCGGACCCCAGAGACCCGCGCGTCCCATGTCCCCAGCTCGGCCAGCTGCCCCCAGCCAGGCCCCCGCCACCGCCGCTGCCGCCGCCACCGCGCCAGCCCCCCGGTGAGTGGGAGCCGCCGCGGGCAGGCAGGGGAGACCTTTCCCCAGCCACCTGGGGGACCCCGGGGTCCGGAACCCCGGCCGCCCGGCAGTCCCCGTTCCGCCACCTCCTCTTTCTTTCCCTCCGTGCTCTCCTCTCTCCTCCTCTTCCTTTTCTTCTTTCCCTCCTCTTTCTCCCCTTCTCCTCCTTCTCTCCCTCCTCCTCTTCCACATTCCTCTCATCCTACTTCCTTCCTTTTTCTTCCTTTTCCCTCCTCTCCTTCCTCCCTCCTCTTTCTCCAGTTCCCTCCTGTTCCCTCCTCCCCACTCTTCTTTCCCCTTCTAGCTCGTTTTCCTCCCATTTCTCTGCTCCCTCCCCTTCTCCCCCAAACCTGTGGGGGGTGTGGCCTGACAGCTTTTTCCTCTCCCAAACCCCACCCCCAAGCACCGAACTCTGTGTTCTGCTCTAGGATACCCCAGAAGGAACATCCTGTGCGAGCCCTTTTACCTTGTAGAGGGGTGGTGCTGGGCTGAGCCAAGTCGAGAGGCTCCATCCCGCTCACCCAACCAGCTCCCTTTGTCCCAGTGTACCCAAGACAGGGTCACCCTGTCCCATCCATTGCAGGAAGGGGCAGGGGTGGGGCTGGGAGGGAGGCTGGGCTCCTCGTGGAATTGAGGCCAGTTTCATCCCCCCCTTACAGGTTCCAGTCTCCCTGATCTCCCAGGTAGCTCCCAGAACCCCAGAGACCAAAGTGGAGATGGAAAAGACCTTTGTGGTGGAGAGCCCAGATGTCACCTATGGGCCTGACTTCATCCAGGCCCGCTACATGTACCAGACAACCCGAGTCAGCCAGGATGGAGGCAATATTAAGGTACCCCGAGTCCCTCGCCTCCCACCTGCCGTGTTCCCGACAAAGCAGTCAGTCCCAGAGTTCCCTTGGGAGGGGCTATGGGAAAGCAGGGACAGTGAGGAGCACCCTGGGATGAACTGGGAGAAAAGATAGGATCCCAAAGGGATGGGGAGGTGGGGCAGTTTCCAGGCCTGAAGCCAAGAAGTTATAGGCTGGGTCGTAGAGGGTGGGGGAGGCTTGGGGGAATCCTGGGATGGGTTGACAAGATATCTTAGATCTTTGGAGGGATATAGAAATATATGGAGTTGTGGGGGAGGGAGGTGGCCCAGGTCAGGATGGGGCAGAGCCCTAAGACAGGTTAAAGATGTTCAGTTCTCCCTGTTTTACCCCTCCTCCCCCACACAATAGGTGCACCCCATTTCTACCCACTTTACATTCCGTACTGAGCTGAGAGTGCCCCGACTGGGGGTCATGCTAGTGGGATGGGGAGGAAACAACGGTTCCACGGTGACAGCGGCTGTGTTGGCCAACCGGCTTAATCTGTCCTGGATGACCAAGACTGGTAAGAAGGTAAGAACTTTAGCTGGTGGGGGACAAGGGGGTGGGGACCTGGCACTTGGGGGGGGCCTGGGCTCTAAGGCACCCCTCCCCCTTCCCCCCCTCTGCCAATAGGAAGCCAACTATTACGGTTCCCTGCTGCAAGCTGCCACGGTAAGCCTGGGCAGTGATGACCATGGCCAAGACATCCACGTCCCCTTCCGGGCCCTGCTGCCCATGGTCTCGCCCAATGATATTGTCTTCGATGGTGAGCAAAGAGGGGGATGGGACTAGGAGGAGCAGGCGGGTCTGGGAAACACTGGGGCCCGGGGATGACTGACGTGTCAGCAGGAGTCTGGAGCCAGTCCCAGTGTAGGGGAAAGAGCACGGGAGGGGAAATCAGGAGGCCTGGATTCTAGCCCAGGCTCTGCCCCCAAGTTATCACTGCGACCTTGGAAAGGGTCGCTTATGAACTCCTCTAGGTGGAGGGGCTGGATGCACTGGTCCTTTCTATGTCCTGGGCCACTGGTGTCCGTCTCCTGCAGGAGGTGGCCTGGTGAGCTGTAATGGCTTTGGAATTGGAGACCGAGGACCCAGGCTTAGATTCCCCTCTCTCTGCCGCTTGTTACCCAGGTGACCTTGCACAAGTCACCACTTCTCTGGACCTGAGTGCTCCTGTCTATAAAATGATGGGGTTGACCAGGTTTCTTTTGGCTCTGAATCGTGATCCAGTGGTTCATTTATCCAAGTGCATCAGAACCAACAACCCGGAGGCTTCCCAAATCCCCCTTCTCTTACTGAGAGATTCGAGGGCCATGGGTAACCTAGTTGGGGGCTGAGATTACAGAACCCAGAACCAGAGCTGGAAGAGGCTTGAGAACAGAGAACATTAAGAGCTGGGAGGAACACTAGAGATCCTAGGACCATAGATGGAGAGCTAGAAGAGACCATGGAGGCCAACACTTCCAACCCCCTCATTTTACAGATGAGCAAATTGAAGCCCAGAGAGGTTAAGTGACTTAAGGTTAAAGTGACCCTGGGGTCATTAAGCTAGTAAGTGTCAGAGGTGGCATTCAAACTCAGGTCCATCCCATCTCCAATTCCAGTGTCCTCTTTGTTATGCCTAAATTCAAACCCCTCATTTGTGTAAGCCCCTGCCCCAGCCCTGACATTCTGTGTTCTAAGGGCCCTCCCAGCTCTGACATTCTGTGCTCCAAGAACCCTCCCATCTTTGACATTCTACGTTCTAAGGTCCTTTCCCTATGAGCCTGGTTTGGGGGTGGGGTGGGGAGAGAATGACCCCACTGAACAGTGACAACATGGTGCCCCCTCAGGCTGGGACATCTCTTCCCTGAACCTGGCAGAGGCCATGAAGCGGGCACAGGTGCTAGACTGGGCACTGCAGGAACAGCTGCGGCCCCATATGGAACAGCTGCGTCCCCGGCCCTCCGTCTACATCCCCAAGTTCATCGCAGCAAATCAGGAGAGCCGAGCGGACAACCTCATTCCTGGCTCTCGGGCCCAGCAGGTGGGTGCCTGTCCCTGGGGAGGGGCACGGGGGAGCATCGAGGGGGCAGTGGTACTGGCGGGGACCCTGGGAGACACCCGGCTGTTACACTCTTCCCCACAGCTGGAGCAGATTCGCAGGGACATCCGTGAGTTCCAGGCCAGCAGTGGGGTGGACAAGGTCATCGTCTTGTGGACAGCCAACACCGAGTGCTTCTGTGATGTGGTGCCTGGGCTCAATGACACGGCTGAAAACCTGCTTCAGGCCATTGAGGTGCGGGCATGGTGGTGAGAGATCCTGGGGGCCGGGGGTGCCTGGGGTGAGGGCAGCTTGGCCTAGGCTTCTTGTAGGACAGAAAGGCCTCTGGGCCGAGGATCTGGAGAACTGGCTTCTAGTCCCATGTTCCCCAGCTTTATCAGCTTACTGTCTGGCCTTGGGTAGGGATTTTTCCCTTTTTTAACCTCATTTCTTTCTGCAAAATAGAGAGGTTGAATCCAGTGTCTCAGATATCCCTTCCAGCTCTGACACTCCACATTCATCCATTTGACAAATGTTCACTGAGCGTTCACTCTGTACAGAGCCCCACACTCAGGTCTTAGGGGGATAAGACATGGCCCCTGCCCTCATGAGGCACACGCTCTAGCAAGGGGGTAAGACACCAGAATGGAAAATCAGGATGCATAGTAACCATGTGCGTTAGAGTGGGGAGGGAAAAATATGTATCAGAGAAAACTTCCTGAAGGGTGTTGGGTTTGAGGTATAGTTTTCCAGGAGTAGTGAACCATCATGAGAGTTCTTCCCAGCTCTGACATCCTGTGTCCTAAGGCCCCTCCCATCCCTGACATCCCATGTTCTCAGGGCCCTCCCAGCTCTAACATTCCCTCTTCCAAGGTCCCTCCCAGCCCTGACATTCCATGTTCTAAGGTCCCTCCCAGCCCTGACATCCTATGTTCTAGGGTCCCTCCCAGCTCTGACATCCTATGTTCTAAGGCCCCTCCCATCCCTGACATCCCATGTTCTCAAGACCCTCCCAGTCCTGACATTCCATGTTCTAAGGTCCCTCCCAGCCCTGACATTCCATGTTCTAAGGTCCCTCCCAGCCCTGACATTCCATGTCAGGAGGACCCTGTCCATTCTGACATTCTGATGTTTTCTCTGTTTTTTTCTCCCACCCCCAACAGCGGGACCTGGAAGTGTCCCCTTCCACCCTGTTTGCGGTAGCCAGCATCCTAGAAGGCTGCGCCTACCTCAATGGTGCTCCTCAGAACACCTTTGTGCCAGGTGCCATAGAGCTAGCCATGCAGAGACGGGTCTTCATTGGAGGAGATGACTTCAAGTCTGGCCAAACCAAGATCAAATCTGTGCTTGTCGACTTCCTCATTAGTGCTGGCCTGAAGGTAAGAGGGTTTGGCAAAGCCTTGCTGGAATGCAGAATGTCACCGCTGAACCCTAGACTTGACTCTTAGCACAGAGAACATAGAGCTGGAAGGGACCTTAGAACATAAAGTGGATACAGACTCTTAGAGGTGAGAGGGTCTTTCACCCAGCCCTAGTTTATAGTTGAAGGAATACACCCAGAAAAGGAGAAGTTACTCACCCTCCCTGCAAGGTCAGTAGCAGAGCCACAGCTTTAATTCGGGCTGCCCACATCGAAGCTCTTTCTACTTCCTTGAATGATGGAGGGTGGTGATGGGGTGGGGAACCAAGCCAAAGATCACATTCATTTCCAGAGGGATGTTGGGGATGGTGGTGAGGGAGGACAATTGGAATGCAGTGAGAAGAGGTTTACAGAGCCCTCTCCTTAGGCACCCCCCCCCCACCTCTTTCTTGCAGACCGTGTCCATTGTTAGCTACAACCACCTGGGTAACAATGACGGCCGGAATCTGTCAGCCCCAAAGCAGTTCCATTCCAAGGAGGTCTCTAAGAGCAATGTTGTGGATGACATGGTGCAGAGCAACCCACTGCTGTATGGCCCTGGGGAGGAGCCCGACCACTGTGTGCGTATGAGCAGAAATTGTGTGGCAGAATGATCCATGTGGGCTGGTGTGGGGCAGGGGGGAACTGAGGGACTGGGGCTCTGCTGCGGACAGGTGTGTGTGTGTGCATGCATGCACATGTAAAACCTGGGACATGTGTGTGTGTGCATGAATATGAGAGAACTGAGATGTATGTGTGCATGCACATGTAAAACCTGGGACCTGTGTGTGCGTGTGTGTGCATCAGTATGCGAGAACTGAGATGTGTGTGTGCGTGCACATGTAAGACCTGGCTCCTGTGTGTGTGCATCAATATGTGATGCCTGGGATGTGTGTGTACATGAGCTCACATGGATATACTGACCAAGCACAACCCAGTCGAGGTAACTTCATAGTTGTGACTGGTAGTATCAGTTTAATCAGTCAAGAAGTATGAACTCCCCACGGTGTACCAGGCCCTTGGAATATAAGACCAAAGAATGAAACAAGGCCTACTTTTGAGGAGTATACATCCTAATTGGGACCAGGGCTGGGCAGGGGTGGGGGGTATGCACAACTGCATATGAAAATACATGTACAACATAAATATAAAGTGATAAATACAGACATATACCGAAGAGTTCATTGGGGAGGGAGGGAGAGAGGGCATTTGCATCGGTGGGATGGGAAAGGCTTCGTGCAGAAGGTGGTGCTTGACTGTTCCATGGAGGTAAGGATGGAATGCCTTCCAGGGATGGGGGCAGCCAGTGAGTCCAAAGGCATGGAGGTGGGAGATAAGGAGTGCCTTGTATGAAAAAGAAGAAAAGATTAACCTGACTGGATCACTGAGGGTCTGCTTAGGCTGTAAAGGTGGTGGAGGTCTTCAAAAGCTAAGCAGCATTTAAATCTGATCCCAGAGGTGCTAGGGAGCCATCGGAGTTGGTGGAGGAGGAGAGACACATAGATCTGAGTTGAAGGAAAACTGGGTTAGCAGCTGTGTGGAGCATGAACCAGAGTAGGGAGAAGTTTGAGGGAGGGAGACCAGTTAAGAGCCTCTTGTGAATAACTAATAATAATATCATAGTTGGCATTTATATAGTACCTACTGTGTTCCAGGCACTGTGCTAGGTGCTTTACAGATACTAACTTATTAGGTCCTTATAACAATCTTTTACAGTTGGGCAAAAGCCAAGTGACTTGCCCAAGGTCACACAATTAGTACATATCTGAAGCTAGACTGGAACTCGGGTCTTCAGACTCCAGGCCCAGCATCATAGCCGCCATAATACCTAGCTGCTTCAGTAATCTAGGGGGCAGGTGAGGAGGACCTGAATTTTAGGCAGTAGCTGCAAGAGTGGAGGAGAAAGGATTGGATACAAATGGCCAGATTTGGGAGCAGATTGGGTGTGGAGTGAGGAGTCAGGGATTAATGCCAAGGTTATATGCTTGGGAGACAAAAAAACAAATAGGAAAATTTAGAAGCGGGGAGGACAAAGGGGAAAGAGGAGTTGTTCTGTTGTGGACACACTGAGTTTAAGATGCTTCTGACAATTGGCGGCGTAGGACTGAAGCTCAGGAGAGAGAGTGGGGCTGGGTGTAGACGAGGTCTGCACAAAGCTAAGAGGCAGACTCCTGGGAGTGGAAGAAGTCCCTGAGGCGTGTAAAAGGAACAGAGGAGGGGGCCCAGGACAGAGCCTTGGGAGAAACACATCTAGGGGGTTAATATGGAAAGGGGACTGAGGAGTGGCCAGATAGGTCGGAGGCAAACCAGGAGAGAGCCAGAGAGGAGACTGTACAGTAAGAGAGGGCGTTCACCAGTGTCCAGTGCAGCCCCCCTCGGAGCAGCTTCAGGCCAGTGAGGTCAGCAGCCAGTCTAGAAAGGGCTGAGAAGAGAGCAGGGCAATCACCAATTTACTTACTCAAGTTGCTTAGAGAAGAGATGGGGGTGGGGAGCAGTGCTTTAAGAGAACGGTAGGATTTAGTGAAGGTTTCTACGGAGACTAGGGCACATTTCAAGGCTATGGGGAAGGAACCATTTGATGGGCAGAGATTGAAGATTGAGGGTGTGGTCTAATGGCAAGAATGCAGGCAATGGTTCTGGAGCGCACGCACGTGTCAGGAGGGGTTGGCCTTGGCGAGAAGGAGGAGAGGGTGAAAGATTAGGGGACGAGGCCGGAGAGAAGCAAGTGGTTTCAGTTTTCCCGGTAAAGAGGCAAAGTTATAAGAGATAGAGAGAAGGGGGAGATATGGGAGGCTTGAGAAAAGAAATAGATTCTGTGAGGAGTGAGATAGGGAAATCAGCTAGGCAGGAATAAAAAGATTGCCTTGCTGCAGCGAGGGCCTGGTTGACGTTGAATAATGTTCATTTTGTAAGGTACCAGGAGGAGGTGGATAGTGGACCCAGGGCTGAGGTTTAACAAGAGAAGACCATCGATAAGAGTAGGGGGGCAGAGAATTCAGGAGTAGAAGACAACGTAGAGCTGAAAATAGTGGCTAGAACGCCCAACCTGACGTCAGGAAGACCTAGGCTCCAAATGATCAATCCGTCATTAAGCATTTAGTAAGCGTGCCAGGCACCGTTCAAAGGATACCAAGACAAATGTGAAACACTCCCTCCCTCACCTAGTCAATGGGTGTGTGACCCTGGGCAAGTCATTTAACTTTCCCTCAGCCTCAGTTTCTTTATCTGTAAAATGAGGAAAATAGCATCCATCTCCCAGGGTTATTGTGAATAGAAATGAGATCTTATATGTAAAGCTCTTTGCAAACCTTAAAAGTGCTATATATAGATCTAAATATCTATATAGAGATACCTATCTATCTATAGCTGTACCTCTTTCTATCAGTCAATCTATCTGTCTGTCTGTCCATCCATCCATCCATCTATCCATCTATGTCAAATCAGCCAACACCGATTTAATTGCCTGCTGTGTGCCGGGCACGGTGCTGTTGGGTCACACAGCCAGTGTGTGTCAGAGAGGAGATTTGAACCCAAGTCCTCCTGGCTTCCCCCCAGAACCACATATGTTGATGGAGCTGGCCCTCTAACCATTACAGCACACTGTCTCTCCCATTGTAAGTGACGTGATGATGATGTCTATGTCCCCTCTCCCACAAAACCAGACAGGCCAAGATACCATTCCTCTTCCCGTTTCTCCCCAGGTCGTGATCAAATATGTCCCTTATGTGGGGGACAGTAAGCGTGCCCTGGATGAATACACGTCAGAGATCATGCTTGGGGGCACCAACACTATTGTCCTGCATAACACATGCGAGGTACAGGGTGGGAAGAATTGGCTCTGTGGGTGGGCAGTGCTTGAGGGGCCCCTGGGAGGTGGGGCCCTTCCTCCCCATGCCCAGCTATGCCACCCCTCCTTTGCTTCCTTCATGTGCCCAGTGGTTCCTTTGCCCCGTGCCCCCAGGACTCCCTCCTGGCCAGCCCCATCATCCTGGACCTAGTGATCCTCACGGAACTGTGCCAGCGTATCACCTTCTGCACTGACAGCGACCCCCACTTCCAGAACTTCCACTCCGTGCTGTCCATTCTTAGTTTCCTCTGCAAGGCCCCGATGGTGCCCCCCGGTACCCCCGTGGTCAATGCCCTCTTCCGGCAGAGAAGCTGCATCGAGAACATTCTCAGGTGAGAGCCCACAGGGGTGTGTGGGGAAGGGACTGCTCTGGGCACTGGGCTACAGGAGTGGGAGGAGGCTCTCTTCTTAGCCAGGGCTGATGGCGTCCCTTCTGTCCTGCCAGGGCCTGCGTGGGTCTTGCTCCCCAAAACCACATGTTGCTGGAGCACAAGATGGAGCGTGTGAGCAGTGAGTTTCGACGTGAAGGTGCTGAAGCCCCTGCCTACCCTGTGCCCAGGAAGAAGGGGGCGGCAGCTTCTCCCCACAATGGTTATGTGGGTGGCACCAATGGGCATTCACCACACATGAGTGCCCAGCATGCCCCTACCTCCTAGCAGCCTTGGCATCTTCACCAGTGATCCCTGCCAGTCTTACCCCTTAGCATGGTGCCCACCATGGCGACTGAATCTAGCCTCTCCAAAAACAATAAATCTGGCATGAGAATGGTGTCTGCCTTAAGCCCAGGGGTGATTCTTTTCCTGGAAGCCACCTTGGGTGGCCGGACAGGCAGCCTCACCCTGCCCCTGTCATTCTGTGAACTACGCCAGGGAGGTCATGTCCAGCTCTTAGATTATGTGATTCCATCAGGGTGGTACCAAGAAGGACAGACGGGGACACACACACACTCACGCTCACACTCTCTCCCAGGGTCTCGCTTTCACTCCTGTCTCTTATACTTAGTCTCTATGTGACCTTGGCTGAGTCATGTCACCTCAGTTTCCCCATCTGTCAAATGAGGGGTTTGGACTCAATCCTTTCTGAGGTCCCTTCTAACTGATCTCACCCCCAGATAACTTCATCTCATGCAGTCTCACTCGGCAGCCTCAGCCCTGTCCTAGACAATCTTCCAGGACCCTGAACCCATCTCTTTAGAGGTTCGTTTCATTCACCTCCAAAGACTCCATTAGGCCCAGGATGGTCCCACCTGATAAGAGCCTCCCTTGCCCCACACAGAACGCTGTTTAGCTTCAGCTGCCTGTGAGGGGGGAGGGGAAGGGGGGAGGCTGGGCTGTAACTAGCCTAGGGAGGTCTCTGGTCTTCTTCCTCGGTCTCCCTGATGCCTTTTGGAAGCCTCCGTTACCCTATCCAGTTCTCCTTGGCCCTGTACTGTCGCTTCTCTCACATTTGTTCCTCCCGTCTTCCAGTGTTCCACAGACCATGGCTTTCTCCTGAAAACATCTCCCCCCCACACACACACCCCCCCACCCCAAGGCTGGCTGCTCCTTCTCTGCCTCCCCCCCCCCCGCCCACTTTCTCTCCTCTCTCCCACCCCCTTTGTCTGTCTTTTTCTCTCTCCCCGCCTTTGTCTCTCTCTTTCTCTCCTCCCCTTTGTCTCTCTCCTCTCTCTCCCCCCTTTGTCTCTCTCTCCTTTCCTTTGCTTTGTCTCACTCTCTCCTCCCCCTTTGTCTCTCCTCTCCCCCCCTGTCTCTCTCTCCCCCCCTTTGTCTCTTTCTCTCCTCCCCCTTTGTCTCTCTCTCCCCCCCATCCCTTCTCTCACCTTCCATAGAATCATAGAACTCTGGGTCGGGAGAGATCTTGGCAGCCATCCCCTGCCATCTCACACCCAGCCTCTCCTTGAAGACCTCGATGGAGAGAGAACCTACCTCCCAAGGGAGCCATTCTTAACAGGCCTTAGTTGGCCTCCCTGAAATGTCCCCCCCCACCCCCCCCCCGCCTCTCTCCCCTAGGGCTGCACAGAATAATAACAGCTGGCACACAGTAGCGACTGTGTGCCAGGCACTGTGCTCAGTGCTTCAGTGGTTTGATTCACACAACAGCTTGGGGAGATGAGGGCGCTATTTTCCCCACTTTACAGACGAGGAAACTGAGGCAAACAGGTGAAGTGATTTGCCCAGGGTCCCAGCGAGTGAGTGTCTGAGGCTGGATTCAGACCGGGTCTTCCGTACCCTAGGCCTGATGCTCTGTCCACCCCGCCAGCCGGAACAAATCTTGGCTCTCATCGACGGGCCATCCTGCAGCTCCTGCGTCTTCGCTACCCGCCACCCCCAGCCTTCTCTGGACTCAGCAGCGTATTTCTTCACCAGACCTTCATTCCTTTGGGACCCTCCCCCAAAGTTTGCTCCATCCTGCCCGTCTTTGTTGCTGTCTCCTCTGGACCTTTCTTCCTTTTGGGTCACTTTTCTTTCCCCCCCAAAATTGGGCACACGGCGCTTGATCTGTGCTACCACAATCCCTGCTCCCCCTTTGGACACCCCAGTTTCTGAGTCCCCCAAACCCCTCATTTCCTAGAGTCCTCTGTCTCAAGTTTTGCCCCAACCACGCACAGAGTGGTTGTTCCTTAGATGCTGAAGACATCTTAAACAGTGGGGTGTTAGTTTTAAAGTGCAGAAGACCTGAATTCAAATCCTGCCTCAGACACTAGCTGTTAGCCCAGGCACATTAAGTAACCTCTCTGGGCCTCAGTTTTTTCTCATCTGTAAAATGGGGGGAGGGGCTGCCCTTGATGGCTTCAGCTCTGAATCTATGATCCTATGATTTTCCAGATGCCTGACTATGCCGGACCACCTCCCCCACTCAGGGCAACTCACCCTGCCTAGCATGCTGTGGTCTATTCTTAACCTATTTCCAGTACCAGCCTTTACAGAGCTGGGGTGGGTGCCACCTCCACTAGCCTGGGCACTTGAGAAGCAGGGAAGGACACAGGAGCCACCCACGGGTTATGAAAAAAAATCAAATTCCATTTATTGATGCAGGTTCCCCCACCCTCCTCCCACCCCCTCCCATGGCTCCATCTTAACAGCTCTGGCAGTGGAGTTAGAATGTCCAGTCCCACGGCCTGAGCCCCAGCCCTACGAGCAGAATGGGCCAGGGGTGCCCCAGCGGGATGAAGAGCTGTACAGCTGGGGGAATGGACTCTGGTCCATCTGTCTGTCTCTGAGGTCCTCGCGGTATAAAAGTAAAGTTGTTGGTGCATGAACGTCAGGCCTGCGGGCCCCCGATGGGCACTGAGGAGTGGAGAGGGCAGCAGCCCCTGGCCGGAAACGCTCTGGCTGCTCTGCCTTCCCCCAAACCAGGGGCACTTCAGCAGAGGGTGGGCAGCCTCAGCCTCCCCTGGCCCAGGGCTTGGGGCTGTCAGAAGGTCAGAGTGGCCCCAGGCTGAAGGGATGGCCCAGCCCATTCCTCGTTCTGTCCAAATGTCCGAAGCAACCTCCCATCTGCCTGCCCCTTCCTCAGGCCCAAAAGACCAACTTGGGTTGCCTTGACTTCAGGGAGGGGCAACTCACTGCCCCACCCCAGTCAGAGTTCTGGAGCACCCCCACCACCCCCAGCTTGTCCAAAAGGCCACAAGGTTGGGGTGATGGAGGAGCCAGCCCCAGACGCCCAGATGCCGACACCCCAGTGGGTGCCCACGGGTGAGGTCTGAGAGGGCTGGGGAAAGGAGGTGTATGGGGGGAGGAGAAGGGGAGGGAGGGTATCCGGTCCTTAAATACACAAGTTTACAAGGGGGCCAGGGCTGAGGGTGGTGCTGTCCTCATCACACGCTCATGGTCAAGCTGGGTGAGTACTGTGGAGAGAACAGAAGGGCCGGGCCGAGGGACTCAGCTTCTGTTCCAAGGAGATGAGGCTCCCTCCCCGTCCCACCCGGGGGAGAAATAGCCAGGATCACAGGGATTCACAGCTGGAAGGGACCTGAGAGGTCATGCAGACCATCCCCCGAACTGACCAGAGGCCAATCATAACTGATGACTCCTCCTTCTGGGGAAGCCAGGTTTACAAAGTACGGGCTCCCACCAACAACCCTATAACTCACGGAGCACAAGCATGGGCTGCCTTAGTTTACAGATGAAGCCCAGGCTCAGGGGACTTTGGCAAGCTATTAAGAGGTGGTACTGAAACCCAGGCCTCCTGACTCCAAGCCCAGGGGCTATGCTACTACCCCATCTCTTCCTCTCCTCGGCTCCAGCTTTCCCAGTCCTCCCGCCCCCCCCCTCCCCAGGGGAAGGGGGTTCCAAACCTCCCGGGAGCTGGGCACCCTGGTAGGGGGTGGGCACTAGTGCCTATGGGAGGGGGGCAATGCCCAAGATGGGACACAGGAGGTGGGCAGTGCCCATGGGCAGGGAGAGAGGAAGACCTGGGGGCAGGGGAGGGGGTAGGGAGGAATAGGGGTTGCCCGCGGCCGGCCCTCCCACCTGGTGCCCCTCGGCCCGGCCCGGCGGTCACGGTCTTGCTCTGGCCCCCCGGCCACCGCGCTTGGGCCTGCCCGCGAGGCCCCTCCTGCCCGACGCGGGGGGAGGGTTGGCACGGTCGCTTACGCTTTCGCTCTGGAAGGGGTTGAGGAAGGTCCCGCCCATCTCGCCGTCGTCCCGTGGGGTGCCTGGGGGGTTGCTCATGCCGGCCATGTTGTTCGGAGAGTTCTGGGGGTGGGG
The DNA here is from genome assembly GCF_011100635.1 of Trichosurus vulpecula. Lineage (NCBI taxonomy): Eukaryota > Metazoa > Chordata > Mammalia > Diprotodontia > Phalangeridae > Trichosurus > Trichosurus vulpecula. The sequence continues at coordinate 55,750,114 of NC_050573.1, read as the reverse complement.
GGATCCCCCCGGTCAGTGGGTCCCATCCCCATTGCCCACCCTGGGGCCCACCCAGCCTTTGAGAGGGCAGGGAGAAGGGGATTTCATTGAGGGGAAATGATGGGGGGCGGTGTCTATCCAGTAGCAAGGGACACGGGAGGGGAAGGAGTCCAAGGTGGGGAGGGAGGAGGCCAGGAGGCCTCATGGGCCATTCTGTGTTCCTGCTTGGAGAGGAGGGGGTCATGAGGAAGGGGCAGAGGTCAAAGGCATCACCAGATCAGAAGCAGTCAGGGTACTTCCCTTACCTTGGACAACCCATCCATGTCACCTGAGCCTGTGCAGAAAAACAGAAAGCTGGATAATGGCTGAGGTCAGGGTAGAGGCTTAGGCTTCCAAGCTTACCCACCAACACCAGTCTCTCCTCCCATGCATCCTGGGGTTAGGCCTCCCCACCTCCAGGCTCTCCCAACTAGTACCACTGGGTGGAAGCCACAGAGACAGATTTCAGTTCACATATAAGAAAAAACTTCCAAACGATAACTAAGGGCCGTCCCAAAGAATGAGCCACGTAGGGTAATGAGGTTCCTGTTCCTAGAAGGAATGGAACAAGGGCTGAGTAACCACTTGTCAAGGATGGAAACCTTGGAAGAAAGTTATCACACCATCTTAGAGTTTGTGACAGAGGAAGGGGAATAACAGACACGTGTCCTAGACGGTGAGAGTGGAGACTTCAAAGGTCAGAGCAAGTCTAAGTAGAAATTCTGCCTAAAATTCTGCCAGGCTAATGAACTCCAAAAGGATGAGAGGCACTCAGGAAGGCAATCTGAAGACAAACGGGTGATACTGAAGAGGAAGCCCGGCTGGCACTACCCAACCTCTGTGTAAGAAAACAAAGGGAAGGAAGGAAGGAAGGGCAGGTAATGACGGGCGGATCCAAGGGCAGGGCATTGCCCACTGAGAACAAGGTCAGAATGGTCTGAGGACAACAAAAGGCACTTGACAAAGCTAGATTGGGGCGAGAGGAAGGTCGGAGAAAGGAATCTAAAATTAGAGACTGTTCACTCTGGCCTCCCCATGTGACAGGAGAAACTGAGGCACAGACTAGTTTAGTGACTTGCTTATCACATCAGTTAGGAAGCGTTTGAGAGGATTTAAGTCATTTAGTTGTGTCTTGACTCTCCACGACCCTATTTGGGGTTTTCTTGGCTGAGATACTGGAGTGGTTCGCCATTTCCTTCTCCAGTTCATTTTACGGATGAGGAAACTGAGGCAAACAGGGTTAAGCGACTTCCCCAGGGTCACCCAGCTAGTAAACATCTGAGGCTGGATTTGAACTCAAGTCTTCTTGACTCCAATCGCAGCATACTATTCAATGAACTACCTAACTGCCTCCTAGGCAGAGGTTAAGAGACTTGCCCAAGGTCACACAGCTAGTAAGTGCCTGAGGCTAGATTTGAACTCAGGTCTTCCTAACAATGCAGTTATGTGATGTAGTGGATAGAGTGCCATGCTTGGAGTTGGACAGACTCATCTTCCTGGGTTCAAATCACCACCAAGTCTTAAATCCTTCTTCCTCTCTCTTCTAACTCCTCAGCTCTACTCACTGGGCCACCCCTTCCCCAATCCCTTGTCACCTCTTACCTGGAGTATTGTTAGAATCTCCTTAAATAGTTTAAGAGGTGACATGGTGTACTGAATGGAGTTTGGGGCTTGGGGCCAGAAAGAACTGGGCTCAAATATTTTAATTAATTGACCGGGACAAGTTCACTTATCTCTCTTTGCCTCGTTCCCACCTAGTTCCCACCTAGTTCCCACCTCTGCAAAATAAGGAATGTTGAAGCAGATGGATTCTACGGTCTCATCCAGCGCTAAGTCAACAAAGCATTTATTAAACCCCTACTGTATGCTAAGGACCATGCTAACTACTGGGGATGCAGAGAAAGGCAAAAGCCAGCCCCTGCCCTCAAGGATCTTACATTCTAATGAGGAAGCCAACAGGCAAACAACTGTGTACAACGGAGATATAGACAGGATAAACTGGAAACAGTCCTGAAGAAAAGGCATCAGCATTGAGGGAATGAATAAAGGCTCCTGATGGAAGACTGAAACACCCTCATCTCCTGGCCTCCGGTCTCTGCATGTGGCCCACCATCCACAGGGCTAGCGGCCAGAGTGGCCTTCCTAAAACAAGAGGCTAACCCTGTCCCATCGCTGCTCAGAAACTTCTGGCGGCTCCCTCTCGCCTTGAACACAAAACACCAACTCCCTTCTTTGTCACTGAAAGCCTTCCATGGGCTGGCTCCAGCCCATCTTCCCAGGTTCATTACCTATCACTCCCCTCCACGAGATCGCCGGCTCAGCCAAACCTGCCTGCTGCTTGCTTCTCATTACTGACCCTGAACGTCCCCTTCTTCCAGTTCCTGTGCCCAGGCTAGCCTACCTGTTTCCCCTTACCTACAATGCCCTCCTTCCTCACCTCCTCCTTGGCGAATCCCTAGCCTCCTCCAAGGCTCGTCTTCCCTGCCCTTATGCTGAGAGATCCTTGAGGGTGGGGGCTGTCTTTTGTCTTTCTTTCTATCCCCAGGACTTAGCACTGTGCCTGACATATAGTAGGCGCTTAAAAAAAAGTTTATTGATTGACTGTGATACTTGTCAAATGACCGATGGAGACAAGGCAGAACTATTCAATTCTTATTCTGGTGTTCCTCTACCAAGAAGAAGGATTTTCAGAGTGACAAAATAAAAATGACTGGTAGGGATTCCTCGATAAGCCAGGAGATAAGAGAGCCACATAAGAGAGCACCTAGTTACCTTTAATGAATTTAATTAAGCAGGCCCTAACTTAGGGGAGTGGCTAAGAGGCAGGTGTGACTGCCCAGTAACTATCACTGATCTGTCTCTGAAAGATGTTGCTGCTGTTTGTCCTTCGTTCTCTAAGAGGATGGTGACATCAGGAAGGTGTTGCCATGACATGCAAGTGAGTTGGATTTAAGTGAGGCAGGGCTGTGCAGAGTCACCAGCCTCACTTTCTTCTCAGGAGCCATTTGGGTCCAGTGGCCAGAAATGGATCAAGACAACTGGAGATGGTCCAGGATGCAGTGGGGGACCTTGGCCTTTTCAAGCTAAGGTCTTTAATAGGTCTCAGTTTGACTGAGGCAGCGCCCATTCAGTGACTAAGGCTTAATAAAAAAAAAATGAGGGGGAAGCTAGGTAGCACAGTGGGTACAGCACCAGCCCTGGAGTTAGGAGGACCTCAGTTCAAATCCAGCCTCAGACACTTGACATACTTACTAGCTGTGTGACCTTGGGCAAGTCACTTAACCCCAATTGCCCTGCCTTCTCCCGTCCAAAAAAAAATGAGGCAAAGAATGGCCTCTTTAATAAATAAATTAATGAATGATAGATCTAGAAAAAGGCCTGGAGAATTGGAGAGGTGCCACAAGCTATTTTCCAAAAGGAGAGGGTAAAATTTGCATAGTCTTCAAGCAGAGGCCGGCTGAGCAGAACTTTGACTAACCTCATGTCATTTTTTCTTAGGGTTATGTGATCAGGGAAAAGACTGTGTTTTTTAGCCAAGCTCTGGATTTTTAGCCTCTGACAAAATCTCTTCTGCCTTCCTTGTGGAGGAGATGGAGAGAAGCGGGCAGGGTTATGGTGGTAGGGTCTCGATACAGAACTGGCTGAATAACCAGACCCCGAAGTATCAGAATGAGCAGGGGGCTCTAAACGGGGAAGGAGGTCTCTAGCTGAGTGCCTCAGGGATCTGGCCTTGGCCTGAGGCTATTCAACAAGACCCAGATGGCACATAAAGTTGGATAGAATTGCTCATCTCTTCTCTCCTTTCTCTTTCTCTCTCTGTTGTTTTTCAGTCATGTCATGTCCGACTCTTCATGACCCCATTTGGCATTTTCTTGGCAAAGATGCTGGAGTGGTTTGCCATTTCCTTCTCCAGCTCGTTTTACAGATGAGGAAACTGAGGCAAACAGACTGAAGTGACTTGCCCAGGGTCACACAGCTAGTGTCTGAAGCTGGAGTTGAACTCGGTTCTTTCTGATTCCAGGCCTGGCAGTCTCAGGATACACAAAGATCTCAATAGGCTAGAATGTGTTTGGTGTACACAAGGATTCAGAGCAAGGGACCTGGGTTCAAACCCTGACTCATATTATCAGTATGACCTTGGACAAATTATTTTAACTTCTTTGGGCTTCCATTTCCTCTGCAAAATTAATGGGAATGATATTTAAGGTCCCTCTCAGGCCTAGGCCAATAGGAGCCAATATGTAGTAGGCCAGGGAGCAATATAAAATTCTCTACTTGGGCTCAAAAAATCAACCACACAAGATGGGGAAGATGTGGCTGTCGATCAAGAAGCACGTATTAAGCACCAACTGTGTTTCCATTGTGTCAGTGATCTGAGTGTTCACTGAACCACCAGGTCAGCATGAGTCAACTAATTTTATCTCGGTAGCCAAAGGAGCCAAGTCAAGCTAAGGTTGCATTCGTGTTCAAAGTGGGGGAAATGAAGCTTGTGCCATTGCCCTCTCCCCCTCAGACCTGACCTTGAGTACTGTGCCGAGCCCTGCATTCAGGAAAGATGGCAAACGGAGCTGGGGCAGGGTGGCGGGAGGGCTGGTCACCTCGCCAGGAGGAGACAAGGAGGTTTCGCTTGACTAACGGAGGACTTGGGGGCGGGGGAAGGGGCATGATGTTCTGCTGGCAGGATGGGAAGATAACGATCATCAAATCAGTCCAAGGGCTCTCTCATGTGGAAGAGGCACTGGCCTGGTTCGGCTTGACCCCAGAGGGAAGAAGCAGGGACAATTTGGGGAAGTGACAGAGGGGCACAATTTGGCGAGCTCGGCAATAGTCAGTTCAGGGGGCAACCAGCTCCCCTTCCACTGAGGCCTCCAGGCGAAGGCCAGGGAGGACTGGGCCCAGGCTGGCTCATGAGATCATCAGTTTGGAGGGGATTCTCTGCCTGGCCCCCACCCAAAGGCTCTATGGACGAATCTCAAGGGGTCCATAAACTTGGATGGGAAAAAAAAATTACCTTGATTTTCACTAACCTCTAACTGAAATGTAGCATTTCCTTCAATTATTTTTCAAACTTAATTCTGACGAGGGGCCTGCCCAAAGGGCCCAGGATACAAAAAAGGTTAAGAACCTCAGAGCTAGACCAACCCCTTCATTTTAAAGAAAAGCTGAGGAAGGTAAGTGACTTGGTCACAGTCATAGAGGTAGTAAGTGGCAAAGCTAAGATTTAAACCTCAGAGTCCCAATCCGGAACTCCTCCCTGCTCCCTCATGTCTGGCCATCACCTGCCTGCTCCCTCATGTCTGGCCATCACCTGCCTGCTCTGAACATCCAGCTTCCTAAATCAAAGGCCCACTCTGGTTCCATCCTGGTTCTGACTCCTTTGGGGGCTTCCCATGACCCCAAGGCAAAGTCCAAACTAACTCACCAGCTGAATTAACTAGGCCTGAGCCTCCACCATTCCCCCCGCCTCCTCCTTCCCATAACCAACGTGTCTCTATCCACAGGCTGTTCTTTACTCAGGTCATTGCCTTGACTGATAATGTTTCTCTCCTCACCTAAACTCTCCTTAAACTTCAAATTCCATCACTTCTGTGAAATCTTTCCCCAGCCTCTCAGGAAGCCTTTTCAAGCCAGGAGAGTCTTTATCACCCAGAATGGCAGGGCTGGGAGGGCCCTTAGAGCCCAGAATGTCAGCACTGGGAGGGCCCTTAGAAAACAGGATGTCAGAGCTAGGAGGGTCCTTAAAATAGAGAATGTCAGGGCTGGGAGAGTCCTTAGAACAGAGAAGGTCAGAGCTAGGAGGGCCCCTAGAACACAGAATGTCAGGGCTGAGAGAGTCCTTAGAACCCAGAATGGCAGGGCTGAGACAGTCCTTAGAACACAGAATGTCAGAGCTGGGTGAGTCCTTAGAACCCAGAATGTCAGGGCTGAGAGGACCCTTAGAACACAAGATGTCAGGGCTGGGAGGGACTTCAGAAAAATCCAATCCCTAGGTTTAAAGCTGGTCACATGGAGACTCCGAGAAGGAAAAGACTTAACCAGGATCACATAGAAAGTCAGCGACACAGCCACCTTGTCTAGACTCTGGGTCTAATTTCTTCCTCTAAATTCTCTTGAAGCATTCTGGGTCTAAACCAACGGTTCTCAGATTCCCCGTATGTGTACTTTTCAAGTCTGGGGCACAGTCCTGTTTCCTCACCGGTAGCCACCACCCAGGGCTGGGGCAAGTCCTCTCTCCCCACCCATTCCCACTGATGAGCCCAGAGCCCTGCCTGCTACAATGAGATCCCACCTAACCAGCTGTTGAAATTTATTCTTGTGGTGACCACATATGACCACTAGAGGGAACTTGGCAACCACAGTACAGCCTTCAGAACCTTGGAATTTGGGAAGGGCAGAGAATGGGACGGTTGGGATGGGGGTGAGGGGGAGAAACCCACTGGCCTTCAGGAGAAGACTGTAGAGAGGAGAAGAGAGAGCTGAGAGGGCCCCTAGAACACAAAGGGTGAGAGCTGGGAGGGCCCTCAGGATACAGAATGTCAGGGCTGGGAGGGCCCTTAGAACACAGGCTGTCAGAGCTGGAAGGGCCCTTAGAACACAGGCTGTCAGAGCTGGAAGGGCCCTTAGAACACAGGATGTCAGAGCTGGGAGGGTTCCTAGAACACAGGATGTCTAGGAGGGCCCTTAGAATGCAGAATGTCAGAGCTGGAAGGGCCCTTAGAACACAGGATGTCAGAGCTGGGAGGGCACTTGGAACACAGGATGTCAGAGCTAGGAGGCCCTCAGAACACAGGATGTCAGGGCTGGGAGGGCCCTTAGAACACAGGAAGTCAGAGCTGAGAGGGTTCTTAGAACACAGGATGTCTAGGAGGGCCCTCAGAACACAGGATGTCAGAGCTGGGAGGCCCTCAGAACACAGGATGTCAGGGCTGGGAGGGCCCTTAGAACACAGAATGTCAGAGCTGGAAGGGCCCTTAGAACACAGACAGTCAGAGCTGGGAGGGCCCTTAGAACACAGGATGTCAGGGCTGGGAGGGCTCTTAGAACACAGGATGTCAGGGCTGGGAGGGCCCTTAGAACACAGGATATCAGGGCTGGGAGAGCCCTTAGAACACAGGATGTCAGGGCTGGGAGGGCTCTTAGAACACAGGATGTCAGGGCTGGGAGGGCCCTTAGAACACAGGATATCAGGGCTGGGAGAGCCCTTAGAACACAGGATGTCAGGGCTGGGAGGGCTCTTAGAACACAGGATGTCAGAATGGTAGGGATATCAGAGCATGAAACACAGAACATCACAGATGAGAGTCACATACCTAATGAGCCATTCATGTGGTGTGGCTCCATCGCCCCCATGGCTGCCATGGGGCCCTCAGGCCCAGGGCCCATTGGGAACTGTAGAGAGAGGTGAATCAGTGTGGGTGGGGGGTTGGGAGCTGGGGTACAAAGGGCAGAGAGGTGCTAGGGAATGCTGGGGGAGAGAACTCAGCCAGGTGTCGGGGTATTGGGGAGTCAGAGGGTGAGGATGGGGCTCTGAGAGGGGGCTGAAGGGGGAAAAGGGGAAAAGTCACTCACGTTGGGCCTGTTGCTGCCTGGCCCAATAGGGTTCATCATGGTGTACATGCTCTCACTGGAATTGGTAGAGTCTGGGAATTGGGGAGAAGTGAGTGTGGAAAGACCCTTCTCCCCCCCCAATTCCCTCCTCTCTCCCACCAAAATGCCCTCCCTCCTATAAGTTCCCCCGTCATTCCTACCAGCCCCTCCCAAGTCCTACCCCCAACACAAGGCCACCAACCACTATACCTCCAGGACTAGGCATGATGGGGGTTCCAGGGGGGCCACCTCCTCCTGGGGGACCCTGTGGACATGTAGGGGGCGAGGTCAAGACCAGTGAGGATGAAGGTCCTGAATAAAATCAGGTACCTAATGTCTCCTAGCCCGCCCTAATTAATAAGTGACTTCACTTTAACTCCTGGCCTAACCTTGACTTCTGACCCAACACCCCAGCCTCTCTCAGACCATGACCCATTCTGACCTGATCCCTTCAGCCAGTCCAGTGACTTCACCCTCACCTTTGACCCCTGCCCACCCAGTGAAGCCGGGGTTCAGACTCACCGCATAGTTGCCTGGGGAGGAGGAGGAGTATGCTATCTGGGGGAGGGGGGAAATAGTAGTTAGCCCCAGCTCTGTATGAGGCCTCCTGTGTGCCAGCCCCTTGGGTTCCAACCCCCTCCCAGGAAGGTGATGCCAAGGGAGGAGTCTGTGAGGCCCCCCCCCACCAGGGAGGGTCTGTCCTACTCAGCCCATGCTCCCCTCACCCCTTGCCAGAGACTCACTGAGTTGGCGCTGGGGTTAGGCCATGGCCCCCGTCCTCCTGGACCCCTGGAACAGACAGGGGTGGGTCAGCCTGAGGGGGCTACCAACCTGGGAGCTGTGTCTGGGCACCAGTGGCCAAAGGTACAAACACGTGCATGTCCATCTACATGCAGACACATGGCACCCATGGGATGCTTACAAGCACATACACATGCCACACATGCGCTCGAGACATTTTGTATAAATAAGACGGTGTATCCTATAAACATGGGCATAACTGTGTACGCACGCACACATACAAGTATGGGCACATGCAAGCCTGGACGCATTGCTGCCGATGTATAACACAGGCAGGCACATGTGCGTACACACACACACCAACAGCCAGGCACATGTGTGAGGACAAACACACAAGAATGCTGCGGTGTGAGGGCAGGGCTGGGGGCCAGCCAATGAGGGTAGTTTATCTGGCTTCCTTACATGTTCATCCCTGGCATGCCGGGGCCAGCAAGGGCATTGGGTGGGGGCCTCATTCCGCTGCCATAATTCTGTAAGAAGAGACAGAGCCTAGGAGGCTAGGCCGAGCTTGGCTGCCGAGGAAGACCCAGGCCCCGGAAGTCCCTCCACCCCTCCAAGGAAGGCCCTCTCCTTACCTGAGGCCCCATCCCCGCCATTCCCCTGGGTGGATTCATCCTCTGCATCGGGCCCCCCATGCTTGGATGGCCTGTGAGAGAAGGAGAGCTGTGTTGGGTCCCAAGATTAGTGTCTACGGATGCCTCAGAACACCCAGCCAAAAGGGGGAGACTCGGGTAAGACAACTGGGTTCTAGAGTGTGGTCTGATGACCATGACTGGGATTAGGAATGACGGTTCTAGATCAGAATGGGGTCCGAATTGGTAACAACAGCAGCCGCCAGGCTGGGGATCAGCTCTGATGATGACTGCTAGCCTTTGCAGTTCAAACCTTGCCACATCTACCTTCGTGGTCTCTCATCCACATGCACAATTCTCCTAACACCACCGCCCTTTATGGCTGGCCCAGCCCCATCCTCTCAGTATGAACTGTGCAGGAGCCTCTCCCATCACCCTTTTCTCTTACCCAAAATCTCTCCCCTGAAGTACTCCCCAATGCTTTCCCCCAGTTTTTAGCCTCCCACTCCCATGAGGGGGACTCTGCTCCCCTATCCACTTCTCTTCCATCAGCTGCCAAGGTGATTTGCCTAACGCATAGGTCTTTGAGACAGCTCAAATCTCCCCTTTGAAAGGAGGCCTTCCCCATAGACCCTACATTGTTATTTATTTGTTAGATTGGCAGCTCCCTGAGGGCAGGGACTGTTTCTGTGTATAGTTCCAGCACTCAGCACCATGCCAGGTATGTAGTAAGTGCTTAATAATTGCTGAAGCCCCAAGGCTCCTTTTCCTTTGAGAGCTGGGGCTGAGATTCCAGGGATAGCTACAGTGGGGTCCAGGAGGAGGGAGGGCTCCTGGGTCTCTGGCTGTACTACTCACCCTGAGCCCGCGTGGATGGGTCCATGGCATTGGGCAGCAGCGGCTGGGAGCCCGGGACTCCCACAGGTGGCTACAAGGGAGTGCCAAAGATGAGGCCCAGGGACAAAGCAAGCCCCAGGCCCTCCCCTGCCTGCCCTCAGGCCCCTGCCCAGCCTAACCCTTGGTCCTCCTGGCCCAGAACCCTGGGCAGGGGAGACTCAGTGAGTGCGCCAATGGAGGCAAAGAGGCTTACCTGGTTGGGCATTCGGAGGGACGGCCGGGGGCCTGCTGGGTACCGAGGGGACATGAAGGGCTGCAAGAAATGAGGTGGATCATTTGGGTCAGTGGCAAGAAGAGGCCCTAGCTCTTTCAACCAGGCTAGGGGGAAACCTGGCCCACTCGCCATTTCCAACCCCGTGGGGCCCAACTAACATCAGCTCCCCCACTCTCCCCACCCCTGCCTGGTAGCTTCCTCCCTGGCCTAGAGAAACTTCTGTCTATTATGTCTCTTATGTATGTGTGGGAGGGGCACAGAGTCAGAATATGGCAGAAGGGACAGAGCAAAGATGCCACGCTGAAGCTTGGGCTGCACGGGGAGGTCAGGAGCCTTGGCTTCTCTCCTCCCATCTCCCCATCTGGTCTAGTATAGGGCTGACCAGAAACAGGACCAGGGCCCGTGGGGCCAG